>NC_057717.1:5077400-5086710 GCF_004010195.1 Chiloscyllium plagiosum | reverse complement strand
GATTTTCAGTGGCCTTTTGTTTATCTGTAAACAGATGAGACTTAAGGCCAAAATGTTGGGCTTTAGAAGTGACTTATATAATGAAAGGGGAGTGGTGAGCTCTTTTTGCTGAACTAGCTGAGCTGAGCAGCTTTCGGTTAAGTCTAGAACTGGGAAGTTCAACAGGGAGCTGTGTGGAAACTCTCTCTCTTTTCTGCCCTTCAACTTCAACCTATAAGCTTGTGTTCTATTTATACTGGTTTTTAAAGGGAGTTTGCTTATTGGGACTGTTATGTGCATTCGGAACAGCATAATTAAGTCTAGCTGGATCGGTAGAGTTCTGTAGGAGTACTTTATTCTGTTCTTTGTGTTTCATTGTGTACTTTTGTGAATAAAGTTTTTGTCTGTTTTAAAATCAGTAGTCAACATAGCTAAACTACACCACGTAATTTTCATTATACACTTAATGAAACAAATTGCAAGGTTATGCTCTGGGCTGTTTGCTCAAGAATGTTTTGAGTGATCTAGACTCGTCCATAACATCTCGGTGATGGAAAATGCTCTTTGGAACTTGGTACAAACCTGTTTCAGTATCACAGTTTGTAGGGGCTGAATGGCCTCTTCTTTTTGATGTGTCAGTGTCGCTAGTGTCTCGAAAACACTGAGTACTCCAATTTCAAATAACCTCCCTTCCAATCTGCTGACTCCTTTTCCAATTCCTCTCACTCTCTTCCCATCACCTCCCCCTCCCTTCCCAGCCCTTCACCTCCCTTCCATTCCTCTGATCCACCCTTCTTCCAGCTTCCAACTGGATTCATTCCTGCAATCGACGAATTCGGTGGTACCCTTAACCAGTGTTGATCTATCCCCAACTCACCACACCACCTCCTCCTCCCCACGCCGCTTCTTTGTCTGTAAACCTCCTTACGTCAATCCCTACTCCTTAAGAAATGTTACACGCAAGGTGCTGACTACTCCACCTCCTGATGTTGCTTTGCTTTTTGTGGTCTTCCAGCCTCCTGGTTTTCAATTTTTACCTTTTTTTAAAAAAAATCTCTTCAGGTGTAATAGGCAGGACAGAGTGAATTGGCTGTGACCCTGCTTGTCCAATAGATTCGATGGGTTTAATGGCTTTCTCACATTCTTGTGAAACCAGCTTGACATGCTGAAAGAGCTCCTCTTTTTATCCTGTGGAAATGTTCAGGGTTGCGCAGTGCTATTACATGAATGTTACTTACACGTTAACAACATGAGCTTGAAGGTTGTTCAGGTTTTGAAGTTTTATGTGATTTCTACAGAACATCTTCACTTCTGATAGAATGACATAGGGAAAGACATTGATGAAGCAGCTGAAGATGTTTGCGCCGAGGAAGCTATCCTGAGGATTGCCCACAGAGATATCCAGGGACTAAGAGAATTGCTGTCCACCAACCACACTGTTTTCTGAATGACTCAGTGGGGAGTTTACACCTTAACCCATTCAGTTCAAACCTATTCAGACTCATTGACACCTTGCACCATCAAATCCTGCCATAATGTCATGGCCAGCCACTCTGACGCTGAGTTTGTATCTTTTGTTTATGTCAATAGGCCAAGGTATATGTGTGGGGAGTGTTGCCTTCTCTCAGAGGGTACAGAATGTTGGGGACTCTCTGTCTCACACAGCTGCATAACAGAAATGATTGGGAGGGGGTGGGAGTGGGTGTCAATGGATTTTGACACGTCAGAGATTCAAGGGCTACAAGGAATTTGCATGAAAGAGAAATTGCAGCCGAGACCAGATCAGCCCTGACATTACTGAAGGGAAGGGCAGGCTGAAGGAGCTAAATGGCCTCGTGTTATTCCAGTATACCCCAGAGTCGAGTCAGTTTGTGGTCTCTTCGATTTACTGTGTTACGGACTTGAAGTAAGTGAATAGACTGATCCTGTTGCTGTGTATCAGGATACTGGTGCTGCGTGATATACTCTGGGTACAGTTTTATAGGCTTGAGGGGCTGATTAGCCTCCTCCTGTTACTGTATATCAGTGTCCAGGGGCTGAAAACATTAATCCTGTTCTGTTGTAACTGAAATCCATACAGACTAATACTAAGAGTAAAAAGTGAGCACTGCAGATGCTGGAGATCAGAGCGAAAATCGTATGGCATTGGAAAAGCACGACAGGTCAGGCACCATCCGAAAAGCAGGAGAATCGATGTTTGGACATTCCTGATGAAGGGCTTATACCTGAAATATCGATTCTCCTGTCCCTTGAATGCTGTCCCTGGTCTGCTGTGCATTTCCAGCACCATACGTTTCGACGTCTAACACCCAGCCAAAGTCAACCTTCCGTGTCCCATCATCAATTAAGTTTAAAACGGTTTTAGGCATAAACCTCCATGCAAAAAGCCATACTTACTATTCCGAATCAGACCCTGCCTTTCCAAATGCATGTACATCTTATTCCTTGGTATCTTCTCAAGTAATGTACCTACCAATGATGTTAAACGTACTGGTCTATAGTTCCCTGACATTTCTTTTACAGATCTTTTTGAATAAAGGCACAGCATTTGTTATCCTCCAGTCTTCCAGAATCTCCAATTTGGTTAATGGTGATAAAAAGTTTTAACAAGGGTCCTCGCAAGTTTTCTCTAGCTCCTTGCAGTGTTCATGGATATACTTGTTAAGGACCGTGAGATTAAGCCACTGTCAATCATCCTTGTGCGCCCAATACCTCCTCTACTGTGACATGGACTGCCCCTAAGATATTATCACCAACTTCCTCAAGTTCCTAAGTATTTATGTCTTTCTACACGGTACATACAGTGAAGAAATATTTGTTGAGGACCTCGCCCATCTCTTATGGTTCTACACATATATGTCCAGTTTGGTATTTGAGGGGTCCTATTCTCTCACTTAGTTATTGCTGTCCTTTCATACTCTTAAAGTACCTCTTTGGATTCATCCTAATTTTCTCAGCCAAGGTTCTTTCGCACCTTTGTCCCCTTCTTGATTTCCATCAGAGGTAGACTCCTATATCCCTTATATACCACCAGGGATTCCCTTGATCCCAGTTGCCTGTACCTGAGCCACGCATCCCCCTTTTTTCAGTCAACGCCTAAATATCTCTTGTCATGCTGAGTTCCCCATTCCTGCCAACCTTGCCTTTCACTGTCACAGGAACATAAAAACCTTTGACCTCTAGCTATCTCACGTTTAAAGGCCTCCCACTAGCCAGGGGACCATTCACTTGCAAACATACTACTCCACTTGACCCCTGCAAGCTTCTGTCTCATCTCATCAACATTCATCTTGCCCCAATTTAGAACTTTAGTCTCTCCATAGTTTTGTCCCTCTCCATAGCTATTTGAAAATTAATAGAATGATGGTCACTGGTCCCTAAGTGCTCCCCCACTGTCACCTCAGTCACCTGTCCTGGTCTGTTTCTCAAGAGTTGTTCGAGTTTTGACCCTTCCCAAGTAATACCCTCGACATACTGCTTGAGGAAACTTTCCTGAACACACTTATCGGATTCCACTCCATCAAATTCCATAACGCTCCGGCAGTCTCAGTCTGCTACAAAAATTAAAATCCACTGTTATGACAACCACATTGCTCCTGCATGTCTCTCTTCTCCATGCATATTTGTTACTCTAATTCACGTTGGCTATTTGGAGGCCTATAGTACAACACGGTGACATCATCATCCACTTCCGACTTCTTAGCTCCACCCACAAAGCCTCACTGGTGATTGGTCAGTTATTTTATCTCTGATTACTGCTGTGATTATCCCCTTAATCAGAAATTCAATTCCTCCTCCCCTCCTTCCAGCATCCCTGTCCCTCCTAAAGCACCTGTACCCTGGTATGTTAAGCAGCCAGTCCTGTCCCTCGCTTAGCTATGTTTCTATAAAGGCTGTATTACCCAATCACACCATTCTTTCCTTGCCCTTAGTTTATTGGTCTTACCTGCCAGCACTCTAGCATCGAAATAAATGCAGTTTAATCCAACAGGCATTCCTTGCTCCCTGTCGTTTTACAGCCTAACCTGTCTCTTCACTTTACTGTTTCTGATTACTGCATTTCCTTGCAGCCTTGCACTTGACTCCCTGATCATGAGAATACCCTCCTCGCCAATATAGTTTAAACCCTCCCTTGTAGCACTGGCAAAATTCGCCCACAAGATATTGGTCTCCTCCCCATTGCATGTGCCAACTGTATCTCCTGATCAGTTCAACCCTGTCACAGAAAAGACACCAATGATCTAAACATTTGAATCTCTCTGCCCATTAGCTCATCCCACTGGAAGTAATCAGCAGATTACCACCTTCAATGTCCTAGTTTTTAACTTTTCTCCTAGCTCTCAGTAATCACTCTGTAGGACCTCATTCTTATATCTACCCGTGTCATTTGTGCCAACGTGCACAATGATTTCTGGCTGCTCCCATTCCACCTTGAAAATGTTCTGCAGCCACTCGGAGACATCCTGGCTCCTGGGAGGTAACACACCTTCCTGGATTCCTGTTTGAGGCCACGGAATCTCTGATCTGTCCCTCTAACAATCGACTCTCCTATCTCTAAGGTCCTGTTTACGGTTACCCTTTCCTACTGTGACCCAGAGACAATGGTAATGCCACCAACCTGGCTACTGCTGGTTTTCCCTGAACCGTTATTCCCCTGAACAGTATCCAAAACGGTATGCTTGTTTTCGACGGGAATGGTTACAGGGGATTCCTGTTCTCTCTGCCTACTCTGTTCGCCATTTCAGGTCGTCATCCACCTCCTCTCTGTCTTGAACACAACAGGAAGCAAGGACTGTCTGTTGGATTAAATTGCCTTTATTTAACTGCAACAGGACTGACTGGTAAGCCTGATGAAGTCACGGCATGAATCTTAATGTGGAACTAGGATATTATAGTCATTGCAGAAACATGATTGCTGCGGGTCTTGGGTATGATCACAACAAGAAAGCTCTTATCTATGAATTTCTCAGTATCTCGGATTATCCTGAATACATTCAGCTCCAGATCCCGAACACGGTCCTCCTAGTTCTCAGTAATCACTCTGTAGGACCTCATTCTTATATCTACCTGTGTCATTTGTGCCAATGTGCACAATGATTTCTGGCTGCTCCCATTCCACCTTGAGAATGTTCTGCAGCCACTCGGAGACATCCTGGCTCCTGGGAGGTAACACACCTTCCTGGATTCCTGTTTGAGGCCACGGAATCTCTGATCTGTCCCTCTAACAATCGACTCTCCTATCTCTAAGGTCCTGTTTACGGTTACCCTTTCCTACTGTGACCCAGAGACAATGGTAATGCCACCAACCTGGCTACTGCTGGTTTTCCCTGAACCGTTATTCCCCTGAACAGTATCCAAAACGGTATGCTTGTTTTCGACGGGAATGGTTACAGGGGATTCCTGTTCTCTCTGCCTACTCTGTTCGCCATTCCAGGTCGTCATCCACCTCCTCTCTGTCTTGAACACAACAGGAAGCAAGGACTGTCTGTTGGATTAAATTGCCTTTATTTAAATGCAACAGGACTGACTGGTAAGCCTGATGAAGTCATGGCATGAATCTTAATGTGGAACTGGGATATTATAGTCATTGCAGAAACATGATTGCTGCGGGTCTTGGGTGTGATCACAACAAGAAAGCTCTTATCTATGAATTTCTCAGTATCTCGGATTATCCTGAATACATTCAGCTCCAGATCCCGAACACGGTCTCCCAGGTATCGCAGTTGTGTTCACTTTCCACACGTGTAATCTTCAGGGATTGTGGAAATTTACCTGAGATCCCACATCCCGTAGGCGGAACGTGCAACTGTCCTAACTGCTATCACTACTGTTGCAACACTAAAGTTGAATGGACTTTACTTGAGCTTCTCTGTAGGTTTTGCTGAGCTGTTGCTTTGCAAAGCATCTTGAGCCAAACATTGCTACTTACTCTACTAGCAATAGCGTGTCTCTCAACCCCTTCGCACTTAGTTTTGGTTAGGGAAAGATGGAGACACTGCAATGATGTAGCACTTGAGCTTTAAGCACTCCTTGACGCCTTGCCACTGACTACCTGCTCTCCAAACAAAGTCACTATTTGGTCTTGGAGGGTGTCTTACTGAGGTCTTCCGTTTGGTAGAGCTGACTGCGCTGATGCTAATCTTCATCCCGATAGCCAATCCTCATTGTCACAGTCTCTTGGTCCTTTCTGTCTAATAGTACTGCATTTATGAATTCCTGGAATCCGTCGACTGCATTCCAAATTGTGTCTCACTCCATAGCGAGAGAGGTTGACGTTCCGGTGAATACAAGCCTATTGTAAAAATGATACAATTCGACATAGGAAAAAAAAACAGTATGTCTATCCGCTCACTGAGTCTGCTTTTCCGCTCAATTAGATGAGATCTATTTTGATAATCCACCATTCCACTTCTCTGCATTTTCCCCTTAAAATTTGTATAAAAATCAGTCTGCCTCAACCCTGAATATATTTAATGAGCTAGCCTCAACAGCCCACAGAATTTTCTACAATTTTTCCCTCTCACCGATGTGAGACATGGTGGTCTTTAACCCCATGCGGTATTTCTAGCACTCTGTTTGAAAGTTGTACCAATATTAGATATTATCCTGTCCTATCACATCTTCTCTGTGGCCAGAGGCAAAACAAAAATGAAAAGTTAAGAGACTGTAATCTCCTCACTCGTCTTCCACGTCAGCCTAAGATACAGTTCATTCTGCTCTGTGGAATTTTCCACTCTCTATCCCGCATAAACTTCCAATACTTCGTTAGCTCCTGTATCAATTCACTGAAGGATCACACGGTCTCTCTCCCTGAATGCAGGAACTCCGTCCTCAAACTTAAGACCGAAAGAAAGTCCCTGTTTAACATATTCTCTGGCTCCGTGCACCCCCTTGGTCCATAATACTCCCACTTCTCTCCCAAGTTATCCGCTTCCCCTTAATAAACCGAAAGAATGTCTTTGAATTCTTGCTAATCTTACTCTCGAATGTTTTAACTCCCCGCCTCCACTTCTGCTCTTCTACTAATTTTTTGAAGTTTAGCCCTACACTTTCTATATTCTTTTCGGACCTCCATTGACCTGCTCATTTTGTAACAGCTTTAGGCTTCACTATCCGTTTTAATTCTGTTCGAAATTTGTGTCGACATCTGAGGTGCTCTTGGCTTGTTTTCCGAAATCATGCTGGGCCAACACTGTCATCAATTCCATTTTTATCAAGTGATCCCTCAACCCCCCCGCCCCACGCTGTTCTACTACAGTTTCACCCAGAAGCAACTGCCCTTTGGCCAGATCCTGTCATATGTTTGCCTAAAATCGGTCTCCCAAATCCAAAAAGCTTTTATTTTTCAAACATTTTTGGGTCTTTTCCTTAGCAAACTCAAAACATATGAGTCATGGCCACTAGTCCTTTCATGCTCTCCCAATCTTGCCTGCAACATCTGACTGGCTTCTTTCCCCACGGTGAGGCCCAGCACAGCCCCGCCCATTGTTGTAATTGCTACACGTTGATATAAGGTGCTCTGTGGAATAATTTTCGAGGCATCTGTCCCCTCTAAAAAAGTTATCACTGCCTGAATGAATGTTTGGAATTGAAATGCCTGAATATAGTGATCTTGTTGTTATATTTACACAGCTCAGGAAATTGGTTTTATATCAGCTCCTGTACTTCCTTTTATCTGGGAGTCTACAATATATCCCCAACGGTGTGTCTGTCATGGTTTTGATCCTGAGCTCTAACCACCAAGCCTCATTAGAAGATCCTTCTTACTGCAGTAACTGACTCTATAATTAATAATGTAACAACACTTCCTCTTTTACCACCTCTCCTGTCGTGCCTATAGTTCTTGTACCACTGGATATTGTATTGTCAGCCCTGACCTCCCTCAGACACATCTCTGTGATTGTAAAAATGTCACAATTCCCCATTTCACCTTGTTCCCTTATCATCTCTGTCTGTCGGATAATATTCCCAACATAGAGGTAAATGACATCCAGCCTGGTATATAACACCTGGAATACTCTATAACGCGGAGTTCTTCGGTCATTCATTGTTTGTTCTCAAGCTGCCCAATTCATGAACAAAACTGTTACTCTGGAAATGAATGAATATTTGTTGAATTGTAATTTATCTTTTAATAAATGTATTCATCAAATGCAACTTTCCAGAAATAAACAGGCAGCTCCACATGCAATGAGTTTCTGCTGATTAATTCCCTGTTCAGTGTGCAGAGGGGACAGCTCTAAGTAATGGAGAAACTGAGAACTGAAGGTCCTGGGGATCAGAATCGAAACGTGTGGCGCTGGTAAAGCACAGCTAGTCGGGGAGCATCTGAGGAACAGGAGAGTCAAAGCTTTGGGCATCAGCCCTTCATCAGGAAGGAATTGGTACCTTCCCATGTTTTCCATTTCACGATTGACAGGATATTGTGAACCATACGTGTTCCAGAAGGCAGCACTGCATATAGTCCTGAAATGGAAAGCAGTCAATCATTTGTTTGGACAGAGAGTAGACATTTTGAGGTGAAGTACAGATTGAATTCAAGTACAAACACAAGAATTGATAAATCCCTTGGGCCAAACGGACGAAACCCGAGCTTACTACAGGAAGACAGGGAAGAGAATCCTGCGCCCTTTGCGATGATCTTTACATCCTCACTGTCGACTGGATGATTCGAGGGCGGTAAATGTTACTCCTTGTTCAAGGAAGGTACTAGGGATTATCCTGAGAATTACAGACCAGTCAGTCTTACATCAGTATTGGGCAATGTATTGGAGGGGTTTCTGAGAGACAGAATTTATGATTTTTGGAAAATCATAGATTGATTACAAATAGTCAGCATGGCTTTGTGAGGGGCAGGTCATGCCTCACAAAACTTATAAAAAACTTTGAGGATGGGATCAAGCACATTGAAGAAGGTGGAGCAATGGATGTGGAGTGCATGGATTTTAACAAGGCGTTTGATGATATTCACCAAGGCAGGTTCATTCAGAAAGGAAGGAGGGATGGGATACAAGGAAACCTGTCTGTCTGGATACAGAACTGGCTAGCACACAGAAGACACAAAGTGGTGGTAAATGGGAAGTATACAGTCTGGAGCTCAGTGATCAGTGGTGTTCGGTTGGGATCAGTTCTGGGACCTCTGCTGTTTGTGATTTTTATAACTGACTTAGATGAGGAAGTGGAAGGGTAGGTTAGTAAGTATGTCAACGTTACATTTATTGTTGAAGTTGTGGATTGTGTGGAGAGCTGTAGTAGTTTGCAATGGGACATTGACAGGATGCAGAACGGGGCTTATAAGTGGCAGATGGAGTTCAATCTGGAAATGTTTGAA
>NC_057717.1:5055203-5077006 GCF_004010195.1 Chiloscyllium plagiosum | reverse complement strand
GAACCTTTAATGAGGGTGCTGAGGAGATTTATCAGGATGGTAACAAAGAAGAGTTCAGGGCTTTTCTCATTGGAGCAAAGAAGGATGAGAGATGACTTGATAGATGTGTACAAAATGATGAGAGTCAAAGATAGAGTGGATAGCCAGGGACCTTTTCCCATGGTGGAAATATCTATCGCGAGGGCGAAAAACTTTAATGTAATTGGAGGAAGGTTTAGTGGCGATGTCAGAGGTAGGTTCTTTACACAGAGAATGGTGCATGGGTGGAATGTACTGCTGGCAACTGTAGTAGAGTCAGCTGCATTGGGGATAAATTAAGCGAATATTTGATTGGCAAATGAAGGATAGCATAATGAAGGGTATGTAGGTTAATCTGATCTTAGAGTAGGATAAAAGGTTGGCTGAACGTCAAGGGCCGAAAGGTCTGCGTTATGCTGTACTGTTCTGTGTTTCATGCTTCAACCAGCTTGAGGATTCTTACCAATTGTTGAATGTGGGAGGGAGTGATGTGTGCGAGATCAGGAAGCTTTGTAGGGGCGTTAGGCCAAGACGTCCACTTATGGTGTGCATTCTTACAGTCACCTGAGTAACAGTAGTATATGTGTGACGACCTACACCAGACAGAATCAGTCAACTTCAGTTCTTAACGTGATGCTGGAATTGCCATTTGCTGCTGTTTTCTTCAGATAGATTCTGTTGGTTGACCCGTGTATTACTTTTTGTCCATCAACAGTGATGTACAATTTTATTTTGCTACTGGACACGGTTTAAGAGGTTTCTTTGCGAGACACAAGGTGCTGCAGAATACTGTCAACTTGTAAACGTCTTCACCCAGCGTCTGGTCCAGGTAGCAGATGTTTGGAGTCTGGAAGGCAGGACAGATGCCATCACCATAAGTAACTTGTGCGATGTGATTCTGATACTCCATATCCATTCATCTGCCCCCGGGCTAGGTTCAGACCGAAGATGGAGTCGAAATAATTTGTTGTGAAATAATGATTGAATGACTGCCCTGAGCCAGGTGGAGGCTCTCTGGATTCATTTAAGAGCAGAACGAGGTCTTACCAAGTATCACAGGCAGCTGTGACTGAATTCAAATCTTTCAAAATCTTTTTTCACTGTAGGTTATGATTGCAAGCTGATCTGAAAAAAAATCAAACATTTGCTATGTTTGTGAATTGTGATTCACAAAAATATGAAATATCATTGTTCAAACAAACAATAATTGCATCATCTCTGAAAACAATTAGGTTGTTATTATGTTTATGGAACTAAAATATACTTTCCTGCTATCATTTTATGATACAAAAATAAAGATGTATATTTTATTTAATATCGAACAAAGAACGTGTTATCTGATTATAGTGCTGATCACAATTACATACTTTTGGATACATGAACACCAAATAACCACAAAAGGACATCATCCTCTCTCACTGGTATCCACACATACGGATGAGGAAGGACACCACTTCGACTGGGACAACGCATCCATTCTAGGACAAATCAAATAGAGGACACACGAGAATTCCTAGAAGCATGGCATTCCAACCAAAACTCTATCCACAAACTCATCGAGTTAGATCTCAACTACCACCCCTGAGAGAAGGAACAGAACGTGACTTCACCACAGGAAATAACATAACATCACGAAATTACATCACCAATCCAAAGGAACCCAAACATATAAATAGAACGCAGGAATTTTCAACGTGAGTTCGCCTGAGGCCCACTGAAGATGAAGATAGTTAAAAGTCTGGAAATGAACCTCCCAGCTCAACGAGCAAGCCTACATCCAAAACCTTAACCCGAGCTACAAATATTCTCAAAGCTCGCTACAATTGCATACTCATTGTCAGTATTCAAAAGAATACATCGTCGCTCCAACATTTGGAAAGTCGTTGGCTTCTGAATGATTGCATTTTTAGAGTAAGAAAGCGATTGAACCATCTTATAGAAATAAAGTTCTTACAAATATATATATAATTAATCAGTTTAATTTCTCACTAAATGTGCAAGCTTCAGCTCTTTACCAACAATTGAAAAATGACAATAATTCAATATGAACAGAGACTATTAGTTTGAATAAATGATTTGTGTTATTAAATTGAAGTGAACAATAATTTGAAACCTTGTAATTTTTAGAATGAATGGTAGTTAATGTAAAATGTGAAAAAGAACGATGAACATAGATCCGTGTGATTGAACAGTCAGACATTTTCAAAGAGTTTTGTGGCAAAGCAAAGGAAATATTTGTTTCATTTGTAGGGTTACATGATTTAAAATATTCGTGTGCCGAGTACTAATTAGACTTCATCATCAAGCTGACCTTGTAATACTTGCATTTTAAATAGTTATGCTGCAGCAAAATGATCAGATATTTGCCAACATTTACAATTGGAAATAATCTGATACTGGCTTTGACTTGCATTTGTACATGATAGAGTACAGAATTTAAATGTACACAAGGAGGCTATTGGGCCACTGTGTATGAATCAGCTTGTGAAATGTCTCCCAAATCCTCCCACTTGCCGCCTCAATCACTGTTGCCTTTTAATTTCAGAATTTTCAAATATATATCCAGTTCCCTCTCGAATCTTCATTCCTAAATCTCCCAAACAGGGCATTCCATATCCTAACAACTTTCTCCATAAAGAACTTTTGCCTTATCTCACTCCGAGGTCTTGTGCCGACGATCTTGAAACTGGGATGCTGTAATGCCAGCTAAGAGAAACGAAGTATTCTTATTTTACCCTTTTTTTCATAATTTTGATTACTGCAATAAGTTCGCATCTTCGTCTGTTCTGATCAATCAGGAGTATTTTTTTTATTACTCTAATTTCTCGCATCCTACCTATAACTAATTTCTTCATTTCACTTACCATTCAATTTTCTGTAATGTCTGAATTACACCCAGTGCCTCGTGTAAAAGGGGAAAGGATTGGGTAACGATTAACATAGGGTAAAAGAGCTAGTTCACAGGCGATGGCTTCAGATCATTGGCGCCTCTTTAAGAAATGGAGAGATTGCATCTTAACTGGACGAGCACAAACATCCTAGTGGGGAGGTTGTCTCGTGCAAATTGGGGGGATTTAAACTAATAAACCAGGAGGCTGGGAAACAAAGCAGCAGGTCAAGAACTGAGCAGTAGGTAGAGGTGAGTAGGGCATCAGGCACGGCCAGTCTCATAACCATGCTGCGAGAAGGAATCAAATCAGTCCAAAAGGTGAGTTGGAATTTGAAATAAATGATAGAGATGTTTGTCAGAGATTAACAAATGAAGATGGAATGTACAGGGTTCGTGAAGAAGTGAGGTGTGTGAGATCAGGAAGCTCGTACTCAAGGAAATCGTAAAGGGGAAAAACAAATCAAAAGAATTTATCTAAAAGCCTTAGCCCTAAAAACATACAGCATTTGGAATAAAATTGATGAGCTGGCTGTAGATACAGAGATAAATGGGTATGACTTGGTAAGAATGATTGAAACATGGTTACAGGAAGATCAGAACTGGACAGTGAACTGTCCATGGGTACTCTGTATTCCGAAAGGATAGATATGAAGGTAAAGGAGGAGAAATTGGTGTATTGGTTAAGGATGACATCAAGGCTATATTAAGAAATAGTATTGGCACGTGGCAACAAAATGAAAATCAGTCCAGGTGAAAATAAATAGCAACTGAAGAAACCTCTTTGGAAGAGTAATTTTCAGCCACCGTCTCCCCGAAGTACTTCTGAGGCCGGAAATAATGAGGGTTCGTGCCAAGTTAACAACGGTTGGATAAACGTGCATATTGAATCAATTAATCAACTTGGCAAATGGTAGGCTCCAGGCACAAATCGTAGAGTATATGAAGGATTGTTTCTGAGAACACATGTCAGGAACCACCAGAGAGCAGGGTACTTTAGATTTGATACAAGGAAGGAATGACAATACGATCTTGCAGTTAAGAATCCTCTTGGAAAGAATGACCACAACATACTGTCGTTTCAAATTCAGATTGAAAGAGTGAGAACAGAGTCGCATACGAGAGCCTTAGTATAGGGTAATGATACTTACAGTGGCCTAAGGAAGGTGTTGGTAGGATGTGGGGGAACAGTCAAAGGCAAGGCAGATGAAGAAATTTGGCAAATACTTAAGGGGATACTAAATACCTCTCAATTAAAGTATATTTGTGAGAGAAGAGGAATCGCATGACAGAGAAAAAGTATCCATGTCTAGATAAGGAAGTCAATGACAGCATGAGGACAAAAACTAGGTCAAATCATATTGCACAAGTTAGTCACACTCCGCTGGATTGGGTAAGGCAGTGGCCGAGTGCATTATAGCTGAACTGTTCATCGAGAGACTCAGAAAATGTTCGAGGGAGCTGGATTCGAATCCTGCCATGGCAGATGGTGGAATTTGAATTCAAATTTGTGATTAACAAACAGATGGTGAACATGAATAGATTGTCAGGAGAAGCTCACGAATGTCCAATGGGAAAGGAAACTGCCATCCTTATCTGGTCTGACCAATATGTGACTCCAGACACACCGCAATGTAGATAACTGCTAACTGCCCTCTGGGAAATCAAGGATGGGCAATAAATGCCGGCCTACGCAGCAATCCCCTCGTCCTGTGAATTAATGAAAACAAACAAAAAATATCAGCAAAGGGTTAACACACAACATTAAAAGGAGCTATGACAGGAAATGAACGGAAACATAAATACTGATACCAGTAGCTTTCACTAGTACATAAAAAATAAGCGCAGAATGAAACTAAGTGATGGCTCTTTGCAACTGACAAGGTAACGATGAAAAACTCAAAAATGACAGAGGCACAAAATCAATGTAATCACAGACTCCACCACAAACTGTAGTTCCTACAGAGGAACTTGTTGGGATTACTGCAATTTGTCATTTGTATAAATTACCTCAATGAGGGCATAAAAAAGATATGTTAGTAAATTTAATGATGATACTAAGGTTGGTGAAGTGTGGATAGTGCTGAAGGATGTTACAGGTTACAGAGGGACATAGATAAGCTGCAGAGCTGGGCTAAGATGTGGCAACTTGAGTTTAATATGCAAGAGTGTGAGGTGATTCACTTTGGAAGAAGCAAAAGGAATAAAGAGTACTGGGGCAATGGCAAGATTCTTGGCAGTGTCGATGAGCAGAGAGATCTCGGTGTCAATGTATGCAGATCACTGAAATTTGCCAATCTGGTTAATAGGCTTGTTAAGAAGGGATACAGTATGTTAGCTTATATTGGAAGAGGGATAGAATTTTGGAGCCAAACGATCATACTGCAGGTGCACAAAACTCCGCTGTGACCACACTTGGAGTACTGTTTATATTTCTGCTTGCTGCATTACAGAAAGGACGTACAACGTTTGGAAAGAGTTCAATAGAGTTTTACGAGGATGTTGCCTGATTTGAAGGGAAGGTCTCAGAAGGAAAGTCTGAGGTAGTTGCCGCTGTTTTCATTCGAGCAAAGAAGGGTGAGACCTGTCTGAATTGATCTATATAAGATAATCAAAGGTTTATATAGGGTGGACAGTGTTCTGAATTTTTAAGTGTACCATACCTTCAAGAGAGTTGAAAGGCTGCCCAGAGTACTGGAAAAATTAAAAATGCAATATTTGGTCAAACAGCTAGCAGTATCTGGGTTGCTATGAGACAAATTCAAATTCAAATTCAGCCGATCAGTTTAAATAATGTGCAAAGTTGCCAAATGCTAATCAAGTTTGTATTCAGTGTTTTGACAATATTAAAACCAATGAAACAATCCAATTTTTTGGGGTATAAATATTAAACTTTTTGAACAGTTGGCCAGAGCGGCAAAGAGCAGCAAGCCGCCAACAAGTCCAGACTAGTAGCATAAAGATCTGTTCTCTGACAGGTACCTTTATCAGCCAAAGACCTGGGAAGCAGAAACCCCAAGATAAGAAAAGAAGACAGGAATATGGAGAAGAATGGATAGCTGGCTGGTTTTGAAATAAGATTTTTTGATCGGACTATTATTATAGAGGTGGAGGTATCAATGTGCATATCAGTCTATTAGTGCGTAAAAACGGCGAACTTGCAAATTTGGGGCAATACCATGATGACCTTTGAAAAGGTAAGGTATTTTTCGGTGATTAAACAGAAGAACGAATGTCTGTGGGTCAGCAGTTTGCAGGTGCGCAAATTGACAGAATGGATCAAACCCGTTCAGTTAGCAGGCCCAAGCAGCATTTTTATCCAGGCAACAGTTCAAATGCTGCCAATTAACCTAAAACGGTACTTGGAGATTAAGGATCCATTTTAGAGTTAACAATATGAAACCAATCATATAATAAGAATTTCTTGTGTCAAGGAGATATATACAACAGCGAGGCAATTGGACAGAGGGGGAGAGTCCACTGCTATCTGAAAAAATGATGACAGGGAAGTGTCATCTGTGAAAGATATATTGGGGTCTCACAAAAAATCTCCATACTCTGCCTAAATAGCTCTATCCATCAATAAAGTTGCACAACATGCTGAGCAAATATTCTTGAAACCAGAAAACAACTGAGAAGACATTTCAGACAGAGAAAGACGAGGGAATAAGATACAGAAATTTCAAGAGAGCCCATTCTGGATGATCTTTGAGAAACTAAGTTTAATTTTGTTGTTACTAATAATGGATTTATGAGTGGAATCCGCATTAATTAAACCGCATATCAGGAAAATCTTGTTTTATTCCATAATAAGTAATTAGCTACAGAGAGATTGTTCAGTTTGTTAGTGATTTGTTCACTGTTAAAGTTAGAATCATAGAATACGTGGAGTAGGGAAACAGGCCCTTCAGACGAACTAGGTCCACACTGACCCTCCAAAGAATAAACCACTCAGATGCATTCTCTACCCTATTAACTATATTTACCCCTGACTAATGCACCTAACGTACACATCCGTGAACACTGTGGGCAATTTAGCATGCCCAATTCAAGTAACCTGCTCATTGTGAGAGGAAACAGGAGCACGTGTTTGAAGCCCATTCAGACACGAGTTGAATGTGATAACTCCACATAGAGGTGGAAACGAACCGAGGTCCTTAGCGTTGTGAGGAAGCAGTGCGAGCCCCTGAGCCACGGTGTCACCCCTAGACAGGCAAATAGTAATTGTTAATTACACAATGCTTGAAAGGATTTCATTTTATCGAACTACTCGTTTATAACAAATTGGGTGTCAAAAAGGAGGTGGGTTACATCACTTGTCACACTCCCTTACCATATTATAAGGCGAGGAGATCTTCGCTGGGTGCATTGTTTTTAATTATCAGATGGATGTTGATCTCCACTTCATAATATTATAGAGAGTTCAAAGTGGGTCAAGTGAATGATATATTGGTATATGGGGCTTAGCAGGAAAAGTGTGTCAGTGTTTGAATACATTGGTGGTTTGAATGGAAAAACAGTGCATTAATCCAATGGAGAGATTTCAAATCTGAGGCACAGAGGAATCAGGCACCTGGATGGCAAAGAAAAACCACGTTGCGTGCACATCATAGGGACGCAATATTAATTTTCAAACCTTTTGAAAGAGAATACATTCAAGAGTAGGGGCGATTTCCTACAGTTTTGCAGGGTACGGTGAGATTACTTCAGGAGAGCTGAGGGCAAAAAAAAACACGTTGCGTGCACATCATAGGGACGCAATATAAATTTTCAAACCTTTTGAAAGAGAATACATTCAAGAGTAGGGACGATTTCCTACAGTTGTGCAGGGTACGGTGAGATTACTTCAGGAGAGCTGAGGGCCCAATGACATGAAAAGCAGTCCAGAGAAGATTCACTCAACTGATTCCTGTCAGGAGCATTTATCTCTGAAGGAAGCATTGTCAGAATGGCCTTGTATCAGTTGGGGTTCAGGCAAATGACGTATGATCCTGTTTAAACCAATAATATTCTGAGTAGTCTATTCAAGTTGAATGCTGAAACAATATTTCAATTTGTGCGAGAGATTTTCAGAAATGGATGGACTCCTGGAAACTGGAGAATATCCTAGTGAAGAAGTTGGTGATTGTTTTAACCATCTGAAAGTGTTCTGCGTCTGTGGGAACTTCCCTCCCAGAGAGTGATGGAAGGTAAGACATTGAATATTCTTAAGACACAGTCAGACAGTTTATCGCCTATGAATCATGAATTAACGTTATAGGGCATATCAGGAATGTGTGTTTCTGGCCACAATCAGATCATCCATGATCTTATCACATGGCAGACTTGGTTCAAGTTGCCCAATCACTTACTCCTGATCTTAGTTTCTACGTTGCTATTGCCTTTAGATACTGACAAATAATGAACGCATTCTTAAGCGCACAAAGGCTCTCCCTTTCAGAATGATGAGCACAACATGTAAATGTGATTTTTAATCAGCACTGCAAAACACTCGTGGAAGCTTCATCGAGTTATGGAAAGATCAGATGCTTAGGTCAAAGTAAAAGCCTCAGTAAAACTGCGTTAGAAATCATATAGGTCAGAATGGTTGCCTTTAATAGAGCAGATTCCTGTCAGTTGTTCTTGTAAGGTGAATTCCGTTAGCAAGACCAGCATTTATTGCCTATGTCTAATTTCCATTCAGAATATGGTGGTGAACTCCAGTGATCCTCGCGGTGCAGGGACACTAACTGATATGTTTCAAAGAGAGCCACAGGATTCTGAACAAGTGACAGTGAATGGACAATGATATTGATTCAAGCCAGGATGCTGTGTAACCTTGGAGATTGTGTTCCTCGCCGCATGATGCTCACAGCGATGGAAATAGTGGGACAGTTTCTTGCTGTTCTTATTTTGGGGAATTTACAGAGTGATGTAGTTAAAGTCTTTGATGAGGGAGCAAGAAATAGCGTTTTGAACACAGAGCTGAACTCTCCTTTTACGTATGCTCTGCCACCACTGCATTTTTTATTTATAAAGCCTGTGAATAATTTAGGATGGACCAGGATTTGGCAGCTTGCACTGGAACATTTTGTATTTTCCGTGACACTGAAGTGTGTACTTTGTAACACTCCCAACAATCGTCAGGGTTGAAAAACAATCTGCAGAATTTACGGATTCATTCATTGTTTGTTTGAAAGAGTGAGTGTGATGAGGATAAAGATTCAATTAAATTGCATGTAATGGACACACTGCCGGAGTTCAAAATCATATTCTCACGTTTTCCTTGAATTAGAAGCAAATTATTAGAACAAACGCCCATTGTTGCATATACTGTAAAAGAAATGTTGAAGAACTGTTGAGCCGCCACACTAGGCGAGAAAATACATGTCGTCTACACTTGATGGAGATACAGAAATTCAGAATAGCTGTACAATCTGAACAAGAATCAAGTGACAGAAAAACATATAACAAGTCATTTCTTACACCACGACCCCCACCATGGCACAACAGGCCATTGTACCAACTGCGATAACAGATCTAATTTCTCCTGGTGATCCCCTCCTCCACACCCCCCCCCCCCGCCACACTGCCCTCCCAAACAGCAGCCAATGGCACCAAGCTGATCGCCCTCTGATAGCACAGGTCGTTTCCATCTCCTCCAGTCTTCCACAAACAGTTTGGCCCAGGCAGACACATTGCTTCAGTCTGAACCTGCTACAAACAACTCATCTCTTCCTACTTTGACTCAGTAATCCCTCCTGGTCCAGTCCCTGCCCACATACATCCGTGATTCATCTGACACTTTACACCAATTTCAGAATTTCCATTTTGCAGGTTCCATCCACCTCCTCGTTCCCATGGATGTACCACCATCATCTGACCCTACTGAATTTCTTACTATTGATTTAGTTTTATTTCTTATAAATAAGGCAACTCCACCTCTTCCACCCACCTGCCTATCTTTTCAATAAGATGTATACCCTTCAATATTCAGCTCCCAGTCCTGATACCGTTGAAGCCATGTCTCCGTGGTGCCCGCCACGTCATACCTGCCAATTCTGACCTGCGCCACAGGCTCATTTACTCTATTCCTTCCACTGCATCCATTCAGATATAACGCCTTCAGTCCTGTATTAACCGTTCCTCTTCATGTTGTCATTCGTTTATCCAGTGTGCTTGAGGTTTGATTGCTAACACTCTCCATACACTCTGTCATATTTATGTCTGTGTTGGAGAATTTAATAACTTCTCCTGAGTTCAGCACTCTTGCCTCCTCCTTTAACTCGGTTTTTTTAATTCCGCCAATATCTGACCTTGCCCACCCTCACCCTATTTAGTTTAAAGCCCTGTTTACAGCCCTGGATGTGCAATCCCCTCGTACTCTAGTCCAAGCTCGGTTAGGATGTATACCACGCCATTGGATGCCATTCAGCCCGTATACTCTGCTTTGCTATTCAACTGAATTGTAGTTATTCTGTTCCTTTCAATGTCTGTGTCTTTACCCAGAATCCCTA
Source organism: Chiloscyllium plagiosum (assembly GCF_004010195.1). Lineage (NCBI taxonomy): Eukaryota > Metazoa > Chordata > Chondrichthyes > Orectolobiformes > Hemiscylliidae > Chiloscyllium > Chiloscyllium plagiosum. Next base: position 5,066,605 of record NC_057717.1, on the reverse strand, counting down.
GTGGGTCAGAAAGTGCCCAGTGTCTTTGTGTAGCCAGCCCTGCTTAGGGAGCAACCAATGCCAGGCGATGAGTTCTGGGGAGTCTCAGGAGTGGCTTGATGAAAGGCTGCATGCAGTGATGGATGGACAGAGGGACTGAGAGGGATAGCTTGGAAATCAGTGACACTGCGTTCACACGAGTAGCCAGGCAAGTCTCTTGTTACCCAGGGCAGCCTGAACACCAGGGTCGCTTTTAAGAAAAAAAATTGCATTTGCCGCATTTCTTCATCGACCTGAGGCAGAAATACTGCCAATGGCATAAAGACGGAGACAGACAGTGGAAAGACGAAAGGAGTTAATGCTCCTAATGCAAACATGGGGAGATTGTATTTAACGCCAGACAGATAGGCTCCAGAGATTGGAATTGAACCCGAGTCCCTGGCACTGTGAGGCAGCAGAGATGTGTCACCATGCCACCCAATGATGGCTAACAGGGTTAGTGTAGTTACATGTTGCCTTCTGCAGTCAATTCCCTGGAATATTCTCCCTCAGTCTCTGTACGATTGGGAAGCCTTTCTATAGCAGCAGAGGATAATTTAAAATAAACAATAAGGTGGAGAATATGGAACGCATAATTTAGCTCCCCATATGAAAGGAGACTGCTAAGTTAAGGAGTTTAGTTAAGATCTATAAAAGGAAGAGATGCAAGAGTGAACATTGGACAACTTGAAAACGAGAGCAGCTGCAGAGAAACGGAGAACAGAGAATTGGAGGATGAACTGAATAGGTGCTTTGCATCAGTCCTCATAATGGTTGACAACTAGCAGCATTCCAGAACTTCAAGACAGTCAATTGCGAGAGATGAGTGTCGTGGTCGGTTCTGATGAGAATGTGGTGTGAAAGCTGCGATGTTTGAAGATGGATAAATCACACAAACTGGAAGGCTAGCAACCTAATGTTCTGAAGGAAATAGTGGAGAAGATTGTGGAGGCATTGGTGGTGGATTTCCAGAAATAAATGTCCTCAGGGAGCGTCGCAGAGAACTGGAAAATCGGAATGTAAAATCTCTGTGCAAGGAAGGAAGGGAGGCAAAAGACAAGAAATCATAAAGCAGTTAGCCTGACATCGGTCATTAATCGGGGTTTCGAGCCCACTATTAACAATGAGGCCGCAGAGTAGAGTCATAGAGATGTACAGCACGGAAACAGACTCTTCGGTTCATTTCGTCCATGCCGAACAAGATACCCCAATCTCATATCGTCGCATTTGCCAGCACCCAGCCCATATCTCTCTAAACCCCTTTTAAACATATACCCATCGAGATGCATCTTAAATGTTGCAATTGTACCAGCCTCATTAGCCATGGTTGATTTATCTCTTCAATTAGATTTTTATGCATTTGAAGAATGTATATGTGTTATAAATGATGCATCTTTTCAAATTCTAGCTATTGCCTGTCTCCTGGCAAAGCTTTTAGTGATTTGCCCAAGCTACCAACTTGCCAACTCAGCCAACTTGCCACTCATACCCTGTTGGTTTCCTTTGTTCAAATTCCAATCTCTAGTTGCAGAATGAACGACGCCACAGGCAGATCTCACAGGGTCCATTGTAGTGACGATATTAATTCGACTTTCTTATTGCTTAGGACTAAATCTAAAGTAGCGCATCTCTAATTGATTGTGCTATGTTAAATTTCAACTGAGGAGTTGTGTTTGGTATTAATTGCACATTTGTCATTGAACATTCATGCTTTTGAGCTTATGATAGAGGGAAGGATGTTGATGAAGCAGATAGAGATGGCTTGGCCTGGAATATTTTGCTGAAGAGCTGGGCCCTTGTAATGCAGTACTGGGAGGTGCATAGTAAAATAGGTCTGAGTCAGCATCATTTGTCAAGGGGAGAACTTGCTGACAAGTCTGCCAGAATTCTTTCAGATGATAATGTGCCAGTTTGACAAAGGAAGGATGTGATTTGATTGGCTAATTGGGCCCCTGAGAAATATGAACCTGCCTTAAATTGAATTCTGTTCATCTATTGGTTACAAGTTGCATGAGCAGAGATATAAAAACAGTTAAAAAAAAAAAAAAAACAAATTCAGCACTAGCTAAATACAATAACGACGGCGGGTCGGGGGATGTGTTGTTTCTGCATCATGTGCTAGCTGGAGATATTCACTGTCTCGCTCAGCAATCCTAACCTGCGGTGTGACCAGTTCACTAAATGTGCTATCCAATACCTCCTCAGCATCGCGGATGCTCCACAGTGAGTCAATCCTTAGCTCCAGAGCCGTCATGCGGTCAAACAACACCTGCAGCTGGACACACTTCTTGCAATTGTAAGAGTCAGGAACGTCAGACACGTTCCTAAGCTCCCCCATCAAGCAATAGTCACATACCACGGGTCTGACATCCCCTTCCATTGTAAACTTAAATTTATATGAACTAACTAAAACCAAACAATGCACTTAAATAAATGAAAAAGATGGATAAGAAATAAAAACCTTACCTTACAGGAACCTTTTCTTCCGGTTAATGAGGGGGGCGTTGGGCAGATATACGTGTAGTATCTCGGTATAGCCACTGCCCAGATATAAATTAAGCCCTAACCTTCCCGGCAGCCCTCGCTTCACTCCTCCTCCTTTCCCCGCCGCTCTGGGAAAATGGAGTTCGTTGTCAAGCAGGTTTGATGGAGGTGATAGATATCAGATCCTGTCATCATTGGACTGATTCAGTGGACTCCTCTTTCCCAGTTAATGAACTCATACTTAAGTATTTATTGTCAAGTCTGTCCATTTTAAAGAATAAAACGTCTTGCCGGAGCTGTGCTGAATTGATATTTAAATTTTGGTGCGACAAGACTATTCCATGTACCAATGAGGTTAGGAATAGGATGGTAGTAGAGTTAAATACATGGGCAAAGAACTGGTAGAGGAGGCAGCACTTCCGATATGTGTATCATTGGGATTCCCAAGTCCCTCTCTCAAACAAATCTCTATAATATTAATATAGCAGTTATATATACTCACCCAAGCTCAAAGTTCATCCGTCTTGCCTGTCATACTCCTCACATTATAATCAGCGAACTTCAGATTGCCAGGCCCATTGTAAGCAGTAACCTCTGCCTGTTTGTTGTTGGTCTTAGCTGTACTGGGATGAGTCGCCAACCCCGCCACAGTCGTGTACTGTTGGACCTACTGCTCTGATTCCCACTGCGCCTCCCTCGCCTCAACTGCCACACTAGTTTAAACCCTCCTGAGTGACAACAGCAAACCTGCCTGCCATGAGATCGCTGCCAGTTCAGGTCCATCCCGTCCTTCTTGCGTCCATCCTACCGGCCTGCAAACCCCAATGATCCATATATGGGAGATTGCTTCTTGTATATATCCTATTGACTTAGGATCTGATGGCATTGGGCTGAAGTGTGTTTATGTCAACGCCATGATTATTGATAGTAAGGCAGATGAGCTTACAGCCTGATTCAGTACATGGGACAATGATGTTGCAGCCATTACATGCACTTAGTTTGGAGAGAGACAAGACTGGGCGTTCAACGTTCCAGCATTTTGTTGTGTTAGACGAGATAGAGAGGAAGGTGAAAGAGGTGGAGGAGCTGTATTAATAATCAGGGATAATGTTGCATTTGCACTCAGAGAGGTCGTACTGGAGGGCTCATCCACTGAGGCAATATGAGTACTGCACAAAAATAAGATTGATGCAATTACTGTTGTTCGGATTATGCTATAGTCCTTTTATCAGCCACCGAGACTTTGAGAACAAATGTGTGGGCCAGTTATGGAAAGGTGTAATAAAAACAGAGTTGTCACACTGAATGACTTCAACATCCTCAATATTGACTGGGACTCACTTAGAGCAACTGGATTAGATGGGGCAGAATTTGTTTGATGCATCCAAGTGGGTTACTTGAAACGGTATGTGGATAGTCCACAACAGGAATGGCCATACTGGATCTCTAATTGGGTAATGAGCCTGGACAGGTGACTGACATTTCAGGGGGACAGCATTGTGGAATCATTTTGGAAACTCCTTCAGTTTTAAGATAGCTAAGAACATGGATAAGTCAGGACCTTTTGAGAAGCTATGGAATTGGAGTAAGGCAAGTTACATCAGTATCAGGAAGGAGCTAGGGAGTATTAATTGGGAGGATGAGCTGTGAGGCAAATCCACATTTTGTGTGTGGCGACTGTTTATTAAATCCTGATTGCAATATCATCTGGCGAACGTCCTCCTGACTATTCGGACTTCAATCTATTTTATTTGTATAGATATTTCGAAGTCGCTGTATACCAGAGAACAGCAAGAGATAATGGAAGATTGTGCCCTATACCTTCGCTGAACCAGCTTGTCTCTACAGGCACCTAATGTTTTTATTGTGGGTCGGAGAACCTCAGAATTAATAGAGCAGAGGCGGAAGCTATTCAGTCCTTCGTACACCCACGAGCTCTCCTACTACACTATCTGAAAGCAGAGAGAGTTATTGCAGATAGGCAGAGAGAGAGATAATGAAATATAAAGAGAGAATGTGAAGGGAGATAAACAGACAGGAGAACGGAGTGCCACACTGAGTGAGAAATGAAGGGGTGTGAAACTAGGATGAAATTAGATAGATCAGGAGGCAGCATGAGGAGAAATAGACAGTAGATGGACGTTTTATTTGAACATTCCCCTGAACCGCAAGCTCTTTGTCTGGGAGCCATACCCTGTGAGCACCATGCTGATACTGATTGTGATCCTAGATCATTTATCTCCTATAATATCACAGCGTTGAGTGGCTGACAGCTAAACAGAATCCAATAGACTAATGGACTGGCTCCAGAGAGAAGGTGGATTAATTTAAATGGACTGTGCCAATAGTAGCAGGAACCGATAACCTCCTGAGTCACTGTGCGAGAGACTGGGCCAGAGAGTCACAGTGAGGGGGATCACTGTCAGAGACCAAATCAGCATCTCAGCTGTGGGTCAAGTAATGACTGAAAAAGTTTGCACACCACTTTCATCGTTTAGTAATCCACATTTCATTCATATAGCTCGATATCATGAGTGTATTTTAACAATCTTATCTCTTTGTACATTTCATATTTTGGTTTGTCCAGAAAATCGTGTTGTCCCTGTATTTTGTGTTGAATAAACACATTTGATTTCTGGGGAAGAAATGACCTGTTCTGATGGTTTGGAGGTGCCGGTGTTGGACTGGGGGGTACAAAGTTAAAAATCACACAACACCAGGTTATCGTCCAACATGCCTCCGGGCATCCTTGCCTGCAACTAATAAGATAGACAACGTTGGCTGAGACACATGAGTAACCTGCCATGTACAAGGTGGGAGGTGTCCCCACGTGTAATGGTGGTATCCATGTCCACACTCTGATTCGTCTTTAAGCGTCCACCGTCACATGGTTGTATGAAGTTGTCCTGAGAGCCGGGCAGCTTGCTACGAACAACGATCTTATTGAGGTTTGGCGGCGTTTATAGGCATATACTGGAGGTGTGGGGCAGGTCTTGGTGAGGTGCTCATCCTCATTGATAATGTGTTGCAGGTCAAAAAGAACACGATGCAATTTTTCAGTTCCTGGGAAGTACTAAACAACGAAGTGTACCCTGTCAGTGTCTGTCTCCTGAGGACGTCATTACGGTTCCTTGCTGTGGCACATCAGAACTGACAGTCGATGAGTTGAGCATCGTACCCCGTTCTTGTGAGGGCATCCTTGGGTCCTTCCAGGTGTCCATCACATTCCTCCTCATCTGAGCAGATCCGGTGTATGCATAGGACCTGTCTATAGGGGCTGGCTGTTTTAATATGTTTTGGGTGTAAGCTGGAGAAGTGATGCATTGTGAGGTTGTCTGTGGGTTTGCGGTAGATGTTCTGATGGGGCAGCCTTTATCGGATCCATGCTGGGACCAGAGTCCGAATGAATTGCTTAACTAGGGCGATAGACAGGGATGTAAATGGAATAGCAGTGGGGGAACGGGAATCAGTTATGGGGTAATTAGAAACATGAATTAAAAGAGGAGGTAAAAGTGCAGAATTCAGGATAGATTATTAAAAACTCCATCACAGACATAAAAAGGATAGAGTATCTAGAAATGATTAACAAACAAACTTTGAGCACACTGGAAAACAAATGACATTGAGAGGAGGGATGGTTAATACAGGACTGACAGTGTTATGTCTGAATGAGATTATGAAAACCTCCATCACAGACATAAAAAGGATAGAGTATCTAGAAATGATTAACAAACAAACTTTGAGCACACTGGAAAACAAATGACATTGAGAGGAGGGATGGTTAATACAGGACTGACAGTGTTATGTCTGAATGCATGCAGTATGAGGAATAGGGTAAATGAATTCGTGACCCAGATCGAAATTGGCAGGTATGACGTGATGGGCATCACGGAGACATGGCTGCAAGGGGATCAGGATAGGGAGCTAAATATTCAAGAATATGCACCGTATCCAAAAGATATGCACGTGGGCTGACGAGGTGAGGGTTCCTTATTAGTAAGAAATGAAATTAAAACAATAGCAAGAAATAACATAGGGTCAGATGGTGTAGAATCCGCATGGGTAAAATTGAGGAAGCACAATGTTAAAGCAACCACAGTTGGAGTCTTATACAGGCTGACAAACAGTAGTGAGGATCTGGGCCATTAGATATATCAGGAGATAGAAAAGATGTGTAGGAAAGGCATGGTTACAGTGATCATGGGCGATTTCAATATGCAGGAGGACTGGGAAATCACATTGGTAGTGAATTGTAAGAAAAACAATTCATGGAATGGAAAAGACAGTAGAACAGCAATGGCAGGAGGCTCTAAGAGTAACTTCGGATACACAGCAGAGATTCATTGCAAGAGATTCATGGTACAACGAGGATGAAGCAACTATGGCTGACGAGTGAAGTCAGGGATAGCATCAAAGCAAAAGAGAGAAATATATGATGTGGTAAAGGACAGTGTGAAACCAAAGTATTGGGAAGCTTACAAAGACCAACAGAGGGCAACAAAAATGTATAAGGAGGGAGAAAATTAAATAAGTGGGTAAGCTAGCCACTGAGATTTATAAAGTGCAAACGAGAGGCAAAAGTAGATAATAGAAATGATGCCAGAGAGGTAGTGCCATGGAACAAAGGAATGACTGAGGAACTTTGCATCAGTCTTCACAGTGGAAGACACGATTAATTTCCCAAAAATTCAACAGAGTGAGGGTAAGAACGGAGAATGGTGGTCATCACCAAAGAGAACGGGTTAGAAAACTGAATGGCCAGAATGCAGATAAATTTTCTGGACCAGATGGACAACACCTAAGCATTGTAAGGGGGATAGCTGAAGGTGTAGTTCAAGCGTTAGTTGTGATCTTTCAGGAATGACTAGAATCAGGAAAGGACAAAGTGGACCGGAAAATCGCTAACGTGACACCCCGTTTAACAAGGGATTAAGGCAGAAGACAGAAAATTACAGACTGATTAACCTAACTTCAGTTGTGGGTACGATCCTGAAATCCATCATGAAGAATGCGATTTCTGAATACTTGGATGTAGATAGTAAAATAGGGCAGAGTTAGCATGGTTTCATCAAGGGGCGGGCATGCCTGACAAACCCGCTAGAATGTTTTGAGGAAGTACTGAGCAGATTAGAAGAACCAATGGTATTATCTACCTACACCTCAAGATGTCCTTTGACAAATTGCTACACTGGACGTTATTGAGAAAGGGGACACATGGTGACAGAGGCAACGTGCTAGCATCGATAAAAGCTAGCAGAGAGTAAGGGTAGAATGTGCCTTCTCACGATGGCAGTCCGACACAAGCATTGTTCCACAAGGCTCGGTGTTGGGAGGACCAAATTTCACATTATACAGTTAACGATCTAGATGAAGGAACTGAGGGCACTTTGGATAATTTTTAGTATTAAAATCACCAGAGTGTGGAAACAGGCCTTTTGGCAAAATAAGTTCACACCAGCCCTCCGAAGAGTAACCCAGGCAGACCCATTTTTTGCTGACTAATAACGTAATTTATGGGCAATTTAGCATACTCATTTCACCAAATCTGCGTACGTTTGGACTGCAGGAGGAAACCAGAACACTGGCAGGGAACCCATGCAGATATGGGGAGAATGTGCAAACCCCAAACTGGAAGTCATCCGAAGTGGGAATCAAACCTGGGTCCCTGGCACTGTACTAACCACTAAGCTACCGTGCCACCCGCAGCCTGAGTTCAGACAGTGCAAAGACATGAAGAGTGTCAGATAGCATTGAAGAGGAGGAGAGCTTGCAGAAAGGTGCTCCACCGATTCTCCTCATCGGATCAAGAGTTATTTGGAGAAAGCGGGAGAGTGATGTTGAGAAGCTTAACAGCTATGATCAAATGGCGGAGCAGACTCAATGGGCAGAAAGGCCAAATTTCTGCTCCTATGTCTTCTGGTCTTATGGTTAATGTTGATTGTCCTCATCCCTCACTATAGATGCGTCATGATTCTGACCTTATGATTTATAAAGAGGCCAGTTCCAATACTGATGACTGGCAATATAATTATCTCTCCCTCCAGTCGCAGCAGCCATTTCCTCCAATTCCTCTGTCTCCTCCCCAATGTCATAATCACACAGTAATTGAAGTCCAATAAATGATACTTCATCATAGTTCATTGACATCAATAACATCAACAGCATGACCCTCACTTGCCCCTTCTGATTCTCTAATACCAATCTGAATTGTATTTGTCACGTACAATTCTCTGTTAAAATATTCATGCAGTTTGCCTGTTATAATCCGTGTTTTCTTAAGCACATTTTCCCATCAGATTATGGACCATAAAGTTTCACTTATTAATATAATCAGTGATCAGTAATTTCAGGCTATAAGTTTCCATTGATAAATGGGGAAACTGGTTTATGTTCCAACAATCCTCTGTCATTACTCTCATATTCAAGGCAGATTGAATGATTACACACAAACAATCTACCATCTCCAACATCCCTTCTCCCAGTCACTCCCACATATCCCATGCTGAATGTATAAATGTTAAACGTTATTTTGAATTTTAATAAAATTAATATTGAATTGAAAGGGGTTAAGTGGAGCTATTTGTTCACCGACTGTGATTATTGTCAGTCTCTGTGGATTCTAATTATCCCAGTGGATGGTTTCCATCGTTAAACGATAAATGGGCTCTGTCAATGTATTATCCCATAGTGTGAGAGGGAGTATCACCGACAGCACTAACAGGGATCAGCAGCTCCAAAGGGAAGGGAGGAGAGATCAGAATCTGAGAACATTAGACTTGAATGTTCCAACAATGGAAAGGAGTTTATCCTTGGGTCTTTACTTTCTTTCTCGGCCTTGGATATCATTAGCATGGCGGATCCAGGAAATCCTTTTGATTATTCAAGGTGGTTACTATCCCATCCTCACTATAGTTGGTGTTCCTAGTAAGTCATTCTCTTCGACCGTTAAACTGGGTTAAACTGAATTTCTGCTCATGATATGGAAATTGTGGAAAAGGGAAATCAATGTCTTCGGTTCCAATCAAAAATTCCTTTCCTCATATAATATATAAAGCAAATTACTATTTACAAATTATTTACTGATATGCGAGAAGGAACCAGACTGTTCTCAAACTCCATAATCCTTTCTGTCCTGCACAAATTTACATTATCATATCCTCCCCACACACCAATCCTGTCTAATATCACCATTATGATATCCCAGTCGCGTCCTCAGCCTCAGTGCAATTCCTGAATGAACACCGTTTGTGCTTTTGTTAAATCAGATACAGCTGTTCCTTCAAGTCTCTTCAAAACACGTGCCAATTACAAAATAATTGCACTTGAGATGTTTAACTTGTTGTCTGCACAGAATCTGTCAGATGTAAGACTTGAGTGTATAGTACTCAAATCGTAGTCTCTTAACCTACTGCCATCGAATAATAATCCATTGATATCTCATGAAGGAAGTTAACATAATTAAAATGAACCCATTATCATTTGTGAGAAAACGTCCATCTGTTTGCTTCATGTCCTTTAGAGAAGGCAATGGGTCATCCTTGCCTGGTCAGGTCTCCGTGTGACTGCAATCCCACAGCAATGTAGTTTACTCTTTACTGTCCTGTGGAACAGCAGAACCAGCCACTCAGTTTCAGATCGGTATAACATGCCAGCCTGACCAGGGCTGCACACATCCCGTGAGGGCAGATCAAAGGAAAGATAACTCCTGCCTCTGCCTGTTTAACATATTCCGACAGCTCATTTCAATTCAGGCGGTGACCATTCCTTGTTTTAGGTGTATTCTATATCTTTGAAGATGTTCATCTCCATGTTTGGTGTTGGCTTTATTGATGTTGATGTACAGACGTAAGGTACTTGTAAATTTCACATCAGTCACAGGGCATAGAAAAGGAATGGCTTTTTCACACCACAAGAAAGAAACAGAGACGGAAAAGTGAGGGAATTCAATTATTGTGATCATCTCTGAGAGTGTTGTTGAGGCAGTATTTAGGGTATTGTGGACAGATTTTCTCTCCTTTATAAGGAATGATCTCCTCGTCACAGAGAGAGAGTATAAAAGAGTGTCAACAGCTAATCACTGGGATCATGGTACCATGAGGAGTGAGTGAAGATTAATCTGTAGCGCAATGAGAGAATAAGAGGTGATTGCATTGAAACTTGAGGGGAATGGATAATCACTCATTATGTTCTAAATAGACACTATGAACGTGATAAATTCCATAGTTTGTTTTTTTTTTACTTGGATTATAATTCTCGAAAGTTTAAATGCCTCTGAGAACGTTTCCCCTATTTCAGCCCCACTCTCCATGTCGATTGACAGAGACAGATTCAGGCTTTGCATACAGTCTCCCTACATTAATACAGTGCATTTGGTGTGTGATTCTGCACTGAACGGCATGTTATCCACAATCCCGACAGCAGCCACAATACCTTCACTCTAACACGGTTCCCAATACCTTCCCACAATACCTTCCCAACAGCTTCTGTCCTTGATGGAGAACATGGGGGTCTGCCTTCTCGGAGGTAGAAGATGCCTCCTTGAGACATTGCATAAAATATTTGGCTTCTCTCTTCACTACCAGGATACCATGTTAAAATAGCACACGTTCCACATGCAATGGGGCCATGAGGAATATCATGGAGCCGTCTCTGAGTGCAGTCTCTGCTCCATTGCTTTGTCACGTTGGATCATCAATTACATCTTCCTATTCCTGAATAAGCCCTGGAGGAGATGAATGTTCTCGCCCTGGTCGCATGGAACACGTTTAATGATCTGATTGGACTTTGCACGTTCCTGTTTAGCAATTAGATGTACTGACCAGACTGCTTTTCCTGTGGAACAGGCAGAAGGGTTAAATGGTTTGTCCCTCTTCTTGTTCATTCGTTTTGATGGACTGAAT
>NC_057717.1:5022872-5053639 GCF_004010195.1 Chiloscyllium plagiosum | reverse complement strand
CCACTACATGACCAACAAATGAACCACAGGTTGCAGAGCGGAAACATTCTGTAAAGAGACCAGAGGTGTCTTTCGAACCCAGCTTGTATTACCTGATAACAGTTTCCAACCCACACCATACTGTGTGTATCAGTCTGGAGGAACTGAATGATAGCCTATGTTACTATGGACCAGGTATTTGGCGCAAGTGGCCTCCATCTGCTCCTGTGCGGTGCTGAATAGAACATTGGAACATTTGAGTGAGGAGCAGGAGTGGGTTATTAGCCACTTTGCCACTGCTGTAACAGGCACTACGTTCGTGGCTGATCTGGTTGCGGTCTTAGAAGCACTTTACTGTATGCACCATTTTCCTTCATTCAATTCTCTGTTCAATGCAAACACTTAGACATCCCAAACTTCTGGGAAAGGGAATTCCCACTTATACAGCTCTTTCAGAATTTCTCATTCGTGTTCCAACCAATGTTACAGGGTCACTGATTCCTTTTGCAGTCACACTCCTCCACTGGTTACAACAAATTTAAAAGTTTAGTGATAAGGCCAATAATATTAGTGTCAGCCTGGCTCATCTTCTCAAAAAATGTGAAGCTGCATGTACACATGAACACACACATTTTAAGACAAAACAGATAATACTTTCCAGAGTTTCATAATGGCTGAACTCGTCACAAATGGAAAGAATTCAGAATATCCCAAATGTTATTCTGTCCTCTGAAGTTCTTCCGCTCACACAAGCTGCTGGTAATGGGATATCACCCCGGAACAGTTGGATTTGTTTCAATTCGCTTTGCGTCAGATGGTGGAAAGATGCCAAAGAAACTTTCATCAGAAAACCCCCACGATTGGTAAAGGTGACGCAGGATTTTTTTCCTCTTGTTAGGCGGAACAAAATGAGAGGGGGGCACTATGCTGCTGCTTCTGAGGCATTTTTCTCCCAACCTGTGCTAAAATTTGCAATAATGCCAACTGAACACCAAAAAGGACCATGGGTAATTTCCTTGAACATTCTCTCGAATGGATGATAAGGTGCTATATGCAAATGCATCATTACTGCTGTTGTACATTGAGCCTTTCCTTAGCAACAACAAAAAAACAAAATCCCAGCTGTATAATTTGATGGCATATTTACATGTGTCTGCATAATTTTAAGAAATAGGTTGATGTCTTCATTACATCTGCGTTAAAATCAATTTTACGATAGAGTGTGAAGCCCTTCGTTGTGGTTCTGTTCGTCGAGTTGGGAATTTGTGTTGCAGACGTTTCGTCCTCTGTCTAGGTGACATCCTCAGTGCTTGGGAGCCTCCTGTGAAGCGTTTCTGTGATGTTTCCTCCGGCATTTATAGTGATTTTGCAATTCCCATGCAAGGACTGCACAAAACACTACATAGGACAAGCTGTAAAATAGCATCCATGAACACCAACTAGCCACGAAACGACACGACCTTAGTAGCCACACACGCAGATGACAAGCAACATGAGTTCAACTGGGACAACACTACTATTATAGGACAAGCCAAACAGAGAACAGCCAGGGAATTCCTAGAGGCATGGCACTCATCCACAGATTCAATCAATAAGCACATCGACCTGGAGCCAATATACCAGCCACTGCAGCGGACAGCTAGAACTGACAACCGGAAGCTGCAGAGACAAACCACTATAAATGCCGGACTGGACCAACTTGCCTCTCCAGGCACCTAAAGCTTTTATTGTGTGTCAGAGGACTTCAGAATTGTTACATCACAGAAGGAAGCTATTCAACCCATTGTATGTCCAAGAGCACAGAACATTACAGCGCAGTACAGGCCCTTCGGATATCAATGTTGCACCGACCTGTGAAACCAAACTGAAGCCCATCTAACCGACACTATTACTTTTTCATCCTTATGTTTATTCAATGCTCATTTAAATGGTCTTAAAGCTGGTGAGTCTACTTTTGTTGGGCAGGCAGTATATTCCACGCCCTTATTACTCTCTGAGTAAGGAAATTATTTCTGAAATCTGTCTGGAATCTATCATCCCTCATTTTAAAACTACATCCCCTAACGCTAGCAATCATCATCCGAGGAAAAAGGCTCTCAATTTCTAAAATATCTAATTCTCTGATCATCTTGCATGTCTCTCAACCTTATTCTATTTAATGAAAACAGCCTCAAGTACATTAGCCTTTCCTGTAAGACCTTCCCTGCATACCAGGCTCCATCCCAGCAAATCTCCTCTTCACCTTTTCTAATGCATCCACATCCTTCCTATAATGCGGCGACCAGAACTGTACTCAATGCTCAAAGTATGGCTGCACCAGAATTTGTACAGCTGCAACATAACCTCATGGAGAAGGAAGCCTGTTTCTTCCTCTTGACAAGAGTTTCAACTTATTCAGTGAAGCACAGCACCCTTACTCGAGCACCCTTACTCCTTATCAAGGACACGCAGTAGCTGTTCCTTGAAAAAGCTCCACATTTGAATTGTGCCCATACCCTGCAGTTTCTTTCCCCATCCTATGCATCCGAAAACCTTTCCTAATCGTATCATAATAGGCTTTACCCCAGCTATAACACTTGCCCTGCGGTGTACACCTGTCCCTTTCAATCTGAATTGTGGTCACTATCACCGAGGTGCTCACCGACCTCCAAATCAAACATCTGGTCTGGTTCACTACCCAGTATCAAATCCAATTTGGCCTCGTCCCTTGTTGACCTATCGGCATACTGTGTCAGGAAACCATTCCGCACAGATTTGACAAAAAACTGACCCATATAAAGTATTTGAACTGTAGCATTTCCCGTCAATATTTGGAAAGTTAAAGTCCTCCATAACAATTATTCTTCCACTTTCGCTCCAATCAGTATCATTTTTGTCAAGATTTTCTCTACATCTCTGGAACGTTTCAGAGGTCGAAAGAGAACTCTCAACAGGGTGACCTTTCCTTTCCTGTTTCTAACCTCTTCCCATACTACCTCAGTAAACAAGTCCTCATCAAACATCCTTTCTGCCACTGTAATACTGTCTCTGATTAACAATGTCACCCTCCCCACTTTTCGTACCTTCCCTGTTCTTAATGTAGCATCTAAACCCCGGAGAGAAAGTGAGGACTGCAGATGCTGGAGATCAGAGCTGAAAATGTGTTGCTGGAAAAGCACAGCAGGTCAGGCAGCATAAACCCCGGACCCTGTAACAATCATCCCTGTCCCTGCTGTATCCATTTCTCCAAAATGGCCACACATTAAACTGTACAACTGCACAATTTGGAAACAGGAAGTGATTGGAAGGGTGTTAAACGAGGGTCAGTTGGATAGATCAGAAGACATCAGGAGGAGAGATAGACAGGAATAGTCAGAAAATTGAAGTTTTATTTCGAAATTCTCATGGACTGCAAGGCCTTTGTCTGATGCCATACCCTGTGAGCACTGTGCTGATACTAACTGTGGTCACAGATCATTTATCTTCAATAATATCACATACCTGAGTTGATGACAGTTAAGGAGAGACCGTAAGGCCAAACGATTTTTTATTTTTATTGGTAGAAAGTGGATTAATTAAAATAGAACAGCAGCAAGCACTGAGAACCCCATTCGATACTGAGATACGATGCCAGTGAATCTCAGTAAGGTAGATCACTGTTAGAGGGGGAATCAGCATTTCAGCTGTGGGTCAAATAATGATTGATAACGTTTCCACATCATTTCCACGGTTTTGTAATACACATTTCGATTTATATAGCTCAATTTTAACTATCTTATCTCGATGTTTAGCATGGACAGAAAATCATTTTGTCGCTGTATTTTGTGTTCAATAAACAAATATCAGTGCTCATTCCTCACTTTATATGTATCCTTGAATCTGTTCATCATATGAGTTATAAAGAGTTATAAAGAGTAACATTCCAATACTGATGACTGGGGAATATTATTGTCCCTCCCTCCAGTCTGAACTGCCATGTCCCCGAATTCTCTCTGTTTTCTGTCTCCTCCACAGTGCCATAATCACACTGTAATTAAAGTCCAATAAATGACACTTCCACACAGTTCATTCATATCAATAACATCAATAGCACAGGCCTTATCGGCCCCCTCTGATCCTGGAATATCAAACTGAATTGCATTTGTCACGTACAATTCTCTGTTATTTGTCTGTTATAACCCCACGTTATCTCAGGCAAACATTCCCCTCAGATCATGAACTATAAAAATGGTCTCAATGTTTTATTGAAATTATAATGCTTGGTCAGTAGTTACAGAATGTATGTTTCCATTTATAAACAGAATGCATGTTTACATTCTGATAAACTTTTGGCATTACTCCCATGTCCAAGGCAGATTGAATGGTTACACGCAATTGATCTACCAGCCCCAACATTTGCTCCATCAGTCACCCTCACCTACCCCATTAATAATGCAAAAGAAAAATCATTGTTTTGAATTTTAATAAAACAGCATTGTATTAAAAGGCGTTGGTTGGAGCTATTTCTTCAGCGAATGTAATTGATGTCAGTCTACGTAGATCCTAAATGTGTCACTGGAGGGTTTGCCTCTTCTATTAATTCGGGACTCAGTTCAATGTGTTATCCCATAGTATGGGCAGGAGTATCACCGTCAGCACTAACAGGTTACAGCAGCTCTAGAGACGAGGGAGGAGAGATCAGAATCTGAGAACATAAGGCTGGAATGTTCCAATAATGGATCAGCATCTGAGAATATTAGACTGGAATGTTCCAATAATGGATCAGAGTCTGAGAACATTAGACTGGAATATTACAATAACAGACAGAAGTTTATCCTGGTTCTTTACGATCTTTCTCAGCCTTGGATATAATTAGCCTCACGGATCGAAGGTATCTTTTGGATTATTCAAGGTGGTTACTATCCCATCCTCGCTACAGTTGGTGTTCCTGGTAAGTCATTCCATCTGACGATTAAGCTGAGTTGAACTGAATTGCTGTTCACATTCAAATTTTAGAATTTAGAAGTCATCATTTTCATATCCAGTGAAAAATAATATTCCTTGCAAATTATAACTGGCAAATTACTATTCACAACTTACCCAACAATATGCGTGGAGAAACCACACTGGTTGCAAACTCCATGATCTTTTTTTCTCCATTCAGGTTTACATTTCTACATATTCTCCTCACTCACCAACACAGCCCAGGACCACTACCAGGATATTTCAGTCTCCTTCTCAGCTTCAGTGCCACTGCTGAATAATCCATCGTTTGTGACTTTGTTAAGTCCAGATATAACCGTTTCAAGTCCCTTTTAACTATGCTTCAGTCACAAAATACTTGCACGTGAGATCGTTAATTTGTTGTCTCCACAGAATTTTTCAGATGGGCAGAGAGCGTATGGTGGTCAAGTAATTGACTCATAATAGTGAGGCACAAAATAATAATTTTTGATGCATCATGAAGGAAGTTTATG
Organism: Chiloscyllium plagiosum; assembly: GCF_004010195.1. Taxonomy (NCBI): domain Eukaryota; kingdom Metazoa; phylum Chordata; class Chondrichthyes; order Orectolobiformes; family Hemiscylliidae; genus Chiloscyllium; species Chiloscyllium plagiosum. Next base: position 5,048,225 of record NC_057717.1, on the reverse strand, counting down.
AAATGCAAATGAAATCATCACCACTTATTTTAAACAGAAGCCGATCTGTTTGCCTCATGTCCTTTAGAGAAGGCAATAGGTTATCCTTCCCTGGTCAGGTCTTTGTGTGACTGCAAACCCACAGCAATGTAGTTTACTCTTTACTGTCCTGTGGAACACGTGAAACAGCCACGCAGATCAAGTTTGGCATAACATGCTGGTCTGCCTTAGGCTGCACACATCCCGTGAGGGAAGAACAACAGGAAAGCTAGCTCCCTTCCTCTGTTCTATTTCCATTCAGGTAGGTGACCATCCCCTGTTCAGAATGAATTCTTTTGGATTGAATCTGCCTCCGAGAGTGGTATTCATCTCCATCGGAACCTCTGGTGATGACTAATGCAAAGATGTAAGAAACTTCAAAATTCCACATCATTCACAGCGGTGGCTTTTTATACCACCGGAAAGAAGCTGAGACAGCTAAGTGAGGGGTCAGAATTATTGTGATCAACCCTGAGAGTGTTGTTGAGATAGTATTTGGGGTATTGTGCACAGATTTTCTCTCCTTTATAAGGAATAATCCTCTTGGCAGAAAGAGTGTAAATGAATTTCACCAGACTAATTGTTGGCATGATTGTACCATCGGGAGTGCATGAGGATTAATCTGTAGCGCTTTGAAGGAATAAGAGGTGATTGCATTGAACCTTAAGGGGATGGACAGTCACTCATTATATTCCAAACAGACACTAATACGATGATAAATTCCATGGCTTGTCGTTTACTTGGTTAACATGATACTCGATGGCTTACAAGCGTTTGAGAACGTTTGTCTCACTTCACGCAACTCCCCATTTCGATTGAGAGAGAGGGCCAGTTTTGACTAAACATTTCCCACGTTAAGACTGTGCATTTGGTGTGTGATCATGCATAGACCTTCACGTTATCCACCACCCCGACAGGAGCCACAATACCTTCATTCTAAAACAGTTAACTATTCCCACCAGCTACTGACCCCCACGCAGAATTTGGGTCTGTTTTCTTGGAAATGGAAGATGCCTCCTTGAGGCTTGGCAAAATATATTTGGCTGCCTTCCTCACTGCCGGCAAAACACTTTAAAGTATCATTTGTTCCACAAGCAATGGAGCCAGGAGGAGCATTGTGAGCAGTCTATGAGTGCATTGTCTGCTCCATTCGTTTTTCAGGTTGGAGCATCAATGACACCCTCCTATTCCTGTGTAAGTGTCTCGAGGGGTGAATGGTCTCCTCCTGGTTCCATAGCACAGGTTTAGGGGTCTGGTTGGGCTCTGCCTATTACTGGTTAACAGCTCAATGTACTGACCAGACCCCTACGCTTCTTATGGAACATGCAGGAGGATTGAATGGGCTGTCCCTCTTCATGTTCAGTCGTTTCGATGGACTGAATGGCCTCCACATATCCGGGTGTAACCAGCTTGAGACGCTGAATGAGCTCCTCTTTTAACTGTGGAAATGTGCAGTGTCTGGCTGTGCTGTTACATGAATGTTAACGACACTTTAACAGCACAAGCCTGAATGCTGTCGAGGTCTTGCTGCATATGGACGCAGACTTGTTTAGGAGCTGACGGCGGAAAATGTTCAGAATATTGTGTGATCTTCAGTGATCACCCCGCTTGTGTTGGATGCGGGGCGCCGGTATTGGGGGCACGTAGACGTTGACGAAGGAGCTGAAAATGTTTGTGCTGAGCAAGTTAATCTGAGGATCTCCTGAAGAGATGTCTCTGGACTGAGATGATTGCCGGCCACTGATTACAAACATCTTCCTTTGTGCTCTGAAAGACCCAATCCAGTGGGGAGGTTACACCTGATTCGCATTCAGCTCAAATATGTAGGTGGTCCTGATGCCATCCTCAGTCAAATACTGCCTTGATATCAGGGGTATTCACTCTTCCCTGAGCCCCTGTGGTCACCTTCTTTTCATTTCAATAGGTGACGGTGTATGTACAGGGAGTGTTTTCCTCTCACAGAGGGTAATCAATGTCAGGGATTATCTGGCTTAGAGAGTTAGGGGAGCTATATCATTGAAAGTATTTAAAGAGGAGGTCGATGGAATTTTGACCCGTCAGAGAGCTGAGCGATATGAAGAACTGGGCATTAAGGAGGTGTTAATGCTAACAGTAGATCAGCCATGATCGTATACAATGGCTTGACAGCCCAAATTACCTTATCCTATTCCTTGTGTTTTCATTTTCTGTAATTTCAAAGTAAACGGCTGTAATTTTCCTGGACGTTCTGTTATTTAATGTTGCAATCAGGGAGAGCAAATCATTTTTGAGTCATCTCTGAGTGAGTTATGGGGCTTTATTCATAATGAATCTTGGTCTCGACCAAGACCAATAAATGAAGCACAAGTTGAAGAGAGAGGGCACTCTGTAAATAGACTAGAGGCGTCTTACGAACCCAGTCTGGATTTCCAAATAACATTTTCCATTCTGTACTAATCTGTGTGTGACAATTGTGAGGGATTAAATGAGATCCTGTGTTACTGTGGACCAGGTATTTGGAGCAAGTGCCCCCCGTCTGCACAATGCACGAGCTGTGAGAGGCTGAATGCAACACAGTAAGACGGGACTGTTGAGCAAGAATGGGTCATCAGACACTTTGTCACTGCTCTACCACGCACTATAATCTGATTAAGGTCTCAGCAGCACTATTCTGTCAGTTCACCATTTTCCTACATTCATTTGTCTGTCAAATGTTTAACACTGACAATTTTGAACAAATGGAAATATTCAGTCGTCACAAACGTCTGGGGAAGGGAATTCACATCTTACCAACCCTTTGAGAATCTCTTGTTCGTGTTCTGACCAATATTGGAGCGTCACTCCTGTCTTTTCCTACTCCTCTATTGGTGAAAACAAATTTTACATGTAACGAGTTGAATGCTGTGTCCAATGATATAGGTCTCAGACTGGGTAATTTTCTAAAAAAAATCTGAGACACAGAAAGTTGATTTCTGAACAAATGGTGAAATGTTAGAGGGTCCCAAATGTTTTTCTGTCTTTGATGTTATTCTGCTCACAGAAATGTCTGGGAATGCGGATTTATTCCCGGAACAGTTGGATTTGGTTGAATTGCCTTTGCTTCGACCTGTACAGAGATCCCTATGAATCCTCATCAGGAATCCTCGACGAGTGGTAAAGATGACTCGCGAATTTTCTGCTCTCACACTTTGTTTTCAGGCAGAACAAAGTAAGAGAGAGAGACCAATTGGCTGTTGCTTCTGAAGCAAGTAATATTTTTCTCAGTGTCTGTGTGGAAATTTACACTAATGTCAACTGAACACCAAACTGGACCATGCGCACTCTCCATGTACATTCTCTGGAATGGATGATAATAGACTGTATGCTGTATGCAGCATCATTGCTGTTGTTTTGCATAGTGCCTTTCATTAGCAAAAGACAAAAGTGCCCTCTTTATAATTTGATGACATGGTTACATGCGTTTGCATAATTTTTAAAAATAGCTTGATACCTTCATAATATTTGTGTTAATACCAACGCATCTCATTCAAAAAAATATTATCTAGCTTTCGTCTCCTTAACAAGAGAAAATATTTATCCAGCCAAAACGCTTCTCTGAAAATCGTGGTTCAATAAGATTTCTGATCTAAGATCGAAACAGATAATCCTTTAAAACAAAAGGCCTTCGTTTCAGGAATGAGTAAAGGGATTGAAAGGAATTGTACCTTTTTTTTAGTTTAGAGGATAAAAACTGCACCCAGTGTATCTGATGTGGTATCAGCAATGCCCTGTAGAGATACAGTGAAACATTCCTAATTAATCCTAATACCCGTTGCCACAAACAGCATCATTCCACTTACCTTCCGAATCACTTGCTGCACCTGCAGACAGACTTCATATGATTCATGTACCAAGAATATGAAAACCATCTGCATCGCAGAGTTCTACAATCTCTCTCCATTTAAATTGTTTCCGACTGCAATAGACAAATCACATAACATTATTTCTGTTGAGGGTATGCTCACTAAACTTCCCTGTCTACATCATAATGCAGATTCACTACCTCCATTTGAAGATACAGTGAATGAACATTTTGGTGTACAAAGTAATTCAGCTTTGATCCAGTCAGTCCCTCATCCAAATATTTGACATAGATTATTGATCATTGCTGACTCCACAGTGATCTCTGAGGCAAAACTAGTTACAACTTTGTTTTAAAAATCATATATCTCTACTGTCTATTTCCTGTTAGTGACAGCATCCCTGTTCCTGTGCAGCAGTTCAGGCGGGTTGAATGACCTCGTCCTGGGCTGTGCAATGTACTCAACGAGCTGAATTACTTCATTCTATATTTCTGCATAATTACTTAGAGAGGCAGAATGGTCTCCTCCCGTCTCATTGAAACGATCCAGTCTGGCTGAATGGGATGGTCCTCTACTCTGTAATCGCATTGAGGGAACAGTTCATGTTGTAACGACAGCAGTGTATCTCTGTAACTCCATCGAGGGTGGATTGAGGGAGCAACACATGGAGAAGGAACATCAGTACATCTCTGTAACAACATCGAGGGGTGGATTGAGGGAACAACACATGGTGTAGGGACAGCAGGATATCTCTGTAACAGCATCTAGGGGTGGATTGAGGGAACAGCACATGGGGTCGGGACAGCAGTATATCTCTGTAACGGTCGGGAGTGTGGATTGAGGGAACAACGCATGGAATAGGGGCGGTAGTTGGCCATTTGGTAACACCATTCAGAATGCTCATGGTTGACTCGAGCGTGTCTGACCATCCGTCTCCTGTCTGTTGCCAATAAACATTGACTCTCCTGTCCAGCAAAGATCAGTCAAGCTCAACCTGGAGTCTTCACTGCTCCCTGAGGGCGAGGACACCACAGATAGCACAACAGTAAAGGGAAAGGGGCATCCTTCTTTCATTGTGGGACCCATTTTTTTAATACTGTGTTAACCTCACATCAAATCACTGCCCCTTTTCGGATATAGTGGTACAATAACGACGAATAGACATGAACCATTCTGCCCTCCAATCTTTTCCCACATTACCACTGACTGTTTCCAATCAAATATGACGCTGTTGCTGTCTCAGGAAGAGAATACCTGATAGCATAACACCACACAAGCATTAAAAAAGGAGCAAAATTAGACCATTTGGCCTATCGAGTCTGATATGCCATTCAGTCATTTCTAATATGTTCCTCAACATCATTCTCCTACCTTCTCTCTAGAATCCTTGATCTCCTTAAAAATCAAAAACGTATTTATTTGTGTCTTAATGGCACTCGTAGTCTGTGTCTTAATGTGTATTTATGTGTTGTGTGTGTCCATGTGCTTGTCATCTGTGTATTTGTGTGACTATGTCTGTCTGTCTGTGTATCAGCCTGTGTGTTTCTATCTGTGTTTGTGTCTATTTGTGTGTGACGGTATATGTCATTGCGTGCTTCTACGTGTGTGCATGCTTATCTCCTTGTATGCATTGTGCATGTTAGTATATTGGGGTATTTACCAATACACCTGTGTATTTCGATGCCTGCATCTTTGTGCAATGGGGCATCTGTTCTTCTGCGAGTGAGAGAGATGAGGTTGTAACTGACAGTAGGTTTGAATTGAAAATTGTTCTTTACTGAACACTGCTCCTTATACGATGGATGCTTCAGAATCTCCACACAAGGCCTCCTGGTCCTCTTCGGCTCTCTCCAGGTCCTCCCCACATGTCGAAGTAGGGGGATGAGGGGACAGATATCCGGCACTCCATCACCCGACCTGGCCCTTTCTGTCCTATTCCAGGCTGCTTCTACTGGAATGGGAGAAAGGGAGAGAATGAGTGAGGGTGGGAGTGGATGGCCCTGCTGTTAGTGCTGGAGTAGGTGAGGTGTGACATTGTGAGGTGGCCATAGGGAGTCTGTCCACAGTGTTGTATCCATGCAGTGTTATTAGTGTGCGTGGCTATTGCATCAGGGACAGAAAATGTGGGGAAGGTAAGGTGCTGAATTCAACAGTGAGATTGGTCGTGCTTGAGCCTTTTTTGGAGATGGAGCGTGAGCGTTGGTTGAGTGTAGGTGCTATAAGAGACATACAGTGAGTGTGAGGGAGCAGTGAGAATATACGGTGACACTTATCCTGACAGAGCGGGGTGGATATTGATGCTTGTCCTGTATTGCTGAACATTTCTTCAGATCATCTCAGCATCGAGGTGAGTTTCCCCAAATGCCTTATCCAAGTCCATCACTAATAACGACACAGGCTCTGTCCCTCAGATTCCACTGAATCAGTTTGGGGGCTCTTACAAATAGCAAGGAGAAACAAACTTGATGTGTTATATATCTGAACAAAAACTGTCCCGCAAATGTTTTGCATCATATGCTCTGGAAATCATATACGCAACTGTATGCTAAGGGAAGCCATGGCAAACTGATATTATCGCTGGGCTCTTGACCCAGAGACCCAGTTAATGTTCTGGGAACATGGTTTCAAATCCTGCCATGGCAGATTGTGGAATTTGAATTCAAGAAGTATTGGAATCCAGGGTTTATGATGATCAGGAATTCATTGTTTATTGTTGGAAAAATTCATCTGGTTCACTGATGTCCTTTAGGGAAGGAAGCGACTATTCTTACCTGGTCTGGTCGAGACGTCACTCCACATCCAAAGCAATGCTGTTGACCCTGAACTGCCGTCTGGCATGGCCAGTAAATGCTTGTTGTCCAGAGAAGCACTCATCCTGTGAATGAGTAACAAATACTCGTGGGTTCTGCAGTAATAATGGATGGTGTCAAGTTGCATCGAAACTGAGTTAACAAAGTGACTGCTAATGTTGTGAAAAATAAATTCCATAAGTGTATATCAGGTATGTTGAAGAGTATGTTGTGAACCAAACGAGAGACCAGATTATTTCGGATTTGGTGTTGTGTGGTCGGAAGGACTAATTACTAACCTTGCTCTGAAGCAGCTTTGGAGGAATAGTGACATAAATATGTTGTATTTTACACGGCGTCTGCATGCAATATCGAATGTTTGAACATTCTGGTCAAACATCATGGAAGCCCAGAGGCTAGAGTGTCAAGTTCGCTCCAGTGAATTAGGAAAATACAATATAACATTCAGTGGGAGAACAATGGTTGTGAGACTCATAGAGTCTTACAGCACGGAGACAGGCCATTCGGCCCAAACTGGTCCATTCCGAATAAAATGTCCAATCACACTAACCCCATTTTCCTACCATTTCCCTGTATCCTTCTAATCCTTTCCTACCTGTGTATTTGTCCAAATGTATTTTAAATTTTGTGAATGTACCCGCCTCAACCATTTCTGCTGGCAGCTCATCCCATATGCATACCACCCTGTGTGTAAAATAAATTGCCCCTCAGGTTCACTTTTAATCTTTCCCCTCTGACCTTAAATTGATGCCCTCTAGTCCGTGATTACCCAATCCTGGGGAGAAAATGACTGAGTGCATTGACTCTATCCATGCCTCCCATGATCTTATGCACTACTGTCAGCTCCCCCTCAGCCTCATACAGTCTAAAGTACAAACTCCTAGCTTGTTCAACCTCTCACTATAACTCAGACCATTGTGTCTTGGCAACATCCTTGTAAATTTCTTCTGCACTCTTTCCAGTTAAATAACATCCTTCCTCGAGCAAAGTGAACAAAACTGAACATGGCACTCCAAGTATGAACTCGCCAACATCCTGTTTAACTGCAACAGAACTTTCTAATTTCGATACTCAACGCTCTAACTGATGGAGGATAGTGTGCCAAATGCCCTTTTCACTGCCTTGTCTACCTGGGACTCCACTTACAGAGAACGGTGCACCTGAATTCCAAGCTCCCACTGTTTCACTGCAATCCTTAAGGCCCTGCCATTCACCACGAAACCCCTACCTTGATTTGAATTTCTAAAATGTAAGAATTTACGCTTATATGTATTTCACTCCATTTGTCATTTCTCGGCCCATTTCCCCGCCTGATCAAGGTACTGCTGTAATTGCTGAAATTCCTGATAACCTTCCTCACTGTCTACGATACCACCTATTTTAGTGTCACCTTGAAACTTACAAATCGTGCCTGTGCATTTTAAACTAAATCATAGATATGTGTAATACATGAATGCATATATATGCTTCAAACAAACAGTAATGGTCTCAGCACCGACCCTTGAGGCATTCCACTCATCACAGGCCACCAGTGTGACAAGCATCCTTCCACGATTACCCTCTTCTTCCTATCATCAAGCCAATTTTGGAGATAATTTGCCAGCTCCCCCTCAATTCCATATGATCTAACCTTCCAGAGAAGCGTACCGTGTGGAACCTTATTGAATGCCTTACTGTAATCCATATAGACTATATATACAACCATGCCCTTGTCAAAGTTACTGGTCACTTCATCAAAGCAGTCTAATAAATTGGTGTGCCATGATTCCCCCATTCACAAAGCCCTGACTTTCCAAATGCATGTATATTTTCTCTCTCAAAATCTTCTCAAGTAAATTATCTGCTAGTGATTTTAGTTTTACTGGTATATAGTTCCCAGGTTTTTCTTCGTACCTCTTCTTGAATAAGGTACAGCATTCACTACCTTCCAGGACCTCACCCGATGGCTACCGATGATGCAAATTACCAACCAGGGACCCCGTTATTTCTCTCCTGTCCTCCTGCAGTGTTCCTGAATATATCTGGTCAGGACCAGGAGATTTATAGAAATGCAACAAAGTCTGAAAAATATGTCTATTTATTTCAGGTAAAACACCCTAGAGTGAGAAAGTGAGTTGACAATGATTAGCACAATAAATTAAAAATTATATTAATCACAGGAAGTGACTTCAGAAGAATTCCAGACATTGTGGAATCCTGAGAATTCTCAGAAATGTACGATCCAGAAAAGGAGGGCGATGAAATGGGTAAGGAAATCAAAAAGCGAACACGCATGCAAACAAACAGGAACACAAAGAGTGCATAAACCTATGTTCTATATTTCAAAGGAAAGAGAAAAGCAAAGTCAAATGTGGAAATCTTCAATCAGGAGAGACGAGCTTATTATGGATAACAGGGAAATGGCCAAGCAAATAACCAGTTACTTTGCATCTATCTTCATGGAGGAAGATCCAGAAAATCTCCCAGAAATACGACGTCATTATATATGACTTGTGGATCGAAAAACATAAAGTCAATTGCTATCAGTAGCAAGGCTTTACTATTTCATGCAGCTGGATTGAGCATTGCTAACATTGACAAACCAGATGTACTTCATACCAAAATCTTCAGAAATAAACCACGAATAGAAGCGTTAGTTGCTCTGTCGATGACTGTGTTCTATTACCCAGTGCATTCTGCATAGTCTGGAAGCCGTTGTAGATACATGGACATTAGTTAACGTGATCCAAGCACTATAGATGTATGGTACTGATCCAAGCATCTACAAAGGGAAAAAGAGATAGTGTAGAGAACTGCAGACCAATTAACGTGACATTTGCGGGGAAACTGTTGGAATCTATTATATATGATGGGATATTCGTTATGTGGAAATTAACAACAACATTGGAGAGAATCAGTATGTATTTCTAAAAGGGAAATAATACTAGACAAGCTTTGGAATTGTTTGAAGTTGATTCTTACAGCAGAGATAATGGGGAACCAGTAGAATTTGCATATTTTAGATTATCAGAAGGCTTTCTATAAGAACTCACACAATGAGTTCGTAAATGCAATGAATGTGAAGGGTATTGGGAGGAATATATGCAAGTGGTAAGTTAAAGTTTGGATTGCCTTCCTTTAAGGGAATTAAAATATAGATGTAAAGACATGTTGAAGCAGTTTAACAGTGTGTTGGTGAGATTGTACCTGGAATACTGAGTACAGTTTTGGTGACCAAACCTGAGAAAGCATATACTGACCACAGAGGAAGTTCAATTGACATTCCAGAGATTAAATCCTCAATTGGCGAGATTGCGTGATGAGGAAACTCGGCCTGTGTTCTCCAGAGTTTCAAAGAATGACAGGTGGGTCACTGTGAAATGTATAAAATTCACAAAACATGTGACAAGTTGGAAATTAAAAGGATATTTCTCCGGCTACCTAATCCACATTCAAGGCAAATAATGGCAGGATAAAGGACGACCATTTAAGGCTGCAATAAGGAGGAATTTCTGCACGCGTAGGGGACTAACTAACACAGTGGCATGGAGACCTGCTGGCAGCGCAAGCGTAGGGAGAATTCCCAGATATTCTACAAGTGTGTCTAGCGGAACAGAATAACCAGGGAACAGGTAAGACTCATTAGTGACTTGTCAAGTTGCATCCAAATGAACTTTAGTGGTAGGAGACAGAAGATGGTGGTAGACGGCTGCTTGTGTGACTGGAGGCCAGTGTCCAATAGTTTACTACAGGGATCAGTGCTGTGTCCCTTATTATTTGTGATTCGGAGGTGCTGGTGTTGGACTGAGTGGAGAATGCTAAAAATCTCGTAACAACAGATTATCGTCCAACAGGTTTATTAGGCGGCACTAGCTTTCGAAGTGCTGCTTCTTCATCAAAGCGCACAATCACCTGATGAAGTAGCGCTTCGAAAGCTAGTGCCTCCGAATTAACTTGTTGGACTCTAACCTGATGTTGTGTGATTTTCAACTTTAATATTTGTGGTATTCAGAAATGATGTAGTTGTGAATATGGACGGGGGTGGGGAGCGTGATAAGTCTTTGATACGCAGATTGGCCGGTTGGTTGGCAGTGAGGTGGAAGGCCTTAAGTTATGGGAAGATACAGATGGAATGGTCAACTGGGAAGATCAATGGCAGATGGAATGTAACCCTGAGAAATATGAGGTGATACACTTTGGAAGAAGGAACCAGACAGGGGAGGACTCAATGAATGGCAGCACACTAGGAAGGACACATCCCTGAATGTGATGGAGAGATTAAAACACAATTTGGGAAAGCATAGGGGATTGTAAAGATAACCTTGATTCATTGAGGCACAGATTATAAGAGCTGTGCGGAACTTTGGTGAGGCCAAGATGGAATACTGTATGTAGTTCTGGGAATCACATTATAGGAAGGATGTGATTGCACTGGAGGGGGTGCAGAAGAGATTCACCAGGATGTTCCCTGGGATGGAGCATATCAGCTATGGAGAGAGGCTGGATAAGCTCGGATTGTTTATTTTGGACGAGAGGAGGCTGAGGGGGACGTGATTCTGAAGGATAGTATTACAAGGAGCATGGACAGTGTGGATAGACAGCAGCTGTTCCTTCTAGTTCAAGGGCTACACTTTTAAAGTGAAGGGTTTGCGGTTTAGTGAGGATTTGAGGATTGCTTTTCACCCAGTGTGTGTTGGGGTCTGAAATGCATTTCTTGAGAGGCGAGTTGTCATCGTAACCTCAAAACCATGAGAAAATACACGGTAGTGCATTTGAAATGCCTTAAGATTCACGACTACGGGTATTGTGTCGGAAAGTGGGTCTAAAGTAGACCGTGTTGTATTTCTGATAGTACATAGTCTTTGCTTCTGTGATTGTATGGCTGTGGAAGGCCAATCACTGAGTATCTTAAAATAGGAATTGATAGGTTTCCGAAGAATGTCTTAACAAAGTTTATAAGACAGAACTTGTAATATTTTCTGAAATGTGTCAATGGCAAAATTAAGGGAAATAAATGTGCAGCTTTCCTACAGTTTGATACCAGAGAATTGAGGACCTGGAAATAGCAGAACTGTGGAGCAAATGCTTCAGTTATGCCTTCACAGAAGAAAGCAGAACAAAAAAGAAAACTTCCTAGTAATACGAGGGAACTTTAGTCTGGTGAGAAAAATGGAATAGAATTAAATTATCCACTAAACAGTTTAGAGAAAGTATCGGACTGAAATTAATGGGCATAGACAAAGTCAATAGAGATTCATGAAATAGGAATCATATTTGAGAAAGCGAATTTTAGTAAAATTATGTAGAAGCTATCAATGCAATACGAGTGGAATTTCAGAAAGATTTTTGATAAAGCCCCAAGCCTATTGTGCAAATTCAAATCCTGTGGGACTGGAGATAATACATGGACATGGTTCTCGATGGACAAAGATGGCAGGAAACAGTGAGTAGGAATAAAACAACGTTTTTTTAATGGAAGGCTAGGAGTATACAGCAAGGATCGTGGCTTGGGCGCCAACTATTGCTAATAAACATCATATATTTGGTTGAGTGTCTCAAATGCAATATTCCCAAGTTTGCTGACAGCACTAACAATGTCAGGCTTGTGAATGGGAAACAGTGAGTAGGAATAAAACAACGTTTTTTTTAATGGAAGGCTAGGAGTATACAGCAAGGATCGTGGCTTGGGCGCCAGCTATTGCTAATAAACATCATATATTTGGTTGAGTGTCTCAAATGCAATATTCCCAAGTTTGCTGACAGCACTAAACAATGTCAGCTTGTGAATGGGTGAGGACGATGTAAAAAAGCTCCAAGGTGACTGAGACAAGTGAAATGACTGGGCAAATACATGGCGGATGGAGATCAATGGGAGAAATGAGATGCTGTGTACTTTGATGGGAACAATAGAATTGCAGCCTATCATTTGAAAAGGGAGTGGTTGAAAAATGTTGCTCTATAAAGGAACTTAAGCTGCATTTTTGTTTATTTCTGTGCAACCCCCGACTCCATGTCAGGCAGTGAGTTCTGAATCCAGGAGTCAATACTGGGAATGGCATTGGCACGCTGACCAGTGTATATAGACCCAGCAAATGGGGAGCTGTAACATTGAAAGGAATCTGGATCTCCTTGTACACCAGTCACTGAATGCAATCTTTCAGGAGCAGTAATCAGGTAGGAAGAATACTGTTGTAATCACCTTCATTTCAGGGGGATTTGAGTCAAGGAGTAAGAGTATCTTACTGCAGCGGTACAGGGTCTTGGTGAGACACCATCTCGAACATTGTGCAGCATTGTGTGCAGTCTTGGTCTCTGTTCCGAATAGAGGACAAATCTGACATTGAGGGAGAGCAGCAAAGGATGACCAGACTGATCTGTGGGATGACAGACTTGTTATGAGATCTGAGTTTGGGGGTACTGGAATTGTGTTCCATGCGGTTTAGGAAAATGAGTGGAGGTCTTAGTGAAATATATAGCACTCTGATTGGGCGAGACAGATTGGAAGCAGGGATGGTAATTCCCCTGGCTCAGATGTCTAAAGCAAGAGGACACAGTATCAGGTACAGACAGGCCACTTTGCATTGAGGTGAGAATAAATGTCTGCACTCTGAGACTGGCTAACCAGGGGTACTCTCTCCCAGATCAGGCTGTGGAAGTCATGGCGCTGAACATAAATAAGGATTTTTGGAAATTAAAGTGATATGGATAGAGCAGGAGTACGGTGTGAAGATAGCAGATCAGCTATCAGTCCAGGTTGCTCTCAAATAACACGGCAACTGTGTTTCTGTGCAACACTGTGTTGTCGAAAATCGTGCAATATTAATAATGGGGTCTATGGAAAAAAGAGGGTTAGGGGCGAACCCCAAAAAATATCAGTAAAAACTAAAAAAATATGTTTGGTCTAACAACCACACTAGTTCAGTCTAAATAAATCTTTAAATCACATGTTGTAATGAAACAGTGCCGTAAATGTAACACTTTCACACTACAGTCACTCACTGGAGCACTGTACCGTCACCAGAAAGCAGGTGGGGGCTGAATAACCACGTGATGCCGATGAGGAATTCCAGGTCTCGTCAAGATTCTCTCCACAGTTTGAAATAAAGTTCTTTCTAAATGTAGTCTACAATTTCCAGTTGCAGCCTCAGTTTCAAGGCTTCCTGAGCTCATTGCATTCCTGTTTTAGCTGACCACATTATTTGTACATTTTGCAGAGAGACGATCTTGAGGCAGGGTTTTGCTGTTCAGCTGGTTCCCGGCAAGGAATCGCTTCACGGTGAACGGGAATTCACTTGATAGAGAAAAGATTCACGAATCACATTGCAGCCAAATTGTATTTAATCAACACGTATTATCAGAGAACTGCCTGCATATTGAATGGAGGAGCAAACCTGATTGGCTGAAGGCACTACAGCAGTTCTCATTTTATATTTCACAATGTTTCAACATATTAAGGGATATGATTATTGTATGGGGAAAACTGCGCTGAGAATATGTTTGGCCATTAACGAGCACAGGGAAAGCTCAATGCGTTGTATGACCTACTCCTGTCACAATGTTTCTGTGCACTGTGTGGGAAAGCTCTGCAAATATTGTCGCAAGCTCTCAACTGTTAGGAAAGAGCTCTCTGCAGGGTCGACAGGATTGTGTTTGCCATTCCCTTTTCTGGGGCCTGGTGCTCGGTACGGGTTTATCATTAAAGACCTTAGTGCAGTTTGATATAATTGAGTGTCTTGCTTGGCCGATTCAGAGATCATTGAAGAGTTAATCACATGTCTCTGTGTCTGGGGTCACTTAGGAAAGCACGGAAGATTCACTTCCTGAAAGTGCATTGGGGAAGGAAATCGAAGTTTACAACTGATATTGAACACAAGATCATCATTACTGACACCAGATTTTAGATCTTGATATTTTCTTAATTGTTTTAATTTGCACCAGCTGCCAGAGCATTAGCCTGGTCTGGGTTAGTTATCCAGTGACATTTCCACAACCGCACCATCTCCACATGGGGACCTAGAGGACACCACACTGAGCAGATTATTTCTGTGCTGCTTGGCATCTCTGTCAAATAGAACGCCCACCAATTTAACTGTGGTGAAAGGTCTGAAGGACTAGTAAAGAATCAGATTGCAGTAATCCTCCTCTTAGCGGATTGGATATAGCTGAGTAATTTTCCACACTGACAGGGAGATGTCGGAGTTTGAGCTGGAATGAAACAGCTTCCCCAGGGGCACGGCTTGTTGTGCAGCACAAGTCTTCAGTCCTTTGCAGGAATGGGGTCAGGGCCCACTGCCGTAGTCGTATCTACAGTGTCCAGCTGTTTTTTCATGTCACGTGCAGTGAATTGAATTGGTTGAAGACTGCCATCTGTGATTCTGTGGGCATCATGGTGAGGGTGAGGTGGATAATCCACTCAACACTTCTGGCTAAGGATGGTGCAGATACTGCATCTTTTACACTGCCGTACAGGGCTGTTCCATTATTTAGGGTGCGGATATTTGTGGAGTCCTCTCTTCCAGTAAATTGTTTCATGGTCCATCGACTTTTATGCATGGATTTGACAGGACGACGGAGCTTAGATCTGATTTGTTAGTCTTGTGATCGTCTCTCTCTCTGTATCAGATGTTAGTCCTGCTGTTCATAGTATAACCAGTCAAGTGCGGTAGCTTTAATGGATTGTCATTGGTGTAGGTGCACGTGATTCCGACCCAACCATGTTCACCCACACTCGTCACTGACCCATGGATCGGCTTGATGGAAATGGTCGACGGATGGAGTATCCTGGGGGAAAGGTTACAGATTGTCATTGAAATCGACCGCTTCAGATGATAACCCAGTTTTAGCTTCAATATCTAAAATTCAATTCTCCTGACTGCCCCCTAGTTCACACCGAGACCTCGTCACCCATCAGCCCTGTATTCAGTGACCTACTCTGGTTTCTGATGCGGAAATACTTCCATATTCATCTTCTCATTCTGCTGGAAGTCTTTCCTTGTGTGTCGCCTCCAATGTTTTACAGAAACAATATCCATTATCACTAATATCACTAATCTGAATCTTTTCCTTGCAGTAATGCCATCTTCTGTATTTGAAGGGAACGTGTTTCCTTCTGGTTTCTTTTCCCTGACCATGATTCAGAGCTCTGCAGTGTCAGTGATACCAGCCTTATACAGTTCCAGAGTCAAGGAACTTGTCACCATGCGTTACTCTTCAGTTCCCAGTGTACGGCGCACCATGTTGGACAGGATATTTGAGCTCTTTGATAATATGTCTTTGGAAATTGTTCAACAAACAGAAATTGCTGAAGAAATTGCTAAAAGTGTTGCAGAAATTTCTGGAGTGAATGTGGAGTTAAATTTTGAGGTCCAGTGAACATTCTACAAAGGTTTTTGTATTTTTATTTCCAGTATCCATAGTTATTTGTTTAATTGAAGATTTGTTCTGTGCCTATTAATTGCTGGAGAAACTCAGCAGGTCTGTCAACATCTGCAGAGATAGAGAAACAGAGGAAGCGGTTCCAGTCCAGTGTGACAATTCATCAAAACTGAATACAATTGCAAAATGGTCTTTTAATCCCTTGCCAGAAGTGGAGGATAGGTGGCAGGGAAAAGAGGGTGTGGCAAAAGAAAAACGGGCTTTTAGCAGTAGTGAACGAGAAGATTCTGGATAACGGGTCGAATTTAAGGTATGAATGGGGGAAAGGGGTTCTCTCTACTGAATGCAAGATAAAGAAGACACAACCACACAAAGTTATACGGAGGCCAGGAGGAAGAATGTTGACCATATGGTATAATACCATAAGACCATAAGACGTAGGAGTGGAAGTAAGGCCATTCGCCCCATCGAGTCCACTCCGCCATTTAATCATGGCTGATGGGCATTTCAACTCCACTTACCCGCATTCTCCCCATAGCCCTTAATTCCTTGTGACATCAAGCATTTATCAATCCCTGCTTTGATGACATTTATCATCCCGGCCTCCACTGCACTCCGTGGCAATAAATTCCACAGGCCCACCACTCTCTGGCTGAAGAAATGTCTCTGCATTTCTGTTCTGAATTGACCCCCTCTAATTCTAAGGCTGTGGCCACGGATCCTAGTCTCCTCGCCTAACGGAAACAATTTCCGAGCGTCCACCCTTTCCAAGCCATGTATTATCTTGTAAGTTTCTATTAGATCTCCCCTTAACCTTCTAAACTCCAATGAATACAATCCCAGGATCCTCAGCCATTCCTCATATGTTAGACCTACCATTCCAGGGATCATCCNNNATTGGCACTAGTAAGCGTTTCATGCTGCCTTAGTATTGTAACATGGAGAAAACAAAATCACAGCATGAAGTTTGGGCTGAGTGTTGGTTACCTGTTATTTTTAATATTGTTTCAATTTTGCAGTGCTTATCTTTAAACGCTTCTATTTGAAGTTAGTATCAGATGGAGTGTAGAATGTTGAGGGGTGACATTATAGAAACTTATAAAATCATGAGAGGTATGGATAGGGTGAATAGCCAAGGTCTTTTCCACAGGATAGGGGAATACAAACATAAAAGAAATAGGTTTAAGGTGAAAGGGGGTAGATTTAAAAGGGATGAAGGATCAGCGTTCATACACTGAGGGTGGCGTGGGTATGGAATGAGCTTCCAGAGAAAGAGTGGGAGATGCAAGGAGTGCTACAACATTTAAAACTCATTTGTACAAACATATGAATGGGAAACATTTAGAGGCCTCTGGGTCAAATGAAATCAAATGAGACGAGCTTAATTTGAAAATATTGGCCAGCATGGACATTTAGAAAAGTTTCACGAAGAGTCAGAGTAGGTTTGTGAACGGGAAATTATACTTTGCTCTCTAAAATCATGCAAAGTATTTCTGGAGATGCCTGAAAATGTAACAAGCGGACTTATAAAGGCGATCTGGTAGACACGAGGCTTTCCAGAGATTTTCTACAAGGTATTACAAATTTAGAGTTCTTACACAAAACAGAAGCTCCAGGATGTTGGATACTATATTAACATGGGATGATGATTGGTTAACACAGAAATCGGAGAGTCAGGATTAATGGGTCTTTACGGTAAAGGTTTATCTGCTGCAGTACCACAAATATCAGTCTGATGTCAACAGTTATTTGCAATCTATGCTGACAGCCTGAAGGAGGGAGTTGAGTGCAATATACATCCGGGTTTGAGGATAACACTGAGGATCAAAAGGCAGACTGTTATTTAATGGAGAGGTCTTCCAGAAAGGAACAGTACAAAGGGTTTGGAGTCTTCCTGTGTATGAAACATAAATTCAGCATGCTGATGCAGCAAGTAACTCGGTTGGTACGTTAGGCAGTTTCCTGGGATGAAAGGGTTGGGTTATTGAGAATCTCTAAAATGGTGAGGCGATTATTCATTGGGGTTTAAATGAATGAGGAGTGGTACTGCTGAAACATGCAAGACATAGAAGGGGTTGGAGAAGGTAGATGTTGAGAAGTTGTTTCCATTCTTGTGCAAAGTGTCGAGCTCAAGGATATAGATACCGGATATGGAACATCGATTTCAATCTGAGATGCAGAGTAATGTCTTCTCTCCGAAGGTAGTGAATGTCTGGCATTCCCTAACCCAGAGAGGTGTGGAGTAATATAAGGAGTCGGGAAGAAAGTGGATTGAGCACTGGAGTAGATCAGCCATGATCTTATGAAATGACAGGGTTAGCTTGAGGGGCCGATTGACCTACTCCTGTTCCTGTTTATTAATTTCACATATTATGCATTTGGAAAGAAACGGGTTATTTTGCTGGAAATCGTGTTGTACAATATTGCATTCAGGCAGAGCAGAGGATTTGGTATTTTAATCCTGGGTGGGGTATGTGGCTGTATTCCTAGCGTATCTGGGGCTACAACATGAGCCACATCTGGAGCAGAAGTTACAGAGAGGGTAAGCCTGGAAACAGGGATTGAGGGGTGGGGGTGTTGACCACTTCCTGAAACAACCTGGATTTTCCAAGTGCATTTCCAAAACTACAGCTAACTATCGGAGTGGCCTCGATCGGCCCCTCTTTAGCAGATCCGAGGGCTGAATGGAACATCATAACATAGGGCTGAGGGACACAAGTGGGCCATTCGGCCCTTTGATACTACTCCACCAGTAAATAAGGTCATGGATCATCTCATTGTGATCCCAGCTGCACTTTTCTTTCCATGCACCATTATCTCTGATGCATCTGTCCATGGAAAATCAGACACAGCCAGCTTCGATATGATATAAAGATCCAGCCATCTCAAACTTCTGGGAAAGAGAAATCCCTCTTGACTGAAATCCCACTTTGTGAATTTCTCCTAATTCCTGCTCTGACGGAGGTTGGAAGGTGTCACTGTTTCCTTTTCTCGTCCCATTCATCCATTGCTCACACGAAATTTTAAATGCAACCAAGTTGGTGATATGGCCGATGGTTAAGTTCACAGATTGAGTCAGGTTCAGTGACAGGAACAAGTCAGGCAGATTTCTTTAGTCAGCCACAAGTAACGAATAGAACTAACGGATGCGCATGGTGGATCTGTGGTTGGCACTGCTATCTCCCATCACCAAGTAGCTGCGTTAAATCCCAACCTCGGGCAACCCTCTGTGTGGATTTTGAACATTCTTCCCATGTCAGTGTGGATTTCCTCCCACAGTCCAAAGATGTGCAGCTTAGAACGGATTGGCCATGCTAAATTGCCCATAGTTCCCAGGGATGTGTAGGTTAGATAGGTGGTTAGTCATGGGAAATGCAGGGTTACATGGCAAGAGAAGGGGGGCAGGTCCGGGGCGGGGGGAATCCTGTTCCGAGGGTCAATCTGGACTTGATGGACGGAATGTCCTGCTTCCACACTGTAGAGTTTCTATAAAAATAACAAAAACTTTGGACGATACAAACTCCCAGTGGGTATCTATCTGATCCACTCTCCTCTAGGTTTTGTATGTTTCAATAAGATCACCTCTCATTCCAAGAGTAACCTGTTAAAGTATTCATAATATAAGACCCTCATCCCTGGAATACATGAAGTGAAACGTCACCGAACTGCTTCCAATTTAATTATATCCTTTCTCAGGTAAGGATGCAAAAATAATCGCACACACAAATGAGGTTAATTTTTGTTTTCGCAGTGGTGAGAGTATTTGGAACTCTCTTCCCTGCAGATCATTGTAGGCAGAGATATTGAATATGTTTGATGGACAGACAGAAGGTTCATAAAGAATAACGGATTCAAGGATTATCGGGGAATGGCAGGAATGTGCAGTGTTGGGGAAATGCTGACAGTGGTAAAAAAATCACACTGCTCCAGCACATCCAGAAATATAATGCAAAATGAAATGATAATACCGATAAAATGTTAAGGGGAAATCCAAGATGGTGGCGATCTGGAAGGTCTGCTTTGTTGGGCTCTGCATCACAGCACGGGCAAAGTGGTTCTCTCATCCACTGCAAGCCAGCCATTTATTTAAAATGCTTGGTTTTTGAAAGTTTTGAGAGTAGGCAGTTGCAGTAGTCTTCGTTTGTGCAGTTTTTAAGCTCTATGAGACTTTGATCAGCAATTAAAGTTCTTCCTCTCTCCAGTTCAAATGTTGCTACAGTGTGTTCTGGATAATGATGTGCTTAAATGGTCTACCTGAAACATTAGGGGAGCCATTGGCCAGAAAAGAGGAAAAAAAAATTTCTAGTCTTAAAAATAAGGGCGGATGTTGTCCTATTGCAGGAGATGCACCTTGATGACAAGGAACATTTGTCATTACAGCAGGTCGGGTTTGATCGGGCTTATTTCTCCTCTTTTAACACTACGAGTAGGGGAGAAGACATAATGGATAAAAATAATCTTCCATTTAATCCACTAGATTGTATTTGACACTCACGGAAGGCTCACAATCCCCAAAGCCTTGAACTATAGTAAATAATACAGTATTTTGAATGTTTATTGCCCACCCTCCCCCCGGCGCACCCTCTTAAAATCCTGGTCGATGCATTTTCCCAATTCAGTTATCTTGCATCGTGGCACATTAAAATTTCAACTGTCTTATGGACCCTACGGTGGACAGAATGTCCAAAGTTGCCCCAATACCCTCGTTATAATGTAAGCAATTAGTGGATTGGTGTGCAGAACTAGAGCATGGATGTCTGGAGTCAGATCCACATCACAAGTCGGGATTTTATTTTCCTCTTTAACCAGCAGAAATGGCACACGAGGGTTGATATCTTCCCCATCCCTGCCACAATCTTAGATTCTGTGGCATTCGGTGGGAATATTACCATTTCTGACCATGAAGCAGTATTCTTATTGATTAAGATTAAAGGCAATGTAACAGATTCGAGACACTAGCGAATGTATCCCTCTATTCTGAAGACTAGTTAGTTCATTTAGATTAGATTACTTACAGTGTAGAAGCAGGCCCAACAAGTCCACACCGACCCGCGGAAGTGCAACCCACCCAGACCCATTCCCCGACATTCACCCCTTCACATATTTACCCCGGGCAATTTTGCATGGCCAATTCACCTAACCTGCACATTTTCGGACTGTTGGAGGAAACCGGAGCACGCGGAGGAAACCCATGCAGACACGGAGTGAATATGAAAGCTCTACACAGTCAGTCACCTGAGGCGGGAATTGAACCCGGGTCTCTGGCACTATGAGGCAGCAGTGCTAACCATTGTGCTACCGTGTCACGCACTGCGATGAATTCAAATCTTCCTTAGCCTTTCATTCAGATTCAACCAGTAAACCATCTACTCTATGGGAAATTGTTAAGGCTTATGCCAAGGGAATAATTATTCCTTAGGATGCAGCAGAAGGGGAAGCAGGAACGCTGGCTTGAGGCACAGCTGAGGGCAGCCGAGAGTGCATACTGTGATGGAAAGTCAGTGGTTCAGCTGCAGAAGATCACAACGTTTCGGTCTACGGTGAATTCCACGCTCACACAGACAGCCAAGAAGGAACTTACTTTTGCTAAACAAAGGCTGTTTAAACATAGTGATAAGCCAGGCAAGTATTTAGTCTATCTTGCCAGGAAAACGAGCGTCCCCTCAAGCCATTACCTCAATTAGGGAAGGGACTGGGATCCTTATCTTCAATTCCAAAATTATTAATGCCCCCTGTCCGAGATTTTTCTCCGAATTATTTCAGACTGAACATTTTGAGGATAGATGGATTAAGATGGAGTCATGTTTCAAGAACCTGGGTCTTCCAGGTAACCCCTGAATAAGTGTTGTGTCTTAATGCATCATTGTCAGCGCAGGAAAGTGTGAAGCAGCTTCAGAATGTAAAGGCGCACGGTCCTGACGGATTTCCTAGAGAATGTTATAAATACTTTATAAACCTATTGTCAGGGCTGATATTTAACACGTGCCGTCGCTCATACCATCAGGAACCCCTCCCTCCATCCTTAAATGAGGCTCATATCTCTCTGATGCTGCAGAAAGGAAGACCCTGAAGGATTGTGCTTCTTACCCTGCAATCTTACTTTTAAATGTTGGTCTCAAAATGCTGTCTGAGATCCGTGCATTAAGGTGGAAACTTTGCTGCCTTCCGTTACCAAAGAGGACCAAACATGTCTTATAAAGGGCCGCAGATCTTCCTACAATGTGAAGAGTTTACTCAATATGATACAAGAGTGTCAACAACAATCTGTCCAGGGATTATTGATCTCTTTAGATGAGAGAAGGCATTTGATTGGGTTGAGTGGCCGGATCTCTTCTGTACATTAGAACGGTTTGGTATACGCAAAGTTTTTATCAAGTGGACGAGGGTCCTTTACCGCGATCCTTTGGCTGCGGTTCTCACTAATGGTGTGGCCAACCACTAATATTAATATTTCTCCAGGCAGCCGACAAGGTTGACACCTTTCCCCATTGTTGTTAACGTTGGGGATTGAGCCACTGGCGGAGCCCATCCGTAGGGATGCCAACACATCTGCCCCAGAAGTGGGATAGAAGTCTCGTAAGATTACATTGTATGCAAAGGAGGGACTTATGTTTATTTTGTCAAATCCCGCAATTTGGGTAGTTCATGTGATGCAATGCATTAATTCGCTTGTTGCCTTTCTGGGGGATAAGATTAATTTTACAAAGATGGAGGCCATGCCTATGGGAGGTCTTAGAGAAATACCTGACACTGAGGACAAATCCTGGTTTCCTTTTAAATGGTCACCGGTGTGGTTTCCCTATTTCAGTATATTCATTACATCTGTATTTGATCATTTTTTTTAACATGAACTGTGACCATTTGTTTGACAAAATTAAACAAGACCTTCAAAGATGGGAGACATTTCCAATATCCTGGCTGGGTCGATAGCTGTTATTAAAATGAATGTCCTTCCTCATTTCCTAGAACCCGTGTGAATGCTTTCTTTGATGTTTCCCAGACAGATACTTAGGAAACAGAATGGCTGGTTTAGCTCTTTTATTTGGCAACATAAGCGATTCCTTATCAAGCTAGCAAAATTGCAACTGCCCCACAGATTGTGAGGGGTAGATCTCCCAGATTAAAAGCAATCAATTAAGCTTTTTTTATCATCCTATGTTAGTGCCTGGGCCCCTGAGGACTCGGCGTCAATACGGCTAGAAATTGAGCCCTCTCAGACAAAGTGAACCTTTATTAGTCTGTTGTTCTCAGATAAAATGACAACCTTTATGGAGTATTGTCAAAAACTAATGATTATCAATACTGTTAAAACTTGAAGAACAATGTGTCAGATCGAGGGCAATACAGCCAAACCCACGTTTCTTACCCCTTTAATTGGTATACCAGGTTGTCAACCAGGGATAAAGGATTCCAGGTTTATACTGTGGGCAGCGAGGGGGATACCTTGTTTGGGTGATTTAGAATTAGTAGAATCCCTGCAGTGTGGATACAAGCCCTTGGGCCCAGCAAGTCAACTTCAACCCTCTGAAGAGTAACCCACCCAGACCTATTCCCCTACTATTCTATATTTATCCTGACTAATGTCTGAACTTACAGATCCTTGAACACTTTGAGTGATTTAGCAATGGCCAAGTCATCTAACCTGCACATCTTTGTGACTGTGGGAGGAAACCTACGCAGTCACAGTTGAGAACATACTAACTCCACACAGCCAGTCACCCAAGGCTGGAACCAAACCCGTGACCCTGGTGCGGTGAGTTAGCAGTGCAAACCACTGAGCCACCACGTGTTACTTGAGGGAAAAACAATGATATCATTTGATCAAATAGCTCGTAAGTATGGACTACCTCGTAGAGATTTCTTCTGTTTTTTTTCCAGATTAGGGATTTGATTTTAAAAACACACACTTTTAACAGACTCTTACAGATCCGATACAGAGAAGCGGGTACTTATTGCTAAGAATACACTCTTTCTCAGTACCCTTTATCATTTGTTAGAGAGTGTCCCCTCAGTCAAGACTGTGCAGCTTCGTTACGTCTGTGCGAGAGAGTTGGAGGGTTTAGATCTCTTTGGAGACATGGGAGGATATTTGTGAAAATACTTGAAGGATTTTGATCTGTAATAGGACCCATTCCATGTAGTTGCAAATTCTTCATAGGGTCTATCTGACGCCAGACTTTCTCTCAAAATTCAATGTGGGATTATCTTCAGCATGTCCTAAATGCAGAATGACTACAGGCACTCTTACTCATTGCACGTGGTCCTGCTGCAGGCTTTGCATATATTGGATCACTGTGTTCGGTGTGGTAGAGTGGGTCTTGGGACCGAATTGGAGATGGACACGGTGTCTCTTTTCCTGCGCCTGCCCAGAGTATCTTACGCAGAGGAACATGGGAAAAAATTATCCTTACTTTCCGTGCTAGGAAATAATATTCTGTTGTGTTGGATGTCTGAAACTCCCAGGATGTGTTGGGTCTTTGTAAACTCTTCATGGAAAATATCCCTTTGGACTTTCTCACCAATCTGGTGCACCAAAAAACAGAGATTAATATAAGTCATAGAGTCATAGAGATGGAAACTGACCCTTCGGTCCAACCCCTCCATGCCGACCACATATCCCAATACAATCTTGTCCCACCTGCCAGCTCCCGTCCCATAACCCTCCAAACCCTTCATATTCAATATACTCATCCAAATGCCTCTTAAATCTTGCACTTGTACCAGCCTCCCCCACTTCACCTGGCAGCTCATTACGTACACGTACCACCCTCTGTGTGAAATAGTTGCCCTGTAGTTCTCTTTTATATCTTACCCCTCTCACCTTAAAATTATGCCCTCCACTTCTGGGCTCCCTGACCCCAGGGAAAAGACTATCCCTATATACCCTATCCATGCCCCTTATACTTTTGAAATCGTCTATAATGTCATCCCTCAACATCCGAAGCTCCAGCGAAAACAGACCCAGCCTATTCAGCCTCTCTCTATAGGTCAAATCCTCCAACCCTTATAAATCTTTTCTGAAACCTTTCAAATTTCTCAACATTTTTCCGATGGGAAGGAAAGCAGAATTGCACGCAACATTCCAACAGGGGCCTAACCAATATCCTGTACAGCTGCAACATGACCTTCCAACTCCTGTACTCAATACTCTGACCAATAAAGGAAAGCATACCAAACGCCTTCTTCACTATCGTATCTACTTGCGACTCCACTTTCAAGGAGCTATGAACCTGCACTCCAAGGTCTCTTTGTTCAGCAAAACTCCCTGGGACCTTACCATTAAGTGTATAAGTCCTGCTATGATTTGCTTTCCCAAAATGCAGCACCTCGCATTTATCTGAATTAAACTC
>NC_057717.1:5007264-5022225 GCF_004010195.1 Chiloscyllium plagiosum | reverse complement strand
ATATCTTGCATATCCTTTTCCACAGTAAATACTGATGCAAAATACTCGTTTAGCATCTCCCCCACACTTCCTGTGCCAGGAAAAGTATTCTTTTGTGTTGGATGTCTGAAACACCTCACCCCCACCGCCCCAACCCCGGTCTGTTGGCTCGTCGTAAGCACGTCATGGAGAATATCCATTTGGACGTTTTCACCTGTATGGTGCACCAGAAAGCAGAGATTTATATAAGATATAGCAAACTTTTTTGGATTACTACGATTAGGCTTATCTGCCACTCTGAAAAGGGCTTTTATATAGCTATGACGATATTGTCTAAAGAATCTAATATGAAAAACTGTGAACATATGAATGTGTATCAGTTAATGCTGAACAAGAGCGATCGTTTTGTTATTCTCAACCGTATTATTTATTTATTATTTATTGTTTATTATTGTTTTTCTTCTGTCCGTTTATAGACTTTAACTTGTTTAGTATGTACACGCACATGGGTGAAATATTGTTCATTTGTTTGAGTTGTTTTGTTATTAGTTTAATATAATAATAAAAATCTATTTTTCAGTAAAAAAAATTGTTTGAAAAAATTAAAATGCTAACATTAATAGAATAGAGTTCCAAAGAGCTCTCATCAGATAGACCACTAATGTTGATTTATGCTGAATGTAACCACATTTCGGGTGATGGGGTGAGGTTGAGAGAGCATCCCCTTCATCGTAACCTCAATCAGTGTGGGGAATTGAACCTGCGCTGGTGGCCACCCTCTGCATCACAAACCAACCATCCAGCCAACTAAGTGGGAGACTGTGTAACTGTTACACACAGAATCAGTCACAGACAAAGGGCAAGAGAAACTTTCATGACAAGGAAAAAGGTATATTTGAGATAACGGTCATGATAATGACTGAGGATAAAAATGTTCTCTGCTAGAAATTATATTTTGTAATGAGACGAGTGTTTGGAAGCTTTCTTTGGCTGAATACAATAAGGTGAGACAAGTGAAATAACCAGATATTCCATAACCGTGTGGGGGAGGGGTGGGGGTTGGGGGCATTAGAGATGCAAGAGAGAAAGAGAGGGAAGGTGCTGTATGCAGTAGTGAGAGTGGTAGAGCATGAACCGGTGCTATAACAGACATACAGTGAGTGTGAGGGAGCAGAGTGAATATGGTGACCCTTATCCCAATAGAGTGGGGAAGGTTATTGAAGCTTGTCCTGTTTTGTTGGACATATCTTCAGACTGCAGATACTACACTGAGGTGGGTGGTGAGCTCAGACCATGCTCGGTGTGTCTAGTGGTGTGATCCCTCTGGGAAGAGAATGGTCCCCCTCTGTACTAGCTCATCCACCAGGACCTCCGTGCCCCTGTCGACAAACCGTGTTGACATTTCCCCTTATCTACCATGCTCGGGGTAAACTGTGAAGGGCAGCTCCAAACTGAGAAAGCTCAACCATGTGTCCCTTGGCCTTTTAAAGGTGGCCCCAGTGTCAGGGGTCATGGAATATCCAGGGTCACCCGGGCGATTTTGAGTACCTCCAGTCATGATGGGTGGGAGAATCGGGCTGGCATTGTATGAGAGGGACACCATGAGTGGGCTGGGTAGTTAATGAGATGAGTTTGGTCCGATAGCACCAGGATTCTAGCTCAGCCTTGTGCAGACAACCCCTCTGTCACACTCAAAGAAATGTCACTGAGATAGATTTTTGTTTGATTCAGCCCAGTGAGGCGAAAACTCTGCAGTCCTCGCTCCCAGTTACAAAGCTGCAGAACAAATGCTCATCCAAAACTCTCCATCGCCTGCACTCACAGCAATATTCCTTTCACTCATAATTCTTCATAATACTGACCCGTCTTGCATGATACTATCGAAATGTCTTTACTTCAGCATTCGGAACCTGTGAACATATCCTTCCATGACATTTTTTCTCAGTCTCCCCCACTCTGCATCCACTCCTAATCACACTCATTTACTGTCATACTGCACGAGACTTCCAGTATGACTGGCCACTTGGCCCAGCTGGTCCATGCCAACCAAAATGTCCATCCACACTCACTCCATTTCCCTGCACTTGCACTGTATCCCTCTCATCCTTTCCTATCTGTGTACTTGTCCAAATGCCTTTTCAATATTGTTATTGTACCCACCTCAATCACTTCCACTGACAGCTCAGTCCATATGCGTACTACACTCTATGTGTAAAAACGTTGCCCCTCAGTTTCCTTTTTATATTTTTTATCCTTTCCAAACATTAATGGATGTCCTCTCGTCCTCGATTCCACAACCTTAGGAAAAAAAATTGAAGTATTCACCCCATGCCCGCCTCTCATGATTTTATAAGAGTTCCACTTCTGTAAGAACCCTCTCAGTTTCCTACGCAGTAAAGCAATAAATTCTAACCTGTCCAACCTCTGCCATAACATAGAGCCTTTAGCCCAGGAAACATCTTTGTAAATTTGTTCTCCACTCTTTCTTGTTCAATAATATCCTTTCTAGAGCAAGGTGAACAAAACTGAACACAATACTCCAACTGCAGCCTTACCAGCATCCTGTACAACTGCAACATAACGTCCCAACTTCTATACTCAATGCGCTGATGAAGACCAGTGTGCCAACAGCCATCTTCACTGTCCTGTGTATCTGTGACTCAAATTTCAGACAACTGTGCACCTGATCTCCAACGTCCTTTTGTACCATTACACTCCTTAAGACCCTCTCATTCATCATTAAACTCCCACCTGAATTTGACTTTCCAAAATGCAAGACGTCACACTTATCTGTATTAAACTCAAAATACTATTTCTGAGCCCACTTCCTCAGCTGACCAATGTACTGTTGCAATTTCTGATAATGTTTCTCATTGTAAATGATGACTCCTAATTTAGAGTCATCTGCAAACTTACTAACCTTGCGTTGTGCACTCTGGTCCCAATCATTGCTGTAAGTTAACAAACAGCAATGGGCCCAGGACCGACCAGTGAGGCACTCCATTAGTCACAGGCCTCCGTTCCGACAAGCATACCTCCACCATAGCCATTTGCTTCATAACATCAAGCCAATTGTGTCACCAATTTGCCAGTTTACATTGGAGTCCATGCGATCTAACCTTCCAGAGCGACCTACCATGTGGAACCTTATCAAAGGCCTTACTGCAATCCATATAGACTATGTCCACCACCCTGCCCTCGGCAACCTTTATGGTCACTTCCTCAAAAACTCTAACAAAAATTCTCAGCCATGATCTGCCACGCACAAAGCTATGCTGACTGCTCCAAGTCAAACTCTGTTTTTCCAAATGCATGCATATCTTATATGTCAGAACCTTCTCAAGCGGTTTACCGAAAACAGATATGAAGCTTACTGGTCTATCTTTCCCAGGCTTTTCTTTGCAACCATTTTTGAATAAGGGCACATTTGGTACCGCCCAGTCTTCCGGGTCCTTGGCCCCTGAACTGTCTTGGCTCGCTACCTGCTGTGCTCTTGGATGTATCTGGTCAGGACCAAGAGATGTATCTGACTTTATGCATTCTAATATGTCCATCAGCACCTCTACTGTGATATGGACTGTACCGAGGTATCACAACTAACCTCCCAAAGGACACAGGTCTTCATGTCTTTCTTCATGGTAAACACAGAGTGGTAATTGAGGACCTCACCCATCTCTTGAGGTTTTACACATGCGTGCCCATTTTGGATTGTAAGGCGTCCTATTCTCTCTCTGGTTGTTCTTTTTTCTTTCCTATACTGAATGTGGATTCACACTAATCTGCTCAGCCAAGGCTATCTCATACTCCCTTTTCGCCCAGCTGATTTCCTTCTTCACTAAACTCCTGTATCACCTGTGTACCTTCAGGGATTCCCTGATTCCGGCTGCATGTACCTGAGCCACGCCTCATTTTTTTTCTGGTCAGAGCCTCAATATTTCTTGTTATCCAGGGTTCTCTCTTCCTGCCTCACTTTCCCTTCATGCTCACAGGAACATATAGATCTTGAACTCGAGCTATTTCACTTCTGAAGCCCTCCCACTTGCCCGGGATCATTTATCTCGAAACAAATTACTCCAATCATCCCCTGCAATCCCCTGTCTAATTCCAACAAAATACGCCTTGCCCCAATTTAGAACTTGATTCTGTTGACCAATTTTGTCCCTACCATTACTATTTTAAAACTAATACAGCTCTAGTCACTATTCCCAAAATGCTCGCCCACTTTACCTCCGTCACCTATCCGAACTTGGTCCCCACTTTACCTCCGTCACCTATCCGAACTTGGTCGAGTTTGTCCCTTCCCCAATAGGAACCTCTGGATATTGCTTGTGGAAGCCTTCCTGAACACACTTAACAAATTACGTTCCATCTCAGTTCTTAACTATCTGGAAGTAACAGTCTATGTTAGGAAAATGAAAATCGCCTATTATGTCAACCCTATTGCTCCTGCAAGTCTCGCCAGTCCCATTGATTATTTGGAGGTTTATAGTGCAACCATTATAACATCACGAACCCCCTCTTACTTCTTTGCACCGTTCACAAAACCTCATTGGATATTATCTCAGTTATTTCAACTTTAAATGCTAGAGTGATATGCGCCTTAATCAGAATTATTGGTATTTAAATTGTTTCCATTTATATCTCTTCCTCACATTGATTTTCCCATTCGCAGCACCCCTTGTCAATGCAGATATGGAGCTGTAAATGGATGGGAACTGCACATCCTGTCACTTCCAGCATTGGTTACATTTTTCACCACACTGGGCAGTGATCTAACGGTGTTACCGAAAAATGCAACAGTCTGGGTTTATATATGAATGAACCAGTGTGGACTGCACAGCTCCCCATGCTGAACATTTAGCCCAGCATTATAGATCAAGCATTGGTGTGGGCTGCACAGAGTTTCACAATGGACATTGCTGGATTGCATACAGCTGTACACTAGCCGGATCTACACAGTGCATCATCCTGAATATGCAATGGATGGGCTGCTTATGCGAGTTGGATTGCGAATGTGAGAGTACAAAATGTCTGACAATACCTTTATTTTGTGTTTTCTTTCTTGTAATTGGACCCCTCAAATCCTGACTTATCCTGTTAGACCCATCCTTCTGGATGAGTCATGGTGAATGTTGTTGTAGAATCTGAGTCTGCAACATGACCAAGAAACGGAGCAGAGGCTGCAGACAGGGGAGTCGCCGTAAAATGGAATGAGGGAATCACAATCAGATCAGCCGTGGTCTTAGTGAAAGTTGGGGCAGGATTGAATGGACCACTAATGCAACCTATTCATATATTTCTGTTTGTTCCAAGCAAACTCCCCTTCTTTCCCAGTGTCCCATACTGGAGGGGAGTGAGTCACCTCCTGCTATCCTTGCATAGCAGGATGCTGGGCCTCACTAACCTCCAGATTTCCCTGTGCCCCAGTTTAGAGCTCTGAGTGACTCCCTCCTGTCATTTGTCACAGTCTCAAGCAGTTGAATGACTGCGTCCTGATATGTGTCACAATC
Organism: Chiloscyllium plagiosum; assembly: GCF_004010195.1. Classification (NCBI taxonomy): domain Eukaryota; kingdom Metazoa; phylum Chordata; class Chondrichthyes; order Orectolobiformes; family Hemiscylliidae; genus Chiloscyllium; species Chiloscyllium plagiosum. The sequence continues at coordinate 5,016,736 of NC_057717.1, read as the reverse complement.
TTGAGCAGCTGTGTGACTGCCTCCTGATCCATGGTTTGCGAAAGTAGACGTCCTCCTCCTACTACTGACTGACAGGCTCCAATAGCTCTGAGCTCACGTGCTGCTCTTGGGGAATGGAGTCGAGGGCCTGAATGGCCTCTTCACATTCCTTACAGCTTCTCTTGACTAAAAGCCTTTCTCCTGTTTTTGTAAAGCACCATAAAAATCTGAATGATGTATTTTTGTATTTCAGTCTCAGCAATTGAGCAAGCAAGTTGCCTGGCAGAATTCAGAAGCTGAATAGTCTCCTCCTGTTCCTGTGTTATACACTCAAGAGGCAATAGAGTTTCAGAGATGTACAGCACGGAAAAATACCTTTCGGTCTGATCGCCCATACCGACCAAATATCCTAAATAAATCTCGTTCCCCTTGCCAGCACTTGGCCCATCTCCCTCTAAACACTTCCCATGCATATATCCATCCAAATGCCTTTTAAATGGTGTAACTGGACCTGCCTCCACCCCCTCTTTTGGCTGTTCAATCCATACACACAGCAGTCTCTGTGTGAAAATGTTGTCCCTCATGTTCCTTTTTAAATCTTTCCACTCTCACCTTAAACCTCTGTCTTCTAATTTTGGACTCGCCTACACTGGGTAAAAGACGTTGACTGTTTACCTTATGTATGCCCCTCTGATTTTATAAAACTCTTTAACGTCACTCCTCAGCCTTAACACTTGAAAATAGTCCCAACCTATTCAACCTCTCCCTGTAACTCTAATCCTCCAACACTTGCAACATTATTTTAAATCTCTTCTGCACCCTTCCAAGTTTGACAACATCTTTCCGACAGCAGGGAGACCAGAATTAAAGGCAATATTACAAAAGTGGCCAAACCAATGTCCTGTACAGATGCAACACGTCATGAAAATGTTTAGACACAAAGCACGCACCAATAAAGGGTTGATCACTAAGTGCCTTCTTCAATGCGCTGTCTACCTGTGACGGCACTTTCAAGGAACTGAGAACCTGCAGCACAAGGTGACACAGTAGCTCAGTGACTAGCATTGCTGCTTCAGAGCACAGCGATCTGGGTTTAATTCCATCCTTGAATGACTGCCTGTCTGGAGTTTGCACATTCTCCTCGTGTCTGCATGAATTTCCTCCGGATGTTATGTTTTCCTCCGATTGTATAAATATATACAGGTAAGGGTAGATTGGCCATGCTGAATTGCGTAAAGTACACAAGGATGTGTCGGTGAGGTGGATTAGCCAGGGGAAATGCAGGCTCAGAGTGATGGAGTAGGGGTTTCTCCAATGGGATACTTTTTAGAGGGTCAGTGTGGCCTCAATGGGGAGAATAGGCTGTTTCCTCACTGTAGGGATTCGATAACTTCTATGGAGTTCTCCTTGATTGGAAGCTTTCGACAGGAGCATACTTACATGTCTTGCATTGATTTGCCTTGCCAAAATGCAACACCTCACATTTAACTAAATAAACTCCATCTGCCACTCCTTGGTTCACCTAAGCAAAGTCCCATTATAGTCTGAGAGTTCATTCTTCACTGTCGACTACACCACCAAATTTGGTATTATCTACAAACTTACTGACCATACTTCATATACTCAAATGCAAATGATTTGTATAAGTGACAAAAGGCAGTGGACCCACTGTTGATCTTTGCGGCTCGCCACTGGTCACAGGTCTCCAAGCTTAAAGAACAAATGTCCACTGTCACTCCCTGTTTCCAATAGTTAAGAAAATTTTGGATCTAACAGGTGAGCTCTCCCTGGATCCCAGGCAGTCTAACCTTGTTAACCAGTCTACCATGTAGAACATTTTGGTTTTCTTACTGAATTCCATAAAGACAACATCCACTGACCTGCCGTCATCAATCATCTTCATCACTTCCTCAAAAAACTCCACCCAGTCAGTGGGATGTGATCTCCAATGGACAAAGCCCTCTTCAGACCTTGTCTTTCCAAATGCATATCGAGCTTTTTCCTCGAAAACGATTTAGTCACCATTGACGTCAGGCTCACCCGATCTATGGTAACCTGTTTTTTCCTTAATTTCTTAAATAATGATACTATGTTAGCAGCCCTCCAGTTTTTTGACACCTCACCTGTGGAAATCAATAGTACAAATATACCACCAAAATGCTGAGCAATCTCTTTCTTAGCTTCCCACAAACATCTGGGATACAACTGGTCAGGTCCCAGGGATTTGTTCACCATTATGTGTTTTAAAATGTCCAACATCTCCTTGTAATATAGACACTTTCAAGGTATCACTATATATATTTCTTCATTCTCTCGCTCTTGTCACCTCCTCCACATTAAATACTGAGAAGAAATACTTGTTTAGTATCACTCCAATCTCCTGTGGTTCCTCACATAGGTAGCCTTACTGATCTTTAAGGGGCCCTATTCTCTCCCTAGTTAATCTTTTGACATTAAAGGATTTGTATAATTTCTTCAATGCCTCGTTAACCGTATTTCTACAGCCATCTCTTATCCACATTTTTTCTGGCCCGGTTTCCCCATTGACTGTACACTTGCTGCCCTGACACACCTCTCGGGAGTCACTTGATCCTCAACTCTGTTTGTCTGACATATGCCTCCTTCCTTACCTTGACCAGAGCATCAATATATCTGGTCATCCAGTACTCCCTGCACCCACCGGCCTTGCCCCTCTCACTAATGGGAACACGTTGGCTCTGGACTCTCTGAAACCAAGTTTTGATGGCCTTGCGTTTTCCAACCATCCTTTTACCTGTGAATAGGGTATTCCAATCAGCGTTTTACAGGGCTCACGTAACACTTTCAAAATGGCCTTGTTCAAAGTTAGAACCTTAATGCTTACATCAGTCTTTCCTATTCCAAAACTAATTTAAAACTAATGTTTATGCGTAACAGACTTGAAAGTTACATAAACAATTCCTGCCCCTCCGTAACAGGCTCGAGAGGCTGAATGGGTTCCTCGTGGCCCTCTGTAATAGACTGGAAAGGCTGAATGGCCTCCTCCTGTCCCTGTGTAACAGACCCGAGACAGTAAATAACACAGAAACCCGTGGATTACGAGCAGCCATTAAACTGTATCTGAAGTCGGTCCAACCCTTCTCAGTTCCAGAAGCACAAACAACACAACGTACTTACTCCAGCTGCCCTCTCAGTAGCACTTCATACAGCTGCAGCGACATATATCTTCGTTTTGAATGATTCTGTTGGCAAAATGTGCCAATATTTTCGATTTCCACCTTTTCTAGTAGTAACAGGCTAATATGGGCTGAATGGTCTTCTCTTATTCCTTTGCAAGACGCCCATAGGGACAGAATTGCTTCAACCTGTTGCTGAGCAGCAATCTCAATGCACTGTCTCAAGGTTATGAAAGGATTTGATAACAGTGCACTTAAATCCAGGAGTAGCCTCACACTAGTCAATAAGTATTATACTTTGGGGTAAGGTATCTAGAAACTTTCCCACCCGACATTTTTTATGCAACCGATCTGTTATTTTATAACTGCCTCCTCTCATAAACAGAGTGGAGCACATATAGACCACTGCAGTGCCTTTTAATACTCTCATATACAAGTTTAAAAAAAAGATTCAAAAGATTTAAAGATTTATGGTCCACCCCTCAGCAACCCTCAGCCATTCCTTTCCAACCCAGTAAATGTTCCCTTTTATAGTGATATGAAAAGTGATGTGTGGAACTGGTTAACTGAGCCTGTTTGTTTAATCATGATTTGGAGATGACGGTGTTGGACTGGGGTGGACAAAGTTAAAAATCACACAACACCAGGTTTTCGTCCAACAGGTTTAATTGAAATGACACTAGCTTTCAGAGCGCTGCTCCTTCATTAGGTGATAGTGGAGGACACACTTCCAAAGCACAGAATTTATCGCAAAAAATTACAGTGTGATGTAACTGAAATTATACATTGAAAAAAACTTTGATTGTCTGTTGAGTCTTTCATCTGTTCGAATATCATAATAGTTTCATTTCTTTCATGCGTAAATTACAAAACCCTTTTCTTTTAAAGTTGCATTCCAGGTTAGCAGTAACAACGAGTGTTAGTTATACAATATTTTGAAGGTGTTGGCCCCTGTGTTCTCTGTCTATACCATAATGTTTAGATTGATTCTAATCTGAAAAGTGAGATAACAAGAGTTTTACATGAATTCATGTAGTTTAGGAGCTCAGAGTTCTACATGAATGCATGCAGTCTTTGAGCAAAGTACAATGTAACTCTCCAAGTACAAATTCGCCCCACAAAATATATGTGTGCATGCGGGTATTTGTCTGTTTGTATGTGTGTGTTTGTCTTCGTTGGGGGTTGTGAGTGTGAGAGGGAGTGTATATGTGAGTGTAGTGATGTAGAGTGTCTTAAGTCTGTGAGAGGGTGCATGTGTGAGTGTGGGAGTGTGTGTGTGTCTGGGGTGGGGGTTTGAATATCAGTGAGAGAGAGTGTATATGTGTATGCATGAGTGTAGAGTGGTCTAAGTCTCTGAGCGGATGCCTGTGAGAGTGTGTGTGTCTGTAAGGGTGTGTGTGTGTCTGTGTGCGTGTCTGTGTACATATGTGTCCCTATGTATTTGTGTGTATAGGAGTGCCTGTGTGTGTGTGTGTGTGTGTAGCGCAATGGTGGTCATCTGCAATGTGACATGAACCCAAGGCCCCAGTTGAAGCCCTCCCAATGGTACCGAAATTTGTAATCAGCCTCTGCTCGGCCACTTTTCGCTGCTGCCTGTCCTGAAGTCCGCCTTGAAGGATGGTCACCAGAAGGTCCGAGGTTGAATGTCCGGGACCACTGAAGTGTTCCCCAACTGGGAGGGAACCTTCCTGTCTGTTGATTGTTGTGGAGTGCCCATTCATCCGTTGTCGCAGCCTTTGCTAATTTTCCTAGTGTTTGTTCAGTGACTGTGCTTAATGCCAATCTCCATGGATTCTAATTATCCCAGTGGAGGGTTTCCATCTTTTAATGATAAATGGGCGCCGTTCAATGTGTTATCCCATAACATTAGTGGGAGCATAACCAACAGCACTGACAGGAAACAGCAGACCCAGTGAGAGGGGGAGGAGAGATCAGAATCTGAGAACATTAGACTGGAATGTTCCAAAAATGGATCAGAATCTGAGAACATTAGACTGGAATGTTCCAAAAATGTTTCAGAATCTGGGAACATTAGACTGGCATGTTCCAACAATAGACAGGAGTTTATACATTTATGTTTGGCGTCTTTCTGTACTTTATTGGTTGTCATTATCATCGCGGATCTATTACGCTCTTCTCATTATTCAATATTTTTATTATCCTTTCCTGGCTACGGTCGGTGTTCCTGGGAAGTGTCACTGTCCAGATTTTTTTGTTCTATAAACCAGTTATGACTGTATTACTGTTCTTTTATATAGTCTACACTTCTTGTCACTATTATTTTTCTGTTGAAACTCTCACTCCAGATATTCACTCTGCAGAATACAACTAACTACATCAAGGAATGTGTTCAATGACTGTCTCCCTCTCTGAGCTGGCATTGTTACTCTCTATGTTGACCTACTCAGTTCGAGCGGAGAACGACAATTTACTGTATCGTTGCCTTTGTTATTTAAATATTAAGAGCAGGGAGGTCCCTCTCTATTGTTCTGGTTACAAACTCCACTTCCTTCCACTGTTTCCATCTCATCCCTGGCCAATATCTGCGAGTGAAACAGACAAGTCACAACTGTGGGAGATCCCTTTGACCATGAGCTGAGTCATGACACCATATCCTGACTATTTCTAACTTGAAATACTCACCATCCGAGAATATATCTCACTGGTTTATTCCATCTGCTGTTTGAACCTTGAGCTATGAAGTACAGTCTTAATGAAGCCAATAATCTGCTGCTGACGCTCCCGGCTTCAAACCTGCCGAAGCAAATCTGATTCGACCTCACACCAAACTCCCATCCATCTGTCATTCATGTGCACGCCGATGTATATTGCTATTGTGTCTGGCAATGCCTTTATTTTAACTTTCTCAAATACTTTACGTCATCTGTCCATGAAACTTCTCTCGTTCTCTCTCTGTCGATTCACAAAAAGCCTGCCAGCTGTTCGTATTTAAAATAGTTTCCTCCATGTGCGTTCCTTCGCCAACAATGAGTTTCACATTCAACCCGCCAATCGCGCGCACAAACGGACTCTCTCTCAGTCTTTGATGAACACACACACAGCAAATCTTCTCGTTGTAAACATTATAGTAATCTGATGCGAGTTAGTTAGCATATTATAGTAAAGTTTGCAATACTCTCTATGCTGGTCAGATAATGCAGTTTACTGAGCAACACACTAGCATGCTCTGCACAGCTCTCCATGCTGGGCTGTCATCTTGTCCCAGTTTATGTTGTTTATGGTTTTTTCTGTCAAGCAGATTCAGAATTTGATGTAACAAACAATTTCAGCTGATCTGATAATGCCTTTATTCAATGTTCTCATTCCTGTAATTTTACTCTTGAAGATCTCACTTCTCCAGTTAGACTCACTGCCCTGTCTTTTTCCAAATATTTCCACATCTTTTCAGTTAATTAACTGTCTCTTTCTTTCTTTAATGTAACTCTTTCTGTCCGTATCTTTCCCTGGCATTTGTTTTTGGCTCCCTAGTGTATCGGGTGCTGGCATTGTGAAGCTCAAAACAGTGAAAGGTTGTGTGTCAGGCTGTTGTTCACTTCCCGGTATGCCCCATGTGATGGTCCATAGACAGGCGTGTTTCAGACGTTATGCGGTACATCCTTGTAACTTGGTCTGTACCTGTATTTGTCCCTCTCAGGTGATCTTGCGATCGAGGAAGCCCCTTAAATATAGGAACAGGCATCAAAAGTGTGTGACAATGATGTCATTTTTTAAAAAAAGATTATTTTCTCTTTTTTTCATATAAGAGATCTTAAAGGCTAAACTGCCTACTGAAAACGGCTCAAGTAAATTACTTACGACGCTTTTACAGTTTTTGATAAATAGTCGTAACAATGGCCTATAACTTATCCATAGCTGCTACTCTCTCTGAAACCTGACTTGATGCTGTTTCCTCCTGAATTGGAGAACTGAATGCAAGAATCTATGTCTCAATGTTCCATTTTGCCAAGGGGTGTGTTTATGGGATGTTGGTGTATTGGAACAGTACATTTGTAGAAGGTACTGTATCCATTATTCGGTCATGGTTTCCAATAGTTAAATTATTCTTAATTCCTTTTCATTTTGTATGGATTTTCATTAGAGTGGTGGAGTATGTTGTGTTTTGCTAATGATGAGTGGTTTGAATAGTTTGACATCTGGAACATCCAACTCACATCTAGCTTTAAAATAAGAAAAGGTTGGCATCCAAGCTACCATCTTAAAATTGTTTGGGGCAGTCGAGTTGGTCTATAGCAAATTGGGGACTCTTGTCTGGTTTTAAATCGATAATACCAAATTGTGTTCAGAATTACAATCCCTAAAGTGTGCAACAGGCCATTCGACCCAACAAGTCCAAACTTGCGAGGACAAACCTACCCAGACCCATTCCTCTACCCTATTATTACACATTTAACCTAACAAAGGCTCCTAACCCACACATCCCTGAAAACTACAAACAATTTAGCATGGCCAATTCACCTGACATGCATATCTTTGGGTTGTGGGAGGAAACTAGATAATCCAGAATAAGCCCATGCAGACACTGGAGAGTATGCAACGGGAAGCTATTGGGTTCAAAGGTCGCGTATGGTAGCTGTTAGCGTCTTTTGTTCCAGATGTTGAATTCGGTTGGTTTAAGCAGTGTTTTATGTATAAAGATTCTTTCACTCACTAAGAGTTCTCTGGGTGTGGAAGAAGTGAAGTTGGGTGTTTTACAAAAGGTAATGAAGGCAAAGCTGTAGGATTTGGCGGACAAGCTGGAGTTGTGGTTGCGTTTGTCTGTGAGAAAATGACAGACAATTACAGCTATAGTTCGGCAATTGCGTTTTGTGGAAACACCATCACACTCTTTGGAAATGGCGAGAATTCAATTTCAAATGAGGCACATTTGACATGAGAAGGAATTGAAACAGTTTAAATTATGATGAAAAGTAGATATAAAAGAACAGAAAATGAAGAAGAAAGAGAGGAAAAGAGAGAAGAAAGCAGAGAGTTTCAACTTAAACAGTTAGCAATTAGACAGGAAAGTTGACATAGAGGGCGGTGATGAAGATAGAGGGTCGGCTGGATGAGAAGGATACTGAGGTTGAGCAACCCTATTGTAACCAATTCCCTAATGGGGTTCTGTTTAAATACATACAGGCATTATCTAAATTTGATGAGAAAGATGGAGAAACCTTTTGAATTTCATTTGAGAAATTGACTAATGCAGTGGCAAGTGATCATGTGGATTTAGTTGATTCAAACAAAGCTGATAGGTATTTGCATCCCTATCGGATGAGGTATCTGGGGAATATGAGGATGTGAAGAAAGCCATCTGAAGTACATATTAGCTTGGGCCAGAAGCCGACAGACAGCATTTCAGGAATCTAAAAAAGGGTCGCTGGTTATACGCACATTGAGTTTGAAACGATGAAACAAAGTAACTTTGAAAGGTGGGTAAGGGTATTTAAAAACAGAGCAAACCTATGACACTGTTAGAGAGATTCTTATTTTGGAGAAGTTCAACAATTCACTTCCTGCAGTCGTGAGAACTAGTGTGGAAGAGCAGAGAGAAACAATGGCAAGCTTAGAAGCTGAAATAGCTGATGATGATGATTGAGTTCAGAAATCAAAATTTGGTTTCTGTGAGAGATTGAAAAGAATGTGCGAGATCTTCTTAAAACATATACCCGTGAGAGTAAGGTTTACTGGCATAGGCCAGGAGTAGCAGGTTAGAGCATTAAGAGGTACAGAAGTATGTAACTCTTTTATGCTGAGACCTGAGGAGCTATGCCATTCAGAGGGACTATTGGAGAGATGAGAAGTGCTCCATTATGTAACGTGTGGTTGGAGTGTCCAGTGGAAACATCAACAGACTTATTCCACAATGAGTAAGGAAGCCTTGAGCTTGGGGTTGGCGTTACAATATTTCCGCATTTAAATTGTGAATAACATACATGAGACAAATCTTGAGCACTGATCGTGACCCTGAAACTTTGGAGAAGTTTAGGGAGAAGAATGCCAGTCTGTTTCGATTGAGTTTATTATTGCTACCATTCAGTTTGAAATTATACAGGTGACAGGGCGAGAAACCCTACGTTTTGACACGTTGTGGAGACTTGGATGAAGAAAGACAAAGGCATTCTGTGGCAGGAGTAAAATGACTGAAATCGAAACTAGTTGTGAACATTTGTATGCTCACAGTCAATGTAATGTATATGCATTTCAGTCTACGAATAGAGGAAGGTTAGGATGTCTAAAATGAATCCACCTTTGTATATTGATGGATGATTTTATTAAAGATGGAATTGCGAGAATACTATCACTGTAAAAAGGTTATTTTCTCTTGGGTTTTTTTT
>NC_057717.1:4975710-5006010 GCF_004010195.1 Chiloscyllium plagiosum | reverse complement strand
TGTTAGCATCACTGTTTCATTCAGCTTCTATGATCCAGAACTTTCCAGACAGGACTAGGTGACATATCCATCATTTTCCAGTATCTCAACATCAATGTCACCATTCAGTGATGGATGATAGATATGGCGGATGAGGTAAATAGATTGTTTCTCCCACAGCAGGGAGCTGCCGGGTGTATCCAGTATAGTGGGATTCCTGATGGTGCACATGGCATCTGCAGAGTACCCATGTCAATGGGGAGAGGTAGAGGAACTGAAGGAGCTCGCGCTCTCTTTATTAATGTTACAGTGTGCCCATGCACAGTACATCATGTTGGTGAATGCCCACTGTCCTGGCAGCAGTCACGACCTCTTCATTCAGAAGCAGTCAGCCATTCCCATCGTCATCGGGTCTCCACGTAGAAAGAAATGAATATATCTTGGATAAAAGCCTTCCCCTTGATGCATGTGTCAAAACACCATCCCCACCACCAATCAACCACATCAAAGTATTCCATGTGGACGGAGAGCAATAGGGTCACTTGGAGTGTCTGGGAGCTGACGATCAGGGATGGAGCAAAACCTCCCATGTCTGAACGGATCTGAGTGAACCCCCCAGTACACAGTATCATTAAGTCCTGCAATCCCTTTCCAGTTCAGTAACATACTGCATTCCATTATTCCTCTAAATGGAATGACAGTTTATATCATGTTTAATTCCACCTGCTAAACTATTATCTGTTGTCTTCACCTCTATGAATCTATTTGCAGACTCTCCACCCTCTCTTGATAATTTAATCTCTTGCTTATCACAGCGACATAACAATTATTTGAAGAGGTGACAAGTAGGTTAGACCAGGGAGACCCAGTGGATGTGGTCTATCTAAACTTCCAAAAGGCCTTTGATAAGGTGAGGGCCTATGGTGTTCGAGGTGAGCTACTTGTATGGATTGAGGATTGGCTGTCTGACAGAAGGCAGAGAGTTGGGATAAAAGGTTGTTTTTCGGAATGGCAGCGGTGACAAGCGGTGTCCCGCAGGGTTCAGTGTTGGGGCCGCAGCTTTTCACATTATATATTAATGATCTGGATGAAGGGACTGGGGGCATTCTAGCGAAGTTTGCCGATGATACAAAGTTAGGTGGACAGGCAGGTAGTCCTGAGGTGGGGAGGCTGTAGAAGGATCTAGGCAGTTTGGGAGAGTGGTCCAGGAAATGGCTGATGGAAGTCAATGTGAGCAAATGCGAGGTCTTGCACTTTGGAAAAATGAATGCAAGCATGGACTACTTTTTAAATGGTGAGAAAATTCATAAAGCCAAAGTACAAAGGGATCTGGGAGTGCTAGTCGAGGATTCTCTAATGGTAAACATGCATGTTGAATCCGTGATTAAGAAAGTGAATGCAATGTTGTCATTTATCTCAAAATGATTGGAATATAAAAGCAGCGATGTGCTACTGAGACTTTATAAAGCTCTGGTTAGGCCCCATTTGGAGTACTGTGTCCAGTTTTGGGCCCCACACCTCAGGAAGGACATACTGGCACTGTAGCGTGTCCAGGGGAGATTCACGCGGATGATCCGTGGAATGGTAGGTCTAACGTACGAGGAACGGCTGAGGATCCTGGGATTGTATTCATTAGAGTTTAGAAGATTAAGGGTAGATCTAATAGAAACTTACAAGATAATACATGGCTTGGAAAAGGTGGACACCAGGAAGTTGTTTCTGTTAGGCGAGGAGACAAGGTCCCGTGGGCACAGCCTTTGCAGTAGAAGGGGTCAATTCAGAACAGAAATGTGGAGACATTTCTTCAGCCAGAGAGTGGTGGGCCTGTGGAATTCATTGCCACGGAGTGCAGTCGAGGTCGGGACGCTAAATGTCTTCAAGGCAGAGATTGACAAATTCTTGATTTCACAAGAAATTAAGGGCTACGGGGAGAATGCAAGTAAGTGGAGTTAAATTGCCCACCAGCCATGATTAAATGGACTCGATAGGCTGAATGGCCTTACTTCGACCCTTATGTCTTATGGTCTTATGGACATCACCAAACTCAGCATCTCTATATCTGTTCCATCCTCCTGATCATTAATATAGACTGTAGATAGTTGAGAACCCAGCGCTGGTCACTGTGTGACCATACTGGCTATGTTCTCTCTAAATGATTTATCCTGAGTGCCTGATCCTGTATGATACCCAGTCCTGCCCCATTCCTGGACAACACAGTAGAAGAGTTGAATAAGAACAAGGAGCATCTGTGAGGTTTCCAACCCCTTGATGAGGCTGATGTCAACGCCGCCTCTGTTCCACTTTCCTGCCATCTCTCCATCATAAAACTCTAATCTAATGTGGCGCAATGTAGATTGCGCCACATGAAAAAAAAATCCACTCCATACCTATACATTCAATTACTTTTAGCATTTTACAGACCTCAAAGAGGTCTCCTTTCATTCTTATAAACTCGAGAGTATAGGCCTAAACTGCTCAATTACTCTTCATAAGACAAATACTTCAAATATGGAAACAATCTAATGAAGCTCTTTTGAATTGCCTCCAATGGAAATACCTCATTCTGCAGGACACCCAAACTGTACTCCAGTTGCAGCCTCACTAATGCCTTGCACAGTTACACCAACACTCCCTACCTTTCTACGATATCCTTTTATAAATAAACACTTGCAGTACCCGGAGGCAGGTTTTCTGTGATACGCAAGCAGACACCCAGATCCCTCTGCACTGAAGCACTTTGAACTTTCTCTCCATTTAGATACTAATTTGTATTTCTATTATACTGGCCAACTTGAATAGCCCCATATTTATTCACTTTAATTTTCCTTGCCAAATGTTGGCCCATTCACCCAACCTATCCATATGTTTTAAAATCTCTTGCATCATCATTCCAAAGTAATTTCCCACCGATGTTCGTGTCATCTGAAAATGTGGCATTGTATTTTCTCTCCCGTCAACCGAGTACAGTAATACTATCGATTGCAAATGGTTGAGGCATGAGTACTGAAATCAATGGCACAAACTGCATTTACCAAAAGAAAATGACACATTTATTCCACCTGACTACATTTTGTTGGATAACCAATCCTCCATCCAAGCTAATAAATTACTCCTAGACCCATGTTGTCTTACCTTTTTCTCTTTGGAGAAGCAACATAACCGAAGCCTTCAGGAAGACCAGATGTGTTCCATCTCCAGAATTTCCACGATCCACCTTGTTTGCGACATCTTCAAATAACTCAAGGAAACAATTCAAACACGATTTAGCCTTCGTAAAACCATGTTGACTCTGACTAATTTGAGTTTGCAAATGTCCTGAACAATGGACTCTAGAAATTTGCCTTAAATTACAATAGTTTATTGTTACACTTTAGTCCCTGATGTATAACATTACTACAAGTTCTTCCCTTTCGAAAAGCTTCACGTTTTCTTTGAATTCCTATTTAATTGGCACAAGGCTTTTAGAGATCTGCTCCAAATGCTGTGTAAGAGCCATGTGTGGCTGAATGGACTCATCATCCTGCTGATGTACAAACTCGATGGGCTGACGTCTTTCTGGTGTTCCCATGTTGCCACCTCCAAGGCCAGAATGACCTCCTCCTGTTGATGCTTTGGAGGATTGGGAGATTGTGGAATCTTCCTGTTGCTGTTTAACATTTTGAGGAGCTGATGGGTCTTCTCATATTTCTCCATAACAGGTGGATATACTGAACGGTCTCCTCATATATCCCGGAGATAGGACCGAGGGATTGATTGATCTTCTCTTGTTCCCATACAACAGACAGTGTCTAAATTAGCTCTTCCTTTTTCATGAAAGAAGTCTCAGATAGTTTTTATCCTTATCCACTTCCCTTGCAATAGGCTCGGTGGGTCTGAATGGCCTCCTGTTATCCCAGTGTAACAATCTCAAGTCACTGTGTGACCTCTTCCTGTTCCTATGTTACAGACTTGAGGAGGCTAAATGGACTGATCCTGTTGCTGTTTAACAGGATACTGATGCAGCTGGCCTACTGTTATAGGCTTGAGTGGCTGATTGGCCTCCCTCTGTAAATGTATGTCAGCATCCAGGGGCTGACTAGCCTCGTCCTGTTTTGGTGTAACAGGTTCGAAGGCCTGAATATACTTCTGTTGTTCTTGTGTAACAGGCTGGAGAATGGAATGGATTCCTCCACTATCTGTGTAATTCACTTCACATGTTGAATCCTTCTAAGAGCAGTCTCAGCTCTCTGGGGGAATACAGAGCATTGTTGGAAGATCATTGTCTTCTCTATTCCATCAGTATAACGGGAGATCTGGAGAAATTAAAGTTTGAGAAGATTATAAATGATGTGGCGAGATGATATCCCCCATTAATCTCCCCAGAACCCAGGTCACTCAGATTCCACAGAATCTAGTAAGGTGGAGCGCAAAACAGCAAGGAGGAGCAAACATTGATGGGAGTTATATATCAAAGTGAAAGCTGCAGTACAAATGCTGGACATGTTATAAAACAGGAAATGAGATATACACATTTGTGGGAACTTCAGTAATAATGTACTGTTTAAATTATATCTAATCTGTGTTAACCCAATCGAATGCTAATGCTGGGAAAAATGGATTTCATGACCGCGTGTGAGATGGTTTGCATTAACATTATGTCGAGCACTGAGTTCGAGATCAGGTTATTTAGGAATTGGTGTTGAATGATCAGAACAGCTAATTGAAACTTTTGCTGTAAAGGACATTTTGGGAACAGTGACCACAATGTTTTTTTATGTTGTTTGAGTACACGGCAGTTTTTGTTTTATTTGAAGTTACCGTTATAAATCTGAGTCATACAAGCCATGAAAGTGTGAGGAGAAAGTGGGGACTACAGATGCGGAGATCAGCGTCGAGGAATCTGGTGCTGGAAAAGCACAGTCAGGCAGCATAGTGAGAGCAGATAAATCCATGTTTCGGGCATAAGCCGTTCATCAGGAATGAAGCTTATGGGCCAAGAGGGCTGAGAGATAAATGAGAAGGGGGTGCGGCAGGGGGGAAGTAGCTGGGGTTGCGATAGATGAAGGTGGGTTGAAAGTAATAGGTGATGAAGGGAGACAGAACGCCTCATCTACTGCATCCATTAAACCCGATGTGGTCTTCTCTACATTGGCGAGGCAGGAGGTCAACTTGTAGATCATTTCAGAGAACATCTCTGGGACAGCCACATTGAAAAACGCCATCGCCTTGTGGCTGAGCACTTTAACTCCCCTTCGCACTCAGCCAACGACATGACGGCCCTGGGCCTGATCCATCACCAAACCCGAGCCACCAGAAGCCTGGAGGAAGAAAGCTTCATCTTCTGCCTTGGGACACTCCAACCACAGGGGATCAAAGTGGTTTTCACCATTTCCCCATTTCCCCTAATTCCGCCTTATCCCACTCCAATCTTGCAAGTCAGCACCGCCCTTTTGAATGTTCCTAAGTGTCCACCTTCCTCCCTATCAATCTGGTCCACCCTCCTCTCCGACTATCACTTTCAACCCCACCTTTATCTACCTTTTAGATGAAAGGAGGCAGCTTAGAAAAATGCCAAGTGTTGCAGTAAGCTAGTAGATGCTGAGAAATGTATGACCCAGCAAAGGATGACCAAGAAACTGAGAAGAAAATCAGAAAGAGAAAAAGCGTGCAAATGAAAGAAAAATATAAAGACTGCTAAAAAGCGTCTATCAATGTATGAAAAAAAATAAAAACAAGGTCAAATGTGGAACAGTGGGTGTGCGTTCAGGATAATTTATTGCAGAGAACAGATAAATCGTAGGGAAAAGAAACAGTTTCTTTGTGTCTATCTTCATGGAAGAATGTCCAGAAATTCTTCCAGAAATACCAAGTGACCATGGGATCTGTGTAAATAAAGTCTAAGATCATTCTTATCAGTGTTGAACTTATCTTTGAAAAGAAAGCTGGATTGAGTATTTATAAACCTGACAGAATAGATGAACTTCATACAAGAATTTAAGAGGAAGCAGCAATAGACATGTTGAGTGCATCACGGATTGTCACTTTATTTTACGACACATTCCAGAAAGGCATTTAGCCAATCTGGATAAGGCAAAGGTAATAAATATTATCCAAAAACTTAAGAAAGGATGAATTTGGAGAATGGTGAACTACAGACCAGTTATCTTGTCATCCACAGTCAGGTATCTGTCGGACTCGATGACAAAGAACATCTTACTAGATATTTAGAAGATAATAACACAACTGGGGAGTGTAGAATGTACCGATGAAAGGAAAACCAGAAGTGGCAAACATCTTTTTCGAATGGTTTGAAGATGATTCTTGTGGACATAGGGCAATGATGAACCATTGGATAACGTTTAGTTGCATATTCATGAGCTTTTTTTTTCAAAGAACTCACACAGTAAGCTCATAAGAAAACTTAAAGCGAGAGGTATTAGGAAGAGCATATGAAAATCGGAAAGTAAAAATTAGGTTTACATTCATGTGAATGTAATTGAAATATAGAGGATGTCGTGCGCCAGTTGCATCGAGTGTTCATGAGACTACACTTAGCGTATTTTGTATCGTTTGGAGTCCCAAGCTAAGAAAGAATATATTGACTACAGAGGAACTGCAAAAGGTATTATCCAGATTAATCCCTAAAATGGCAAGATTGTCTGATGTGGAAACTCAGCCTGTGATCTCGAGTTTCAAAACATGAGAGGTGATTGCAGTGAAACTTAGAAACATAGAGCGGACTGAATAACAGAAGGACATGGAGAAGTACAAGTAGGCGAGATTAGGGAGAATCCCACGATATTCTACACGGACAAGTAGAGTAACTTAAGACGATCGAGTATTAGATCACTGTTAAGGAAACTACTGGATAAAATAGGGGATGAGAATATCGAACTCCAATCAGAGTCGCAAGGTTTGATCAGGGATAATTATCATGACTTTATCAGAAGGAAGTCACATTCAATGGATGTGATTGAATTAGTTTGAGGAGGTGGATTATTTAGTTTTGTAGGAAGGCCTTTGACAAATTTCCACCTGGGAAACTGAAAAGTAAAGTAAAATCTCACAGTATGAAGGGTAACTTGACAGGTTATAACGAAAATTGTCTGAGTAGCAGGAGACAGAGGATGGTGGGAGAAGGCTGGAGACCAGTATCCCCTGGTGTACCACAGGGATTAGTGCTGTGTCCCTTATTGTTTGTGTTATTCATAAAGAAAATATAGATGTGAATGTGGAGGGGGCTAGGTGGAGAGTGTGGAAGGTGTGATAAGTGAATGCATGCTTGACATAAAGATTGGATGGGTGGTTAGCAGTGAGGAGGAAAGCCTTAAATTACAGGAAGATGCAGACGGAATGGTCAGATGGGCAGATCAATGGCAGATATAACGTAACTCTGATAAATATGAGGTGATGCACTTTGGGAGAAGGAACCAGGCAGGGGAGGACTCAATGAATGGCAGCACACTGGGAAGCTCAGAGTGTGCTTCTCCACACATCCCTGAATGTGACTGGACAGGCTAATGGTCGAGTTAAGAATTGGACATTGGGTGTTGTGTTTCCGAATCAGAGTGTAGATTATAAGAGCAATACAGGGCTTTGGTTTGGCCAAAATGGAATACTGTATATAGTTCTGGGAGCCACATTCAGGAAGGATGTGATTGTACTGGAGAGGGTGCAGAGGTGATTCATCAGGATGTTCCCTGGGATGGAGCATATCACTTATGGAGAGATGCTGCATTAGCTCGGGTTGTTTACTTTGCGGCAGAGAAAGCTGAGGGGTCCATGATTCAGAAGGATAAGATTATAAGCAACACGGAAGGGTGGATAGACAGCAGCTGTTCCTTTTAGTCAGAAGATAAAGAACAAAGGAGCACACTTCTAAAGTGAAAAGTTTGAGGTTCAGAGAGGATTTAAACTTTTTTTCACCGAGAGGGTGTTGTGTTCTGGGATTACTTCCTGAGAGGGGAATTATCACGGGTAACCTCACAATCATTTAAAAAGTACTTGGCCGAGGACTCGGAATTGTCATAACATTCCAGGCTATGGGCCTGCTGGAGGAAAGTGAGACTAACATAGATCGTGCTGTACTTCTGTTGGCACAGAGGCTATGCTCCTGTGAGTGTATGGTGTGGAAAGTCAATTAGTGAGCAGTTTAAGGCAGGAATTGATGAATTTCTGAAGAGTATATTCGCAAGAGTTATAAGAGTTAACTGTAATAACTTGATAAATCATGTCAATGTGAAAAATATGAGATACATAGATTTATCAAATAGGAATTATGTTTGAGAAACAGACTGGGAGACAAATGAAAGAGAAGCAATGGATGTAATACATTTTGATTTTTAGAAAGGTTTTGGTAAAGCTCCAAGCCCAATTTGCAAAATCAAATCTGAGTGGATTGGGACTAATATATGGATATGTTTCTAGAATGAGACAGCTGGCAGGAAACAGTGAATAGAAATAAACAGACTCGTCAAGCAACAGCCTGACATTGTCTGTAAGGTATGATTATGTAAGGTATAAGTCCTTCCACATCTAGTCAAGAAACGTTGTGGACAATTAAACAATTCACTGGAGGAAGGGATTCCACAAATAATCCCTTCCTCCATGATGGAAGAGCCCATCAAATCAGTGTATAAGAAATGGCTGATTCATTCGCAACAATCTTCAGTCAGAAGTGCTGAGTAGATGATCCATTTCAGCCTATGTCCCAGATTCCCCATCACCTTCCCTGTATATCTCCTGTCTCATCAGCAGTACGGACACAGCAGAAGTGGCGGCACATTGGGATACAGTTGGAAGGGAATTGCTCTTGACTCCGTATCCCATGAAGACTCATGGCATGAGTTTGCACATGGGAAAGGAATCCTCCTGCTGATAACGATGTATCAGCCTCTTTCAACTGGTTAATCAGTACTTCTCCATGCTGATCAACACTTGGAGGAAGCATTGAGGGGAGCACGGACGCAAGATGTACTCTGGGTAGCGGATTTCAATGTCCACCTCCAATCGTATCTGAGCTCCAGCATTACTGACCGAGCTGTCCGGGTCCTAAAGGATATAACTGCTAGACTGGTACTGCGGCAGATGGTGGAGGAACCAACAAGAGGAAAGTACATATTGACCACAACCTTACTAATCTGCCAGTTGCAGAAGTATCTGTCCATGACAGTATCGGTAAGAGTGGCCACCGCATAGTTATTGTGGAGACAAAGTCACACTTGCACGTTGAGAATACCTTCCACCAATTTGGGTGGTACTATCACGGTGCCAAATAGGACAGACTTCGAACAGATCTAGCAGCTCAAGTCTGGGTGTCCATAAGGTGCTATGGTTCATCTATACGAGCAGAATTATACACCCAAATTACCTCATGGCCTGGCATATTCCCCTCACAACATTTGCTATTAATCCAGAGGATCTGCCTTGGTTCAATGGAGTGTGCAGAATGGCAGGAGCAGCAGTGGGCATACCTGACAATGAGGTGTCAGCCTGTTGAAGCCACCAAATAGGACAACGTGTGTGCCAAGCAGCATAAGCACTAAGTGACAGACCGAGCTAAGTGATCCCACAGCAAAGGATCAGATCTAAGCTTTGCAGTCCTTCCACATCTAGTCGAGAAACGTTGTGGACAATTAAACAATTCACTGGAGGAAGAGATTCCACAAGTAACCCCTTCCTCCTTGATGGAAGAGCCCAGCACTTCAGTCAATAAGATAAGGCTGATGCATTCGCAACAATCTTCAGTCAGAAGTGCTGAGTGGATGATCTAATTCGGCCTCC
Organism: Chiloscyllium plagiosum; assembly: GCF_004010195.1. Classification (NCBI taxonomy): domain Eukaryota; kingdom Metazoa; phylum Chordata; class Chondrichthyes; order Orectolobiformes; family Hemiscylliidae; genus Chiloscyllium; species Chiloscyllium plagiosum. The sequence continues at coordinate 4,996,269 of NC_057717.1, read as the reverse complement.
TCCAGTGGGCCTCAGCGATTCAGTTACCAGTCGTCAACCAATTCGTTTCAGTCCACATAATATCCAGAAACGGTTGGAGATTCTGGATGCTCCAAAGAGTCCATACTCTGACAACATTCTGGCAATAGTACTGAAAACGTGTGCTCCATAACTTGCCACTCCCCGAGCCAAACTGTTTCAATACAGTTACAACAATGGTTTTCCCCGATTATGTGGAAACTTATCCCCAAGTATCTCCAGTTTATAAAAAGCAAATACATTTCCAAGTCAGGATGGTGAATGGTTTGGAGGGGAACCTAAAAATGATGGTATTCCCACTCCATCTGTCTACTCTCGATCATCAGTAAAGTGGTGGAAGTCTCAGTGCTTTTATGCAGCACGTGCTCAGCAATACCCTGGTCAATGACGTCCAGTTAGGGCTCCACCAGGGCCACTCAGTTCCTGACCTCATTACCTCGGTTCAAACATGTACAAAGGAGCTGAATTCCAGAGGTGGGGTGAGAGTGACAGCCCTTTAAAACGAGGCTGCCTTCGACCAAGTGTGGCATTAAGGGGCCTTAGCAACACTGGAATCAATGGGTATCAGGGGCAAACTCTCTGCTGGTTAGAATCATACCTGACACGTAGGAAGATGGTCATGGTTGATGAAGGTCAGTCAACTCAGCTCCAAGTCTGTAGGAGCCCCTCGGGCAGTGGCCGAAAACTTCTTTAGGGCTACTTCATCAATGACCTTCCCTCTATTTTAAGGTCAGAAGTGGGGATGTTCGCTAATGATTGTACAATATTCTGCAACATTTCTGGCTCCTCAGATACTGAAGCAGTCCATGTTCAAATGCGACAAGATCTGGACAGTATCCAGGCTGACACGTGGCAAGTAATATTCAGGCCACACAAATGCCACACCGTGACCATCTCCAATAAAATACAATGTAACCTGCCCCTTGGCATTCAATGGTGTTACTATCATTGAATCCGCCAGTATCAAAGTCTTGGTAGGTAATCATTGCTCAGAAACTCACTCGTCTCGCCTCATAAACATAGTAACTACAAAAGCAGGTCACAAGCTAGGAATACTGCGGCGAGTAACTCACATCCTGACTTCCAAAAGTCTGTCCATCGTCTACAATATATAAGTCAGAAGTGTGATAGAAGACTCCCAATTTGCCTTGATGAGTGCAGCCCCAACAACACTCAAGAAGCTTTATACCATCCAGGACAAAGCAACCAGTTTGACTGTCCCTTCATCCACAATGCTCCCCCATCAACGCTCAGCAGCAGCAGCAGTGTTTTACTATCTACATGCTGCAATGAAATGATTCACCAAAGATCCTCAGAGACCATCTTCCCAACTCAAGACTACGTCTATCTAGAAGGACAAGGGCTGCAGATGTATGGGAATACCATTATCTTCAAGTTACCCTCCAAGCCATTCACGATCCTGACTTGGAAATATATCACCGCTCCTTCACAGTCGCTGGATCAGGATCCTGGAATTCCCTCCCTAATGGTATTGGCGGTCAACCACAGCAGGTGGACTGCAGCGTTCAACAAGGCAGCTGGCCACCACCTTCTCAAGGGCAACTAGGGACAGGCAATAAATGCTGGCCCAGCTAGTGACACCCAGATTCACGAAACAAATAAATAGAAATTAACAGAGGACGGTTGCTGAGGTGTTGCAGGAATCAGTGCTTGGGACCCAGCTGTTCACAATGCCCTTTATACATTTGGTTGCTGTAATCAGATACAATATATCCCAACCTGCTGACAGCACTAACGGATGTGCGATTGTGAGTGGGTGAGGAGGATGTAAAAAAGCAGCGAGAATACTAAGACAAGTGGAGTTAATTGGTAAATATGTGACAGATGGAGAACAATTTGGATAGAGGTGACGGTGTGCCCTTTGGTGGAAATGATAAATTGGCAGCCTACCATTTGAAAAGGATTGGTGGAAACATGTTGATCTATAAAGGGACGTATGCTCCTTTTTGTTGTTTCCTTCTGCATGAACCTCTGAGGGCCCTGCAGCGCAGTGAGTTCTGTAACCAGAAGTCAATACTGGCCATGGCATTGGCACGCTGATCAGTGTATATCCAACCAGCAAGTGGGGAGCTATAACACGGAAAAGGATCTGCATCTCCTTGTACACCAGTCACTTAAAGCAATATTGCAGAAACAGAAAGCAGTGAGGAAGATAAATGGTGTGTTGACCTTCATTTCAGGGGGATGTGAGTCCAGGAGAAAGGGTGTCTTACTGCAGCTGTACAGGCCCTAGGAGATATCCCATCTCGAGTATTGTGCAGTATTGTGTGCAGGTTTGGTCTCCTTACCTAATAAAGGACAAACCTGACATTGAGGGAGAGCAGTGAAGGAGGACCAGACTGGTCTCTGGGATGTCGGCTTGTTTTGGGAGCAGAGTTTGGGAGACTGGGCCAGTATTCCATGGGGTTGAGGAAAATGAGTGGAGATCTCAGTAAAATGTACAAAACTCTGACAGGATGAGACATATTGAAAGCAGGGATGATAATTCCCCTGGATGGGACGTCTAAAACAAGGAGCCACAGTATTAGGTACAAGCAGGTCACTCTGCATTGAGATGAGAATAAATGTCTGCACTCACTGACTGGTGAACATGGGGAATTCGCTCGCACCTGGAAACCAAGACACTGATTATAAATAAGGACTTAGAGACAGTAAGTGGATGGTGGGAGAGCAGGAGTACGGTGTGGAAATGAAGGGCCAACCATCATTACATTGAGTTGGGTAGCAAACTCGATGGACCAAACGTACTACTGCACTTCATATTTTATAGCTTCCCAAGGTTACTCACATTAACAGATATGTATATCGTGTGGGGTAAGTGTATTGAGGAGATTTTTTCCATGGACTAGAATGGGGAGGCTCAATATGTTGTATGATCTACTCTTTTCCCGCTGTTTCTGTTCTCTGGAAAAGGTCGGTAAATGTTGTCACAAGGTCTCAGATGTTAAGAAGGAGGTCTCTGCAGAGTCGACAGGACTGTGTTCCCATTCCCTTTTCTGACACTGATTTTGAGGCCGGGTGTTCTGTCCGGTTTCATCCTTTCAGACCTCGGAATAGTTTGATACAAATGAGTGCTCTTGCATGGCCGTTTCAGAGACCATTGAAATGTTTATCACATGTCAGCGTCTTTGGAGTCACTTTTAGGCCAGCCCAGGAAATCATGGGAGATTCAATTCCAAAAGGATATTGGAGAAGGAAATTATGTTTACAATCCATATTGGCTTCAAGGTCACTTTCTGACCCCAGATTTTAGATCTCGATATTATATTAGTTGTCTTTAACTTCCACCCGTTGCCAGAGCATTAGTCTGGTCTGGATTAGTAATCCAGTGACATTTCCACAACAACACCATCTTCACATGGGAACCTGTCAAAATCCACACTGAACAGATTATTTCTGTGCTGTTTGACAGCTCTGTCAAAAAGTATTCCCACCAATTTGACTGTCGTGATGGTACTGAGGGGTGGCAATTGGTCAGATTGTAATTATTCCCGTTTTAGGGGCGGGACTTAGTTGAGTACTTTTCCACATTGCCAGGGAGATGTCAGAGTTTGAGCTGGAATGAAACAGCTTCCCCGGGGACACGGCTTGTTGTGCAGCACAACTCTTCAGTCCCATTGCAGGAATGGTGTCAGGGCCCATTGCCTTTATCGTATCTACTGTGTCCAGCTGTTTCTTCATCTCAAGGGCAGCAAATCGAATTGGTTGAAGACTGGCATCTGTGATTTTGTGGGCATCATGATGAGGGTGAGTTGGATCATCGACTCAACACTTCTGGCAGAGGAGGGTGCAGATAAAACATCCTTCTGTTTTACACTCATGTGCAGGTCTGTTCCATTATTCAGAATGGGGATGTTTGTGGAGCCCTCTCCTCCAGTCATTTGTTTAATCGTCCATCACTATTTTGTAACTGAACGTGACAGAACTGCAGGGCTTCGTTCAGATCTGTTGGTCATGTCTCGTAGCTTTAATGAGTTAGCATCAGATTAATGTTCATGTGATTCTGACTCTGACATGTTCACCCGCACTCGTCACTGAGCGATAGATGGTGTTGATGGTAATGGCAGACTGAGGTGTCATCCTGGCAAAAGGTTACAGGTTGTGGTTGAATGGTGTTCTGCTTTTCCTGCTGCTGTGGTCTGCAGCACTACATGAATACGCAGTTTCGAGCTGCAATATCTGCAATGCAATTCTGCTGTCTGTTTCCCAATTCTCACTGAGACCCATTCACCCATCAGCCCTGCACTCAGTGACCTAACCTGGTTTCTGATGTGGAAATACTTCAATTTTCAAACTCTCATCCTGCTGAGGGTCTGTCTCCCCGGGTCTTACTTCCAATCTGACACATTCCGCAAAAGCATTTAACTGATCTTAATTCAAATGCTTAATTCACCTGAATCTTTTTCCTTGATAATGCCATCTTCTGAGATTGAAGTGTTTCCCTCTGTTTCTCGCCATGACCATGATTAAGATTTCTGTAATTTCAGTGATGCCAGCCTTATGTAGTTTCAGAGCCAATGAATTCTCCAGATTCCCAATCATATTCACCACATTGCATGTTTTCACTATTGGTTTGATGCCGTATCACTCATGGTTGCCTTGTCCTCCCATGAATATATTTCATCTTCATGGGTATTATCTTCCGACTTATCCCCAGAAACTCCGCCCATTGCCGCTATATGGTCTTTCCTGCTCGACTCCCCTTCCAATTAACCCTGCTCAGCTCCTCCCTTATGCCTTGTAGTTACATTGCTCAATTATAATCACATTACATCGAGAAGAGAGCAATAGATATAAACCAATAGAAGGAGTTTTGAGAGATTGGACACAAAGAATAATTGGTGGATTTCTTAACTATATACAAAGGGAGAACAAGAGAAAGCATATAGATATGGAGATGTGGAAAATGAGAAAACTGCATTATCGAAAGTAGTAGATGTACTTCCATCAATGTTTTGGCAATTCCTGTGTGCCGCCCGCGGTCCTTTGTACAGTGCACGTACAACAGAGCAATATGTTCAAATGCTAGGTCTGATGCCATAACTTTTCTTTCCAATAATATGACAGACACTAGCTTTGGAAAGAACCCAGCAAGCCAACATATTCAATTCCTGGTAGAAAGGAGATTAACTGAAATAAGTTGGGAAACCAGAAACAAGAATTTATAACACACATCCTGATAAGAATGAGAGACTAGAGTTGGGAATCCCAGAAAAGGGGGAACGTTGAGAGAAAGGGAAGGTATCACTTCAGATGAGGATCAAATAATGCTTTAATGCTTTAAAAATTTTATTCATCGTGTGCATCATTTTTCGTTAACTGTGTCTCCGTTGTTCATTCAGAATGTGTTGTACACATATGAACAATCTTCCTTATCTGAACACACACTGATTAAACAGTGTATATAAAATCATTTTTCCCCCATTTCAGACTGGCCTGTTGTCGTGCTAGCAGGATATAGGAACACCACCTGGCTACCAAAAGACATGACTCACTAACACTAGTTTCCACACATACAGAAAAAGAAGGACACCACGTTGACTGTGACAACACACACTTCCTAGGACAAAGCTACGCACGAATTTTCTTAGAAGCATGACATTCTAGCCAGAAGTACATCAATAAACACATCAATTTAGATCCTATCTACTTTCCCTTGAACAAAAAACTGGAAATGACATCACGAACCTGAAGAAATCAAGGCCTACAAATAGAAAGACGAGACATACCACCAGTGCATCACCAAAGACTCTCACTCATGATATTACCTAGTCATGGTGACGAAACATCTGAAAAAAACCTTCAAGCTCAGCGAGTTAACATTCATACTGACAAATTGTTATTTTTCTCTTAATACTGGAATTTGCGACTACTTTGTCACTCATGTTTTAACAGATTAATAGGTGGGGTGAGACTTTCTGGGTGTGTGATTTTAATTAACAGGGGAGTTCCACATCGACATCATACCAGTTTGATTGCTTGCCGTATTGGATTTAGACAGATTTGAACACATTTGGGGTGCAAAAGGTCCCAGCAGATTCCATCACTTGGCACTTAGTGACCTAGATCTTCAAATAAAGCAGGTGACAAAATTCAATTAATTTTGTTTCCTTGTGGTAGGTTACATTAAAAGAAATGGCTTTTAACATTACTAAAGAGGTTCTGAGGTTTGAAGGTGGTTACCAAATCTGCCAAAAAAGTGTAGAAAGACAAAGGAAGGGCATACTTTTAGAATTAAATGTAGATTAGAATTGGGTTTCACCAGAGACAAAAGGAAAGCTGTCACCATAATGTAGTTGGTAAAGCACTTTGGTGTATCCGAGAAGCAGGCTACTGCAGTCGAGTTCGAAAAAGCTTAAATTGCAAATATGGCAACTGGAGTTAGAAGGGAGAGACAGAAAGAGAGAGAAGAGATAGAAATAGAAAGAGACGAAAAAGGAAGAGATGGAGAATTTGAAATTCAGATGTTTAGAATTAGATAAGAATGAAGCAGGATGAAGATGACGGGAGAACGTAGGGATGTATACAACTATGCTAATAAATTGGCATATTTTGGTGAGAAAAATGCCAAAACCTGTTTTTTTATTTCATTTGCAAAATTGGCTCGGCAGATGGCATGTCCAGTGATCTTGTGGAGAATGCTGGTTCAGACTAAGCTGGTGGGTACAGCTTGAGAGGTATGTGCAGTGCTGTCACACGAGGGAGTAAGAGATTATGCAGATGTCAAACAGGCTATATTGAGTGCTTATGAATTGGTAGGAGAAGAATATAGACAGTGGTTCAGAAATATGGAGATGGAACCAGGTCAGACTTATATTGAGTTGGAAAGAATTAAACACAGTCATTTTGACAGATGGGTGCAATCCTTAAATATGGATAAGATCTGTGACGCTCGAAGGGAGATTATTCTTCCCGAGGAGTTTAAAGACTCACTTCCAGAGATGGTAAGAATTCATGTGAATGAATAGGAAGTTCAAGAAGTGAGAAGCGCGGCAGAAATGGCAGGTAAATATGCATTGGCGCATGAGTTGAAATTTAGCTTCTGGGAGGATTTTCATCCTGTGAGGGATAAAAATTGAGAGAAGGGGAGATCACACACTACAAAACATAAAACACACTGGCAATAGTTTACCACAGGTGAAAGAAAAAGCCCAAAGGGGTTGAAAGAAGTGAAAGACCTCAGGTGTACTCACCATTAGGGAGTGGAACACATAAAATTACTATGCCGTTGGTTTTAGAAGGGCAGTGGGAAAAGGCGTTTCTACTGCCGGAAGCTGGGACACACAATGCTAGGCATTGAAGGAAAACCGGGTGAACCTGGTAAAGGAGACCCCAAGTAGAGCTGAGGAGCTGCAGGAGAGTGCACAGCCTAGGCAGGGGCAGGATATGGAGTCAGTACCTGATCGCTATAAAGAATTCGCCTCTGTAGATAAACCTTATCAAGGAAAACTGGGGTGTGGGGGGAGGACAAGAAGTTATAATTACGCAAGATACGGGATATGTTCAGTATTTAATAGTTGAGAAGTGACGAGCTGGAAAGGCGCAACAAATCAGGCAGCATTCGAAGAGCAGGACAATCAACATAGCAGGCATCCACCCATCGTCAGGAATGTGGTGGAGGGACAAGGGGGCTGAAAGGTAATTAGGAGTTGTGGTTCTGTTCGCCGATCTGAAAATTTGTGTTGCAGATGTTTCGTCCCCTGTATAGGTGGCATCCTCAGTGCTTGGGAGCCTCCAGTGAAGTGCTTCTGTGATGTTTCCTCCGGTATTTATAATGGTTTGAATCTGCCGCTTCCGGTTGTCAGTTCCAGCTGTCCGCTGCAGTGGCCGGTATACTGGGTCCAAGTCGATGTGCTTATTGATTGAATCTGTGGATGAGTGCCATGCCTCTAGGAATTCCCTGGCTGTTCTCTGTTTGCCTTCTCCTATAATAGTAGTGTTGTCCCAGTCGAACTCATGTTGCTTGCCATCTGCGTGTGTGGCTACTAAGGATAGCTGATCGTGTCGTTTCGTGGCTAGTTGGTGTTCATGGATGTGGATGGTTAGCTGTCTTCATGTTTGTCCAATGCAGTCCTTTCATGTGATTTTGTACACTACATTGGTTTTGCTCATGCTGGGTATCGGGTCCTTCATTCTGGTGAGTTGTTGTCTGAGAGTGGCTGTTGGTTTGTGTGCTGTTATGAGTCCTAGTGGTCGCAGTAGTTTGGCTGTCAGTTCGGAAATGTTCTTGATGTATGGTAGTGTGGCTAGTCCTTTGGACAACCAGGAAGACAGCTCACGATCCGCATCCATGAACACCAACAATTACAAGAAAATAGTGGTCGGAGATGTATTTATACAGAAAGATGACGATGGAATTGAATGTCCAATTCGCTACTTGTCGAAAAATCACAATATCCACGAGAGAAAAAAAATACAAAATCTCCATTACTGCAAAGGAATAAGTAAGTTTCGCACTGGACCGACACTATTATAATGTTTATATGGCAAAGGAATTGTCGGAGATGGTTGTGGACAACTACAAACCTCTCACATTTTTTGGAATATTTAAAGTCCAGAATATGACAGTATTTCATTGGATTCATATCTTACCGATTTTAACCCTACAACATGTACGTGCTGTGGGTCCTAAAATGTGATAGCAGATGCGTATCGCGGATTTAAAGGAAAAAGGTTAGATAAGATTTGACTTATGGCAGTGTTATGTATGCGTGCAGAATTAATATGTATGGTATAGCTGAGATTGACACTTTTGTATTTCATAATAATGGGATTAAGAATTAGAGGAAAAGAAATGAAGCCATCTTTTCGTTCTGCTGATTCATGATTTTTTTTGGAAGTGGAGAGGTATTATGTATCCAAAAGCATATCAGGCCACTTTAAGACAGAACGGGTTTTGTTGAATAGAAAGTACAGCCACAGATGCCAGCTGAAGGTCAGGCTGTTCCACATGTCACCATTATCTGGGAAATGGATACCTGAATTTTGGTTGCTGTTTTGACAACAATTCAAATCCAACCAAAGAGTTTAAATAACGCTCAGGATACCAGAAGCCAACAGAATGTCAATATTATTATTTGGACACCTGGAAGCAATCAAATTATGAGAATTATTGTACCATGGGGAGTATATAAACCCAGCATTATGAAATTAGAGGGAGAGCCACTGACATCCAACAGCAGAGTAACTGCTGCAGAGCAGGAGTGCTAACTGGCCATTTCAAACACTCTCTATCAAAGATACACGTTCATGTCAAACCTCCCTTCAGAAAAAAAAAAAGACACAAGGAGATCAGCATCAGGAAGAGTGAACACAGCGGGCAAGATGGAGACTGTGTGGTCTTGAGATTGTAATGTTTAATGTGTGGGTTGTTGGAACAGCATATTTCCACAGAGTTGGAGTCAGATATAAGTAGATAAGACAAAAGGGGCTTGGATTTGTGAATAGTTGTTGTTTAGTGTTCACTATTAAAGTTAAGAAAATAACTTGCTAATTTTTGTTTAAATAGTGGAATGTAGGAGATCTGTGCCACTCATATTTTAACAGATTATGAGGTGAGGTGAGCTTTGCTGGGGCTTTGGTTTTAATTAACAGAAGGGTTTGAATCCGCTTTGTAAATATCCATCCACGCCAACCCCAGTTCCCTGCCGTTGGCCCATATCCTTCCAGTCCTTTCCGATCCACATATTTATTCAATGCTTTTGAAATATTGTTAATGTATCCCCTTCAACCACATCTTCTGGCAGCTCATCCACAAACAAGCCCTCTGTAGAAATACGTGGCCCATCAGGTTCCCTTTTATTCCTTCCCCTTTTACCTAAAACTGATCCCCTCTCGTCCTCGATTTCCTAAACCTGGAAAAGACTGAGAGCATTCACCCTATCCATACCCCTAATGATCTTAAGGCTCCCCCCTCAGTCTCCTACACGCTAAAGAAAAGCTCCCAGCTTGTCCTACCTCTCCCTTCTATTCAGACCATTAGGTCCTGTCAACGTCTTTGTAAATTTCTTCTGCGCTCTTTTTAATTTCATAACATCCTCCCTATAACAGGGTGAAAAAACTGAACACAATACTCCAAGTGCAGCCTTACTACAGTCCTCTGTGACTGCAACATGAATTCCCAACTTCTATACTCAATGTCCTGCCTGATGAAGGCCAATGTCCCAAATGCCTTTTTCACTGCCCTGTCTACTTGTGACTCCACTGTCAGAGAACCATGCACCTGAACGGCAACGTCTCTCTGCCCACTACACCCCTTAAGACCCTCCCATGCACCATGGAACTCCACCTTGATTTGAGATTCCAAAACGCAAGATTTCGCACTTCTATATTAAATTTCATTTGCCATTTCTCGGCCCACTTGCCCACCTGATTAAGGGCCTGCTGCAATTTCTGATAATCTTCCACTTATTTTCGGGTCATCTGCAAACTTACTAATCATGCCTTGTACATTCTCAACCAAATCATAGATAACAAACAGCTATGGACCCAGCCTCCAGTCTGACAAGCATCCCTCCACTAAACCCTTTCCTTCCTACCATCAAGCCAACTGTGTATCCAACTGGCCAAATCCCCCAACATTCCACGTGATGGAACCTTCCAGAGCAGCCTGCCATGTGGAACTTTATCAAAGGCCTTACTGAAATCCATGGAGACTACGTTTATAGCTCTGCCCTCATCAACCTTCTTGGTCACTTCACCAAAGGACGCTAAGAAATTTGCGAAGCATGATGTCCCACTCACAAGTCCATGCTGACTGCTCCGAATCAAACCCTGTGTAAGAAATGGATGCAGTCAATGGTAAGCTGTCCTTCATTGTAAGATGATTCGATTACATAAGTGAAGCCATCTTCTTGCTGTTGTCGAGGGTTGCTGAGAGACCATTCGGGGCATTCTGCATAGATTTGATCGCCTTTGTAAGGAATTATCTCCTTAACCCATTCACGGGTGATGGTATCATGAGAACGAAGTGAAGAAGCTGAGTGTTTAATCTGAAGAGCTGTGAGAGGCGAAGTAATGGTGACGCTGAAAGTGGCAACGATCACTTATTTTCAAAACAGACATTGACAGGGAGAGAAATTCCATACTTTAACCAGTAATGATTGGTTTGATTTATTGTCATATGAACCTTAGTAAAGGGAAACACTTTATTAATGAGCAATGGAGGCAGGTCATAGTAAGCATGGCCAGACAGATCATCGGGTGGAAATAGACTTGGACAGAGTAAGGCATACAGGATACACTGAACAGGACATGCACTAGACAAGATCAACATGAACAAGATCAGCATTATTTGAACTTACAGAGTCCATTCATCAGTCTAACATGACTTTCCTAATAGTTTATATGCCTAAATTAACTCTCCCCACGTTATTGTGCAGTTGGCGTGTGAACCTGTACTGAATGTCAGGATGCTCACAATCCCCAACAGCAGCCACAATACCTTGCATCTGAAACAGGTAGCTATTCGCATCCACCTCCACCTCACATAGAGAACACCAGGCTGCCTTCTCGGAGATGAAAGATGCCTTTTTGAGACTTCACACAAGATATATGGTTTACACACGTTAAAGTCCCACGTGTGTATCATAAGCAATGGAGCCAAGAGGAACAACGTGGAGCAGTCTGTCTGTGCATCCAAAGCTCCACTTTCATCAGGAAGACATTCATCAGGAATCCGCATAATTTACCTCATTCTGCCTCCATGTAAGTGCATTGAGGTGGGAATGGCCTCCTCCTGTTCCTGAGTAAGTGACTGAAGGGACTGATTGGCTTCTTCCTCATCCGATTGGACAGTGCCAACCTTACTGGGTTATCTCTGGTTCCTGTTTGACAGTTCGATGTGCTGACAAATGTGACAATGCTGCAGCTTTAAGATGTTATTTTGTCCTGGTTTCTTTTAAGAGAGAGATTGAATGATTTTTAACGAGCTGGCTAGTTAAGTCCACTTGAGTAAACAGCGAGGGAGGCCTTGAGTTTATTTTAATGCAGCCTGAATGGATGTGACCAACTCTCACAGATTAAGATTTCTGGGTTTTGGTTTCTGAGTAACATCAGAAACTAATGGGGTCTCCACGGAGTTGGAAGCTTCAGGGAATGTCTCCTGGCTGCTACTCTCTCTGAATTTTCTCTTGATGCTGTTTTCAATTCCTGGAAATGAGAAATATTTGTGACATTCTGTGTCTGAATATTCCTTTTTGCCAGGGGCTGTGTTTATGGGAGATTCCTATGTTGGAACAGTTCATTAGTAATAATTGCTAGATCTATTATTCTGTTAACTTGTCCAATAGAATTACGTTATTCTAAATTCCTCTTTCTTTGGTTTTGTTTCATCTTTCGTTTTGAAATAAATTGTGTTTTGCTTCACACCGAGTAGTTTGACCAGTCACATTGCATCTGGAACAGACATTTTACAATTCCTTTAAAATAAGAAAACCTTAGCGACTTGGCTACTGCCTTCACATATTTTCTGGGGCTCTGATGTGGTCCATCACAGTAGACTCCTTCTCTTCCTGAGTAATAGGCTGGAGGCACTGAATGGCCTCTCCCTGTTCTTCTAAAAAAGAGTCAATGGGCTGAATGACTTCCTCATATTCCTGTGAAACCAGCGTGAGGTGCTGAATGAACTCTTGTTTTACTGTGGCTTTGTGCAGTGTCAGGCAGTGCTGTTACATGAATGTTACTGAGACTTTAACAGCATAAGTCTCGATGGAGTCTGGGTCTTGCTGCACATGGACACAGACTAGTTCAGGAGCTGAGGGGAGACAAAATTTTCTAAATATTGTGGAATCTTCAGTGACCATTCCCACTTCTGATCACATGGTGGGGAGGGTGGGTCTGGGAGACATTGATGGAGCAGCTGAAGATGTTTGAGAAGAGGAAGATACCCTGAGGAGGTCCCACAGAGTTGACCCAGGACTGAGATGATGAACATCTTCCTTTGTGCCATGTTTGACTCCAAACACTGGAGAGTTTACTCTGATTCCCATTTAGTCCAGTTTTGTTAAGCTCCTTGATGTCAACAGAAGTCAACCACTGCTTTGACATCAGGGCCAGTCATTTTTACCTGAACCCTTGTATTAACCTCTTTTGTTCATATCAATAAGCCATGATACAGGAACAGTAAGTGTTTCTTCAAACAGGTGGTGTTGAATATCAGGATTTCTCTTCTCAAGAGTGTTGGGTAGCAAGATGACTGATAGTATTTGAAAAGAAGGTTGATGAATATTGACCTGTCAGAGAGTTGAGGGCTATGAAGAATTGGGTATGAAAGAGGATTTCAGACCAAGAGCAGATCAGTCATGATCTTAGTGAAGGGAAAGACAGGCTTGGGGAGTGAACGGCAGAGCCCTGTTTCTGATGTTCTCACATTCTGTTATTGGAAAGTTAGTGGGTGTTATTTTCGTGCATGTTCTGTTATTGAATGTTGCAGCCAGGGAGACCAGAGGATTTTGTGAGCCATTTCTGGGTGTGGTATATGGGCTGTATTTACAGTGAATCTGGGTCTATAACATGATCAACAAATGGAGCACAAGTTGCAGAGAGATGAGGGGCCTCTTTCATACCCAGCCTGGGTTTTCCATTACATTTCCCAAATCACTTCAAAGCGTGTGGGACAGTCCTGAAGGGCCAAATGGTCTCCTCTTTTTCTGTGCACCAGATTTTGCAGTAAGTAACCTCCCACTGCTTCTGTCGAGCAGGTTTGAGGGGCTGAATAGAATACAGGAACATGGGACTGAGGAGCAGAAGTGGGTCATTGGATTCTTTGAGCCTTCTCCACCAGGCACTAAGATTGTGGCTGATCAGGTTGGGAACTCAGCCCCACTTTCCTGTCTGTATCCCATTATCCGTGACTCACTTCTCTGTCAAATATTTAATTAATGCAGCTTTCAATCAATATGAGCATAGAGGCACGATAACCTTCCAGTGAAGAGAATTCCCACTTGAAACGTATTTTCAGAATTTTTGTCATCCGTCTTGTAGAATCAGAGAGTCATGCAGAACGGAAACAGACCCGTTAGTCCAATCTGTTCCCTCCGATCAGATATCAAATCTGATCCAGTCCCATTTGCCAGGATTTGGCCAATATCCCTCCTCTCAGATACTTTTAAATGTGCGACTGTAACCGACTTCAGCACTTCTGCTGACAGCACTTTCTGTGCACATGCCATTGTCTTCAGGTCCCTTATAAATCATCCGCCCTCTCGCCTTCAACCTATGCCCTCTTGTTCTGGATCCCCACCACCCCCCCCCCCCCCACCCCCCCACTATCCTTGGGAGCAGAATGTGGCTGTTCAGAATATCCATGCCCCCGCTGGTTTTATTAACCTCTATAATGTCACCCGTGAGCCTCTGACACTCCTGTGGGAAACACCTCAACCAAATCAACCTCTCCCTTAAGCTCAACCCTCCAGTCCTGGAAAATCTGTGTAAATCTTTTCAGAAGAAAACCGAGTTGTACGCAGTATTCTTGAAGTGTCCTGACAACATCCTGTACAGATGCAACATGCCACCACAACCCCTATACCCAATGCTCTGACTGATTAAGGGAAATGTACCAAATGTGTTTTGCACCACTCTGTCTACCTGCGACTCCTCTTTCAAGGAACAATGTACCTTCAGCCCTCGGTCCCTTTGTTTCACAACTCTCCCCAGGACCTTACCATTAAGTGTATAATTTCTACCCTGATTTGCGTTCCCAAAATACAAAACTTCGTATTTATCTAAATTAAACTTCATCTGTCACTCCTTGTCCCTTTGTCCCATCTAATTGTGGTCTCGTTGTACTCTGAGATAATCTACTACATCATTATTCTGATGTCATCTATAAACTTACTAACTATGGCCCCGATATCCACATCTAAATCCTATACATAAATGATGAAATGCAGTGAACTCAGTACTGATTCTTACAGCACACTGCTGCTCACAAGCCTCCAGTCTGAAAATTACTCCTCTTCCTTCAAGCCAATTGTGACTATCTTCTTCTGTATCCCATGTGACTGAAACTTACTCATCTGTCTACCAATCAGAATGAAATACCAGCTACGAAGAGAGGCTGAGGAGGTAAGGTTTATTTTCACTCGCAAAAAGAACGTTGAGGGGGAACCTGAGTGAGGTTTGCAAAATCATGAAGGGTATAGATAGGGTGGACAGAGACAACCTTTTTCCCAGCGTGAAGGATTCAATAACGAGAGGTTGTGCTTTCAAGGTGAGAGGTGGAAAATGTAAGGGGGAGACACGCGGTATGTACTTCACACAAAGGGTGGTGGGCATTTGGAACGCGTTGCCAGCAGAGGTGGTAGAGGCAGGCACGGCAGATTCATTTAAGATGCGTCTGAACAGATGCATGAGTACGTGGGGAGCAGAGGGATACAGATGTTTAGGAATTGACCGACAAATTTAGACAGCACATTTGGATCGGTTCAGGCTTAGAGGGCGAAGAGCCTGTCCCTGGGATGTACATTTTCTTTGCTCTTTGTTCTTTAAATGAACATCTTGCTGAAGTCCATATAGACAATGCCCACCAAACTGCCTTCATCAATCTTCTTTGTCACCTCTTCACAAAACTCAACCAAATTAATGAGACATGATTTTCCATGCAGAAAGCCACGTTGTCTACCCCGATCAGCCCTTGCCTTCCCAAATGCATGTAAATACTGTCCCTCAGAATCCCCTCCAATAACACACCCACCACTGACATCAGACTCACTGGTCTATAGTTCCCCGGCTTTTTGTGTCACTGTTTCCTTTTCTAGTCTCACTCCTCCACTGCTCACAACAAATGTTAAATGTGACCAGTTTGTGATATGGCCGATGATGTCGGTCTCAGACTGGGTCAGGGTCAGTTTTAGGAATAAGTCAAGCTAGTTTCTTTAATCTGCTGAAACAACACCTTTATGATCCAGGGCAATGTTACTCAAACTACGATGGAAAGGTGAATAGCAAACTGTTTGGGTATTGCAAATACATTATCAATATTTCCCTTTCTAAAAATACTGACACACACACACACAAACAAATAAAATCTCTGCAATTTTAACTCGAAAGAATTTTGTCCAGATATTAGTGTAACTCATGACAAAAGGAAAAATTGCAACATTGTCCAAAACATTATTTTGCTTCTGAAGATATTGTAATCACACAAGCTGCAAGCAATGGGATTTCATCCTGGGAGAGTTTGGATTTGGCTGAATTCCCTTTGCTTTCGGCAGTGAGTAGATTCCAGTGAATTCTGGTTAGGGATTAGCCAAAGGGTAGCACGATGGTTAGCACTGCTGCCTCACAGCACCAGGGACTTGGGGTCGATTCAACCTTGGGTGACTGCCTGCTGGGAGTTTGCACATTCTCCATTTTTCTGTGTGAGCTTCTAATGGGTGATCCAGTTTCCTACCACAAACGGTGTAGGTTAGGTGGATTGGTCATGCTAAATTTTCTGTAGTGTTCAGGGATTTCTAGGTTAGGTGCATTAATCAGGGGTAAATAAATGGGGAATTGGTTGGGAAGGTTGGTGTGGACTTATTGGGCTGAAGGGCCTGTTTCAACTCTGCAGGGATTCTACAAAAATAAGATGGTAACGATGACTGTAGAGTTGTTTTTAGCTTGCACACATTCCTGTGATGAGGAACACTGAAGGAGAGAGAGAGTGCAATCGGCCATTCCTTCTCAGGCAGATTACATTTTTTCCCTCTCTGAGTTGAATCACATAATAATGTTATCTTCTCCCAAACTGGACCATGTGAAGTCTCCTTGTACATTGTCCAAACTATGTCTCCATCACATTCCCTGTTCCATGTAGGTGCATCATTGCTGCTGTCATGCACAGAGCCATACCCTTAGCAGAAAATGGTCTTGGTCGATTAGAAATATGTTTACATGATTCTGCGTCATTAAAAAATAAAATGCTTAATTTATTCAGAATACCTGTGTTAAAATGATTGCAGTTTGTAAGAAATACAGAAATTGCTGGAAAAGCTCGGCAGGTCGGTCAGCATCCAGGTGCCTTTTACATGCTGTCGTTGTACCAGCCTTCACCACTTCTTCTGGCAGCTCATTCCATATGTACACCACCCTCTGTGTGAAATGGTCTCCTTTAGGCCTCGTCAAAACCTTTCACATCTCACTTTCAACCAATGCCCTGTAGTTTTGGACGCCCCTAACCTGGGGAAAAACCCTGACTACTCACCCTATCCATGACAGTTCTGATTTTATAAACCTCTACTGCTGCGAAATGGGACCCCAATCAACACGAATACCTGTATTCTCAGTCATCCTCGGCCTAGATTCTGAAACGCAATACTGACACCTTTTCCTTCTCCATCAAGTCACAATTCTAAATCCATTTTAATCAGTTTGTTCAAATGTATCATGAGACACTTCTGTGGCCTTTACACCTAGACCTTTGTGCCCAGAGAAAGGGACACTAGCATCACTTAGCAATACCCATAAAGCTGTAACATTATTCCCCTGTGTGTTTGCTCATCAGCCTGTTATGACACGCTGTGACATTCCTCTGCAACAGACAGGACTTGAATTCCGGTCTTCTAGTCCAGAGCTAGGAACACTACCACACAAGTTCAGGAATTGGAAGTAAATCCAGAGCACTGGCTCAGAGACTAGGACACTACCCATTACACTACCATACCCAGAAATTGGGTCATATTTTAATGCCCGGTTTCAGCTCGGTGAGGATTTATTATACTGAGGTTACTATTATTGAACTACAAAAAACACTTTGTATTGTTAAACAAATGCAAGATTTTTGTCTCAACTGTAGGATATTGAGTGTACATGCTGTGCCATCGAAATTAACTATGAACGTCTTTAATCGCTATTATCTGTAGCCTTCAATATTAGGGAAAGAAATCCTGCAGACACACTCAGCCCAATGAAGGGTCTCAAATGGATATTTATTACGGAACACCAGAGACGAAGGAAGAGCTTAATTTCTGACCCCAAAACACCGATCAGTATTACCCAACTCTCACGTGTGACGTCCCTCTTTCAAAAAACATGAAATGATACAAGGCCACTGATTACTGTCCAGCCTCTCCTCCGCAGTAACTAAGTCTGCGATCTGTCCCTCCTCCCCCTAACACCACAAGGCAACCCAAGCTCAGGGTCTGTGTGAAAATGAAGGCCAGAGTGTGCAGGCCTCCTGGAGAGGGGGATGGGCATTTTAAAATTGAAGAGGGAGGGGGAGTTGGCAGTAATATCACACACTGGGCTGAGGGGTGGCAGATGGAGTTTAGTTTGGATTAATGAGAGGTATTGGATTTGGTAAATCAAACAGAGCAGGACCTATGCAATTAAAAGTAGGGCCTTTGGCAACGTTGTAGAAAAGAGACCTAGGCTGTCAGGTATAATTCTTTAAACTTTGCATCTCCTATAGATATTGTGTTTAAGATGCACACATGTCTCCATTGGTCAGACCTTTGAGTATTGGAATCGGGACGTTATGTTGTGGTTGTACAGGACATTGGTGAGGCCACGTCTGGAATACTGTGTCCAGTCTGGTCTCCCTGCCCGCTCATTCTATAGGTACACCACCCTCTGGGTTAAAAAGCTACCCCTCAGGTCACTTTTAAATGTTTTCCCTCTCAACTTAAAACTATGTCCTCTAGTTTTGATCTCACTGGACCGGAAGAAAATACCTTGAATATTCACTTTGATATTATTGACCATGATTTTATTATTTTAAAAAAGGGGTGCTGGAAAAGCGCAGCAGGTCAGGCAGCATCAAAGGAGAAGGAGAATCGACGTTTCGGGCATAAGCCCTTCTTCAGGAATGAGGAGTTTTTGCCAACCAGGCTAAGATAAAAGGTAGGGAGGATCGACTTGGGGGAGGATCGTTGGGAATGCGATAGGTGGAAGGAGGTTAATGAGAGGGTGATAGGCCGAAGAGGGTGTGGGGGCGGAGAGGTCGGGAAGAAGATTGCAGGTCAAGAAGGCGGTGCTGAATCTGAGGCTTGGGACTGGGAAAAGGTGGGGGAGGGGAAATGAGGAAGCTGGAGGAATCTGTATTCATCACTTGTGGTTGGAGGGTTCTTAGGCTGAAGAAGAGTGGCTCATCCTCCAGGCGTCGTGTTGCCATGGTTTGGCGATGGAGGAGGCCAAGGACCTGCATGTCCTTGGCGGAGTGGGAGAGGGAATTAAAGTGTGCTGAAGATGGTTCAGAAGAGATTAAATGGTTGTTGCTGGGAATGGAGTGAGTGATCTATAATGAGAGACTGGGTAGGCTGGGACTTTTTTCACTGGAGAGTATAGGATGAATGGATAACTTTACAGAAGTTTATAAAATCATGTGGGGTACAGATAAGCTGAAGAGCTAATGCCTTTTCCCGAGAGTTTAGGATTGAAAACTGAGGGATATTTTAAGATGCGAGAAAAAACATTTACAAAAGTCATGAGGGGGGAGGGTAATTATTTTAGCCAGAATTTGGCTTGTGTTTGGAATGAACTTCCAGTGGAAGTGGTAAAAGCAGGGAGAGTTACACTGTTTAAATAAAATTTAGATCACTACATGGACAAGAGGGTTGAGGAGCAGAGGGCGCTGGGTGTGTATGAGCACAGCTAATGAAGATGTCAGGACAAGTGGGGAGAACAGTGACTATCAAAGATTAGTTTCAGTATCTGAGCTGTTTACAGGAGGAGGTGTGGGAGGGAGTCTCCGTGCTCCCTTCCTGGGAGGTAGTGGTGACGATGTGTTGTGAGCCCATCTTCCTGCCCACCGAGACCGTGGGGATTCCATTTGTACCAGCTCGACACAAAATGGAGACAGCATCAGGGCCACGGCTTCTAAGTTGTGCCGGGGGGAAACGGAGATGCCAATGGGTTTAAAGTGAGAATTGCCCTTCACTGAACATTGCTCCATACTCGGTCGGTGGGACGTGGAAGTTTCAGAATCTCCATACGAGGTGTCCCGGTCCACTCCAGTTCGTACCAGCATCCTCCCCATGTGGCGGGGGGAGGTCGAGCACTCCACCAACCGGCTAGGACCTTTCTGCCCTATTCCAGGCTGTTTCTCCGGGAATGGGAGGAAGGGAGGGAGTGAGGGAGGGATAGGGTTATCCTGCTGTTAGTGCGTGTGAAGGTGGGGGACAGGGTCATGGTGAGGTGTCCGGCGGGAGTCAGTTCACAGTGTTGTATCAATGCAGTGTTATTAATGTGGGGGGGTGGGGGGGGGGGGGGGGGGGGGGGTAAAGTGGAGGGAGAGAGAGAGAGGAAAGGTGCTGCATGCAGTAGTGAGTGAGGTGGAACATGAGCCTTGTTGTATGTCGGTGCTGTAACAGAGATACAGGGTGTGAAGGAGCAGAGAGAATACAGTGACCCTTATCCTGAGCAAGGAAGATTATTGATGCTTGTCCTGTATTATAGGATATTTCTTCAGACCGCAGATACAGCAGTGAGCTGGGTGGTGAGTTCACACCATGCTCGGTGCGTCTGGTGGTGTGGCCCCCTCTGGGAAGAGAATGGTCCCCCTCTGTACTAGCCCATCCATCAGGAACTCCATGCCCCTGT
>NC_057717.1:4973620-4975210 GCF_004010195.1 Chiloscyllium plagiosum | reverse complement strand
CTGGGAAACTGAAAAGTAAAGTAAAATCTCACAATATGAAGGGTTACTTGACAGGTTATAACGAAAATTGTCTGAGTACCACGGGGATTAGTGCTGTGTCCCTTATTGTTTGTGTTATTCATAAAGAAAATATAGATGTGAATGTGGAGGGGGCTACGTGGAGAATGGGGAAGGTGTGATAAGTAAATGCATGCTTGACATAAAGATTGGCTGGGTGGTTAGCAGTGAGGAGGAAAGCCTGAAGTTACAGGAAGATGCAGACGGAATGGTCAGATGGGCAGATCAATGGCAGATAGAATGTAACTCTGATAAATATGAGGTGATGCACTTTGGGAGAAGGAACCAGGCAGGGGAGGACTCAATGAATGGCAGCACACTGGGAAGTTCAGAGTGTGCTTCTCCACACATCCCTGAATGTGACTGGACAGGTTAATGGACTAGTTAAGACTTGGACCTTGGGTGTTGTGTTTCCGAATCAGAGTGTAGATTATAAGAGCAACACAGGGCTTTGGTTCGGCCAAAATGGAATACTGTATATAGATCTGGGAGCCACATTCAGGAAGGATGTGATTGTACTGGAGAGGGTGCAGAGGTGATTCATCAGGATGTTCCCTGGGATGGAGCATATCAGCTATGGAGAGATGCTGCATTAGCTCTGGTTGTTTACTTTGGAGCAGAGAAAGCTGAGGGGTCCATGATTCAGAAGGATAAGATTATAAGCAACACGGAAGATTGGATAGACAGCGGCTGTTCCTTTTAGTCAGAAGATAAAGAACAAAGGAGCACACTTCTAAAGTGAAACGTTTGAGGTTCAGAGAGGATTTAAACTTTTTTCACCGAGAGGGTGTTGTGTTCTGGGATTACTTCCTGAGAGGGGAATTATCTCGGGTAACCTCACAATTATTTAAAAAGTACTTGGACGAGCACTTGGAATTGTCATAACATTCCAGGCTATGGCCTGGTGTAGGAAAGTAAGACTAATATAGATCGTGCTGTACTTCTGTTGGCACAGAGGCTATGCTCCTGTGAGTGTATGGTGTGGAAAGTCAATTCGTGAGCAGTGTAAGGCAGGAATTGATGAATTTCTGAAGAGTATATTCTCAAGAGTTATGAGTGAACTGTAATAACTTGATAAATCATGTCAATGTGAAAAATATGAGAAAACAAGGGCAGTTTCCTTACAGTTTGAAACCAGAGAATGGACAATGGGGAACACGGAAATGGCAGAACTATGAAGCCACTACTTCAGTTCTGTCTTCACAGAACTTTCAAACAATACAAGGAAAACCAAGTCTGGTGTGGGAAAATGATAGAGTACATGGAACATAGAACATAGTAAGAAAATGGTTTAAGAGAAATTAATGGGGCTGAAGTAAAAATCATAGAAAACACTAACATAGATTTATGAAATTGGAATTATTTTTGAGAAACAGACTGAGAGACAAATGAAAGAGAAGCAATGGACATAAAACATTTGGTTTTTCAGAAAAGTTGTGGTAAAGGTCCAAGCCTAGTTTAGAAAACCAAATCTTAGTGGATTGGGGCGAATATATGGACATGTTTCTAGAATGGGACAGCTGGCAGGAAACA
>NC_057717.1:4954949-4968110 GCF_004010195.1 Chiloscyllium plagiosum | reverse complement strand
CAGGACTGCAGGGCTTCGTTCAGATCTGCTGGTCATGTCTCGTAGCTTTAATGAGTTAGCATCAGGTTAATGTTCATGTGATTCTGACTCTGACATGTTCACCCGCACTCGTCACTGAGCCATAGATGGTGTTGATGGTAATGGCAGACTGAGGTGTCATCCTGGCAAAAAGTTACAGGTTGTGGTTGAATGGTGTTCTGCTTCTCCTGCTGCTGTGGTCTGCAGCACTACATGAATACGCAGTTTCGAGCTGCAATATCTGCAATGCAATTCTGCTGTCTGTTCCCCAATCCTCACTGAGACCCATTCACCCATCAGCCCTGCACTCAGTGACCTAACCTGGTTTCTGATGTGGAAATACTTCCATTTTCAAACTCTCATCCTGCTGAGGGTCTCTCTCCCCGGGTCTTGCTTCCAATCTGACACATTCCGCAGAAGCATTTAACTGATCTTAATTCAAATGGTTAATTCACCTAAATCTTTTTCCTTGAGTAATGCCATCTTCTGAGATTGAAGTGTTTCCATCTGTTTCTCGCCATGACCATGATTAAGAGTTCTGTAATTTCAGTGATGCCAGCCTTATGTAGTTTCAGAGTCAATGAATTCTCCAGATTCCCAATCATCTTCACCACATTGCATGTTTTCACTATTGGTTTGATGCCGTATCACTCATGGTTGCCTTGTCCTCCCATGAGTATATTTCATCTTCTTGGGTATGAATTTCTGGTATTATCTTCCGACTTATCCCCAGAAACTCCTCCCATTGCCGCTATATGGACTTTCCTGCTCGACTCCCCTTCCAATTAACCCTGGTCAGCTCCTCCCTTATGCCTTTGTAGTTACTTGCTCAATTATAATCACATTACATCGAGAAGAGAGCAATAGATATAAACCGATAGAAGGAGTTTCGAGAGATTGGACACACAGAATAATTGGTGGATTTCTTAACTAGATACAAAGGGAGAACAAGAGAAAGGATATAGATATGGAGATGTGGAAAATGAGCAAACTGCATTATCGAAAGTAGTAGATGTACTTCCATCAATGTTTTGGCAATTCCTGTGTGCTGTGGTCATTTGTACAGTTCACCTACAACAGAGCAATATGTTCAAATGCTGGGTCTGATGCCATAACTTTTCTCTCCAATAATACGACAGACACTAGCTTTGGAAAGAACCCAGCAAGCCAACATATTCAATTCCTGGTAGAAAGGAGATGAACTGAAATAAGTTGGGAAACAAGAAACAAGAATTTATAACACACATCCTGATAAGAATGAGAGACTAGAGTTGGGAATCCCAGAAAAGGGGGAACGTTGAGAGAAAGGGAAGGTATCACTTCAGATGAGGATCAAATAATGCTTTAATGCTTTAAAAATTTTATTCATCGTGTGCATCATTTTTCGTTAACTGTGTCTCCGTTGTTCATTCAGAATGTGTGTACACATATGAACAATGTTACTTATCTGAACACACACTGATTGAACAGTGTATATAAAATCATTGTTCCTCCATTTCAGACTGTCCTGTTGTCGTGATAGCAGGATATAGGAGCACCACCTGGCTACCAAAAGACATGACCCACTATCACTAGTTTCCACACATACAGAAAAAGAAGAACACCACGTTGACTGTGACAACACACACTTCCTAGGACAAAGCTACGCATGAAATTTCTTAGAAGCATGACATTCTAGCCAGAAGTACATCAATAAACACATCATTTTAGATCATATCTACCTTCCCTTGAACAAAAAACTGGAAATGACACCACGAAACTTAAGAAACCAAGACCTACAAATAGAAAGACGAGACATACCACCAGTGCGTCACCAAAGACTCTCACTAATGATATTACCTAGTCATGGTGACGAAACATCTGAAAAAAACCTTCAAGCTCAGCGAGTTAACATACATACTGACAAATTGTTATTTTTCTCTTAATACTGGAATTTGCGACTACTTTGTCATTCATGTTTTAACAGATTAATAGGTGGGGTGAGACTTTTTGGGTGTGTGGTTTTAATTAACAGGGGAGTTCCACATCGACATCATAACGGTTTGAGGGCTTGCCGTATTGGATTTAGACAGATTTGAACAGATTTGGGATGCAAAAGGTCCCAGCAGATTCCATCACTTGGCACTTAGTGACCGAGATCTTCAAATAAAATAGGTGACAAAATTCATTTAATTTTGTTTTCTTGTGGTTGGTTAAATTAAAAGAAATGGCTTTTAACATTACGAAAGAGGTTCTGAGGTTTGAAGGTGGTTCCCAAATTTGCCAAAAAAGTGTAGAAAGACAATGGAAGGGCATACTTTTAGAATTAACATGTAGATTAGAATTGGGTTTCACCAGAGACAAAAGGAAAGCTGTCATCATAATGGAGTTGGTCAAGCACTTTGGTGTATCCGAGAAGCAGGCTACTGCAGTCGAGTTCGAAAAAACTTAAATTGCAAATATGGCAACTGGAGTTAGAAGATAAAGAGAGAGACAGAAAGAGAGAGAAGATAGAGAAAGAGAAAGAGACGAAAAAGGAAGAGATGGAGAATTTGAAATTCTGATGTTTAGAATTAGATAAGAATGAAGCAGGATGAAGATGAAGGGAGAACGTAGGGATGTATACAACTATGCTAATACATTGGCATATTTCGGTGAGAAAAATGCCAAAACCTTTTTTTTATTTCATTTGCAAAATTGGCTCGGCAGATGGCATGTCCAGTGATCTTGTGGAGAATGCTGGTTCAGACTAAGCTGGTGGGTATAGCTTGAGAGGTATGTGCAGTGCTGTCACATGAGGGAGTAAGAGATTATGCAGATGTCAAACAGGCTATATTGAGTGCTTATGAATTGGTAGGAGAAGAATATAGACAGTGGTTCAGAAATATGGAGACGGAACCAGGTCAGACTTGTGTTGAGTTGGAAAGAATTAAACACAGTCATTTTGACAGATGGGTGCAATCCTTAAATATGGATAAGACCTGTGACGCTCGAAGGGAGATTATTCTGCCCGAGGAGTTTAAAGACTCACTTCCAGAGATGGTAAGAATTCATGTGAATGAATAGGAAGTTCAAGAAGTGAGAAGCGCGGCAGAACTGGCAGATAAATATGCATTGGCGCATGAGATGAAATTTCGCTTCTGGGAGGATTTTCATCCTGTGAGGGATAAAAATTGGGAGAAAGGGAGATCACACACGACAAAACATAAAACACACTGGCAATAGTTTACCACAGGTGAAAGAAAAGGCCCAAAGGGGTTGAAAGGAAGTGGAAGAACTCAGGTGTACTCACCATTAGGGAGTGGAACACATAAAATTACAGTGCCGTTGGTTTAAGAAGGGCAGTGGGAAAAGGCGTTTCCACTGCCGCAAGCTGGGACACACAATGCTAAGCATTGAAGGAAAACCTGGAGAACGTGGTAAAGAAGACCCCAAGTAGAGCTGAGGAGCTGCAGGAGAGTGCACAGCCTAGGCAGGGGCGGGGTATGGAGTTAGTGCCTGATCTCTTTAAAGAATTCGCCTCTGTAGATAAACCTTTCCAAGGAAAACTGGGGTGTGGGGGGAGGACAAGAACTTATAATTATGCAAGATACGGGATTTGTTCAGTATCTAATAGTTGAGAAGTGAGGAGCTGGAAAGGCACAACAAATCAGGCAGCATTCGAAGAGCAGGACAATCGACATATCAGGCATACACCCATCGTCAGGAATGTGGTGGAGGGACAAGGGGGCTGAAAGATAATTAGGAGTTGTGGTTCTGTTCGCCGAGCTGAACATTTGAGTTGCAGACGTTTCGTCCCCTGTCTAGGTGGCATCCTCAGTGCTTGGGAGCCTCCAGTGAAGTGCTTCTGTGATGTTTCCTCCGGTATTTATAATGGTTTGAATCTGCCGCTTCCGGTTGTCAGTTCCAGCTGTCCGCTGCAGTGGCCGGTATATTGGGTCCAAGTCGATGTGCTTATTGATTGAATCTGTGGATGAGTGCCATGCCTCTAGGAATTCCCTGGCTGTTCTGTTTGGCTTCTCCTATAATAGTAGTGTTGTCCCAGTCGAACTCATGTTGCTTGCCATCTGCGTGTGTGGCTACTAAGGATAGCTGGTCGTGTCGTTTCGTGGCTAGTTGGTGTTCATGGATGTGGATCGTTAGCTGTCTTCCTGTTTGTCCTATGCAGTGTTTTGTGCAGTTCTTTCATGTGATTTTGTACACTACATTGGTTTTGCTCATGCTGGGTATCGGGTCCTTCGTTCTGGTGAGTTGTTGTCTGAGAGTGGCTGTTGGTTTGTGTGCTGTTGTAAGACCTAGTGGTCGCAGTAGTTTGGCTGTCAGTCGGAAATGTTCTTGATGTATGGTAGTGTGGCTAGTCCTTTGGATAAACAGGAAGACAGCTCAAGATCCGCATCCATGAACACCAACGATTACAAGAAAATAGTGGTCGGAGATGTATTGATACAGAATGATGACGATGGAATTGAATGTCCAATTCGGTACTTGTCGAAAAATCACAATATCCACTAGAAAAAAAAGTACAAAATCTCCATTACTGCAAAGGAATAAGTAAGTTTCGCACTGGACCGACAATATTATAATGTTTATATGACAAAGGAATTGTCGGAGATGGTTGTGGACAACGACAAACCTCTCACATTTTTTGGAATATTTAAAGACCAGAATATGACAGTATTTCATTGGAGTCTTATCTTACCAATTTTAACCCTACGTGCTGTGGGTCCTAAAATGTGATAGCAGATGCGTATCACGGATTTAAAGGAAAAAGGTTAGATAAGATTTGACTTATGGCAGTGTTATGTATGCGTGCAGAATTAATATGTATGGTATAGCTGAGATTGATACTTTTGTATTTCATAATAATGGGATTAACAATTAGAGGAAAGGAAATGAAGCCATCTTTTCGTTCTGCTGGTTCATGTTTTTTTCTGAAGTGGGGAGGTGTTATGTTTCCAGAAGCATATCAGGCCACTTTAAGACAGAACGGGTTTTGCTGAATAGAAAGTACAGCCACAGATGCCAGCTGAAGGTCAGGCTGTTCCACATGTCACTATTATCTGGGAAATGGATACCTGAATTTTGGTTGCTGTTTTGACAACAATTCAAATACAACCAAAGAGTTTAAATAACGCTCAGGATACCAGAAGCCAACAGAATTTCAATATTATTGTTTGGACACCTGGAAGCAATCAAATTATGAGAATTATTGTACCATGGGCAGTATATAAACCCAGCATTTTGAAATTAGAAGGAGAGCCACTGACATCCAACAGCAGAGTAGCTGCTGCAGAGCAGGAGTGCTAACTGACCATTTCAAATACTCTCTATCAAAGATACACGTTCATGTCAAACCTCCCTTCAGTAAAAAAAAAACAAGACACAGGGAGATCAGCATCTGGAAGAGTGAACACAGCGGGGAAGATGGAGACTGCGTGGTCTTGAGATTGTAATGTTTAATGTATGGGTTGTTGGAACAGCATATTTCTACAGAGTTGGAGTCAGATATAAGTAGATAAGACAAAAGGGGCTTGGATTTGTGAATAGTTGTTGTTTAGTGTTCACTATTAAAGTTAAGAAAATAACTTGCTAATTTTTGTTTAAATAGTGGAATGTAGGAGATCTGTGCCACTCATATTTTAACAGATTATGAGGTGAGGCGAGCTTTGCTGGGGATTTGGTTTTAATTAACAGAAGGGTTTGAATCCACTTTGTAAATATCCATCCACGCTAACCCCAGTTCCATGCAGTTGGCCCATATCCTTCCAGTCCTTTCCGATACACATATTTATTCAATGCTTTTGAAATATTGTTAATGTATCCCCTTCAGCCACATCTTCTGGCAGCTCATCCACAAACAAGCCCTCAGTGCAAACACGTGGCCCCTCAGGTTCCCTTTTATTCTTTCCCCTTTTACCTAAAACTGATCTCCTCTCGCCCTCGATTTTCCAAACCTGAAAAAGACTGAGAGAATTCACCCTATCCATATCCCTCATGATCTTAAGGCTCCCCCCTCAGTCTCCTGCACGCTAAAGAAAAGCTCCCAGCTTGTCCTACCTCTCCCTTTCATTCAGACCATTAGGTCCTGGCAACGTCCTTGTAAATTTCTTCTGCGCTCTTTCTAATTTCATAACATCCTCCCTATAACAGGGTGAAAAAACTGAACACAATACTCCAAGTGCAGCCTTAATAAAGTCCTTTGTGACTGCAACACAACTCAATGTCCTGCCTGATGAAGGCCAATGTCCCAAATGTCTTTTTCACTGCCCTGTCTACTTGTGACTCCACTGTCAGAAAAGTATGCACCTGAACGGCAACGTCTCTCTGCCCACTACACCCCTTAAGACCCTCCCATGCACCATGGAACTCCACCTTGATTTGGGATTCCAAAACGCAAGAGTTCGCACTTCTATATTAAATTCCATTTCCCATTTCTCGGCCCACTTGCCCACCTGATTAAGGGCCTGCTGCAATTTCTGATAATCTTCCACTTATTTTCGCGTCATCTGCAAACTTACTAATCATGCCTTGTACATTCTCAACCAAATCATAGATAACAAGCAGCTATGGAGCCAGCCTCCAGTCTGACAAGCATCCCTCCACTAAACCCTTTCCTTCCTACCATCAATCCAACTGTGTATCCAATTGGTCAAATCCCCCAACATTCCACGGGATGGAACCTTCCAGAGCAGCCTGCCATGTGGAGCTTTATCAAAGGCCTTACTGAAATCCATGGCGACTACGTTTATAGCTCGGCCCTCATCAACCTTCTTGGTCACTTCACCAAAGGACGCTAAGAAATTTGGGAAGCATGATGTCCCACTCACAAGTCCATGCTGACGGCTCCGAATCAAACCCTGTGTAAGAAATGGATGCAGTCAATGGTAAGCTGTCCTTCATTGTAAGATGATTCGATTACATAAGTAAAGCCATCTTCCGGCTGTTGTCGAGGGTTGCTGAGAGACCATTCGGGGCACTCTGTATAGATTTGATCGCCTTTGTAAGGAATTATCTCCTTACCACAGACACAGGTGATGGTATCATGAGAATGAAGTGAAGAAGCTGAGTGTTTAATCTGAAGAGCTGTGAGAGGCGAAGTAATGGTGACACTGAAACACGAGGAGTGGCAACGATCACTTATTTTCAAAACAGACATTGACAGGGAGAGAAATTCCATACTTTAACCAGGATTGATTAGTTTGATTTATTGTCACATGAACCTCAGTAATGGGAAACACTTTATTTATGAGCAATGGAGGCAGATCATAGTAAGCATGGCCAGACAGATCATAGGTTGGAAATAAACTTGGACAGAGTAAGGCATACAGGATACACTGAACAGGACATGCACCAGACAAGATCAACATGAACAAGATCAGCATTATTTGAACTTACAGAGTCCATTCATCAGTCTAACGTGACTTTCCTAATAGTTTATATGCCTACATTAACTCTTCCCCACGTTATTGTGCAGTTGGCGTGTGAACCCGTACTGAACGTCAGGATGCTCATAATCCGCAACGGCAGCCACAATACCTTGCATCTGAAACAGGTAGCTATTCGTATCCACCTCCACCTCACATAGAGAACACCTGGCTGCCTTCTCGGAGATGAAAGATGCCTTCTTGAGACTTCACATAAGATATATGTTTTCTCTACTCACCACTAGAAAACCACGTTAAAGTCCCACGTGTGTATCATAAGCAATGGAGCCAAGAGGAACAACGTGGAGCAGTCTGTCTGTGCATCCAAAGCTCCACTTTCATCAGGAAGACATTCATCAGGAATCAGCATAGCTTACCTCATTCTGCCCCCTTGTAAGTGCATTGAGGTGGGAATGGCCTCCTCCTGTTCCTGAGTAAGTGACTGAAGGGACTGACTGGCTTCTTCCTCATCCGATTGGACAGGGCCAAGGGCCTGACTGGGTTACCTCTGGTTCCTGTTTGACAGTTCGATGTGCTGACAAATGTGACAATGTTGCAGCTTTAAGATGTTATTTTGTCCTGGTTTCATTTAAGAGAGAGTTTGAATGATTCTTAACGAACTGGCTAGTTAAGTCCCCTTGAGTAAACAGCGAGGGAGGCCTTGGATTTATTTTAATGCAGCCTGAATGGATGTGACCAACTCTCAGAGATTAAGATTTCTGGGTTTTGGTTTCTCAGTAACATCAGAAACTAATGGGGTCTCCACAGAGTTGGAAGCTTCAGGGAATGTCTCCTGGCTGCTACTCTCTATGAATTTTCTCTTGATGCTGTTTTCAATTCCTGGAAATGAGAAATATTTGTGACATTCTGTGTCTGAATATTCCTTTTTGCCAGGGGTTGTGTTTATGGGAGATTCCTATGTTGGAACAGTTCATTAGTAATAGTTCCTAGATCTATTATTCTGTTAACTTGTCCAATAGAATTACGTTATTCTAAATTCCTCTTTCTTTGGTTTTGTTTCATCTTTCGTTTTGAAATAAATTGTGTTTTGCTTCACACCGAGTAGTATGACCAGTCACATTGCATCTGGAACAGACACTTTACAATTCCTTTAAAATAAGACAACATTAGCGTCTTGGCTACTGCCTTCACATATTTTCTAGGGGCTCTGATGTGGTCCATCACACTAGACTCCTTCTCTTCCTGAGTAATAGGCTGGAGGCACTGAATGGCCTCTCCCTGTTCTTCTCCAATAGCGTCAATGGGCTGAATGACTTCCTCATACTCCTGTGAAACCAGCGTGAGGTGCTGAATGAACTCTTGTTTTACTGTGGCTTTGTGCAGTGTCAGGCAGTGCTGTTACATGAATGTTACTGACACTTTAACAGCATAAGTCTCAATGGAGTCTGGGTCTTGCTGCATATGGACACAGACTAGTTCAGGAGCTGAGGGGAGACAAAAGTTTCTAAATATTGTGGAATCTTCAGTGACCATTCCCACTTCTGATCTTATGGTGGAGAGGGTGGGTCGGGGAGACATTGATGTAGCAACTGAAGATGTTTGTGAAGAGGAAGATAGCCTGAGGAACTCCCACAGAGTTGACCCAGGACTGAGATGATGAACATCTTCCTTTGTGCCATGTTTGATTCCAAACACTGGAGAGTTTACTCTGATTCCCATTTAGTCCAGTTTTGTTAAGCTCCTTGATGTCAACAGAAGTCAACCACTGCTTTGACATCAGGGCCAGTCATTTTTACCTGAACCCTTGTTTAACCTCTTTTGTTCAGATCAATAAGCCATGATACAGGAGCAGTAAGTGTTTCTTCAAACAGGTGGTGTTGAATATCAGGATTTCTCTTCTCAAGAGTGTTGGGTAGCAAGATGACTGAAAGTATTTGAAAAGAAGATAGATGAATATTGACCTGTCAGAGAGTTGAGGGCTATGAAGAATTGGGTATGAAAGAGGATTTCAGACCAAGAGCAGATCAGTCATGATCTTAGTGAAGGGAAAGACAGGCTTGGGGAGTGAACGGCCGAGCCCTGTTTCTGATGTTCTCACATTCTGTTATTGGAAAGTTAGTGGATGTTATTTTCGTGAATGTTCTGTTATTGAATGCTGCAGACAGGGAGACCAGAGGATTTTGTGAGCCATTTCTGGGTGCGGTATATGGGCTGTATTTGCAGTGAATCTGGGTCGATAACATAACCAACAAATGAAGCACAAGTTGCAGAGAGATGAGGGGCCTCTTTCATACCCAGCATGGGTTTTCTAATTACATTTCCCAAATCACCTCAAAGCGTGTGGGACAGTCCTGAAGGGCCAAATGGTCTCCTCTGTTTCTTTGCATCAGGTTTTGCAGTAAGTCGCCTCCCACTGCTTCTGTCTAGCAGGTTTGAGGGGCTGAATGGAATACAGGAACATGGGACTGAGGAGCAGAAGTGGGTCATTGGATACTTTGAGCCTTCTCCACCAGTCACTAAGATTCTGGCTGATCAGGTTGGGGACTCAGCCCCACTTTCCTGTCTGTATCCCATTATCCGTGACTCACTTCTCTGTCAAATATATAACTAATGCAGCTCTCAATCAATATGAGCATAGACGCACGATAACCTTCCGGTGAAGAGAATTCCCACTTGAAAGGTCCTTTCAGAATTTTTGTCATCCGTCTTGTAGAATTAGAGAGTCATGCAGAACGGAAACAGACCCGTTAGTCCAATCTGTTCCCTCCGATCAGATATCAAAATGTGCGATTGATCCGCCATCACCACTTCCTCTGACAGCACTTTCTGTACACACACCACTCTCTGTGTGAAACATTTACTTTCAGGTCCCTTCTAAATCATTCGCCCTTCCCCCTCCATCCTATGCTCTCTTGTTCTGGACTCCACTATCCTTGGGAGCAGAGCGTGGCTGTTCAGAATATCCATGCCCCCGCTGGTCACTCCTGGGGGAAACACCTCAACCTAATCAACCTCTCCCTTAAGCTCAAACCTCCAGTCCTGGAACATCTGTGTAAATCTTTTCAGAAGAAAACCGAGTTGTACGCAGTATTCTTAAAGTGTCCTGACAACATCATGTACAGATGCAACATGCCACCACAACCCCTATACCCAATGCTCTGACTGATTAAGGGAAATGTCCCAAATGTGTTTTGCACCACTCTGTCTACCTGCGACTCCACTTTCAAGGAACAATGTACCTGCAGCCCTCGGTCCCTTTGTTTCACAACTCTCCCCAGGACCTTACCATTAAATGTATAATTTCTACCCTGATTTGCGTTCCCAAAATACAAAACCTCGTATTTATCTAAATTAAACTTCATCTGTCACTCCTTGTCCCTCTGTCCCATCTAATTGTGGTCTCGTTGTACTCTGAGATAATCTACTACATCACCTTTCTGATGTCATCTATAAACTTACTAGCTATGACCCCGATATCCACATCTAAATCCTATACAAAAGTGATGAAATGCAGTGAACTCAGTACTGATTCTTACAGCACACTGCTGCTCACAAGCCTCCAGTCTGAAAATTACCCCTCTTCCTTCAAGCCAATTGTGACTATCTTCTTCTGTATCCCATGTGACTGAAACTTACTCATCTGCCTACAAATCAGAATGAATTACCAGCTACGAAGAAAGGCTGAGTCGGTTAGGTTTATTTTCACTAGCAAAAAGGACATTAAGGGGGAACCTGAGTGAGGTTTGCAAAATCATGAAGGGTATAGATCGGGTGGACAGAGACAAACTTTTTCCAAGCGTGAAGGATTCAATAACGAGAGGTTGTGCTTTCAAGGTGAGAGGTGGAAAGTTTAAGGGGGAGACACCCGGTAAGTACTTCACACAGAGGGTGGTGGGCATTTGGAACGCGTTGCCAGCAGAGGTAGCAGAGGCAGGCACGGCAGATTCATTTAAGATGCGTCTGGACAGATGCATGAGTAGGTGGGGAGCAGAGGGCTGCAGATGCTTAGGAATTGACCGACAGATTTAGACAGTACATTTGGATCGATTCAGGCTTGGAGGTCGAAGGGCCTGTCCCTGGGATGTACATTTTCTTTGCTCTTTGTTCTTTAAATGAACACCTTGCTGAAGTTCATATAGACAATGCCTACCAAAATGCCTTCATCAATCTTCTTTGTCACCTCTTCACAAAACTCAACCAAATTAATGAGACACGATTTTCCATGCAGAAAGCCTCGTTGTCTACCCCGATCAGCCCTTGTCTTCCCAAATGTTTGCAAATGCTGTCCCTCAGAATCCCCTCCAATAACATACCCACCACTGACATCAGACTCACTGGTCTATAGTTCCCCGGCTTTTTGTGTCACTGTTTCCTTTTCTAGTCTCACTCCTCCACTGCTCACAACAAATGTTAAATGTGACCAGTTTGTGATATGGCCGATGATGTCGGTCTCAGACTGGGTCAGGGTTAGTTTTAGGAATAAGTCAGGCTAGTTTCTTTAATCTGCTGAAACAACACCTTTATGATCCAGTGCAATGTTACTCAAACTATGATGGAAAGATGAATAGCCAACTGTTTGGGTATTGCAAATACATAATCAATATTTCCCTTTCTAAAAATACTGACACACACACACAAACAAACAAAATCTCTGCAATTTTAACTCGAAAGAATTTTGTCCAGATATTAGTGTAACTCATGACAAAAGGAAAAATTGCAACATTGTCCAAAACATTATTTTGCTTCTGAAGATATTGCACTCACACAAGCTGCTAGCAATAGGATTTCATCCTGGGAGAGTTTGGATTTGGCTGAATTAGTGGGCGGCACGGTGGCATAGTGGGCGGCACGGTGGCACAGTGGTTAGCACTGCTGCCTCACTGCGCCAGAGCCCCGGGTTCAATTCCCGACTCAGGCGACTGACTGTGTGGAGTTTGCACGTTCTCCCCGTGTCTGCGTGGGTTTCCTCCGGGTGCTCCGGTTTCCTCCCACAGTCACAAAGATGTGCAGGTTAGGTGAATTGGCCATGCTAAATTGCCCTTAGTGTTAGGTAATAAGGGGTAAATGTAGGGGTATGGGTGGGTTGCGCTTCGGCGGGTCGGTGTGGACTTGTTGGGCCGAAGGGCCTGTTTCCACACTGTAAGTAATCTAATCTAATCTAAGAATTCCCTTTGCCTTAGGCAGTGAGTAGATTCCAGTGAATTCTGGTTAGGGATCACCCAAAGGGTAGCACGATGGTTTGCACTGCTGCCTCACAGCACCAGGGACTTGGGGTCGATTCAACCTTGGGTGACTGCCTGCCGGGAGTTTGCACATTCTCCATTTTTCTGTGTGAGCTTCTAATGGGTGATCCAGTTTCCTACCACAAACGGTGTAGGTTAGGTGGATTGATCATGCTAAATTTTCTGTAGTGTTCAGGGATTTCTAGGTTAGGTGCATTAGTCAGGGGTAAATAAATGGGGAATGGGTTGGGAAGGTTGGTGTGGACTTATTGGGCTGAAGGGCCTGTTTCAACTCTGCAGGGATTCTACAAAAATAAGATGGTAACGATGACTGTAGAGTTGTTTTTCGCTTGCACACATTCCTGTGATGAGGAACAATGAAGGAGAGAGAGTGCAATCGGCCATTCCTTCTCAGGCAGATTACATTTTCTCCCTCTCTGAGTTGAATCACACAATAATGTTATCTTCTCCCAAACTGGACCATGTGAAGTATCCTTGTACATTGTCCAAACTATGTCTCCATCACATTCCCTGTTCCATGTAGGTGCATCATTGCT
>NC_057717.1:4944295-4953146 GCF_004010195.1 Chiloscyllium plagiosum | reverse complement strand
CAACGTGGTAGAAAAGAGGCCTAGGCTGTCAGGTATAATTCTTTAAACTTTGCATCTCCTATAGATATTGTGGTCAAGTTGCACACATGTCTCCATTGGTCAGACCTTTGAGTATTGGAATCGGGACGTTATGTTGTGGTTGTACAGGACATTGGTGAGGCCACGTCTGGAATACTGTATCCAGTCTGGTCTCCTTTCCCGCTCATTCTATAGGTGCACCACCCTCTGGGTGAAAAAGCTGCCCCTCAGGTCACTTTTAAATGTTTTCCCTCTCAACTTAAAACTATGTCCTCTAGTTTTGATCTCCCTGGACCGGAAGAAAATACTTTGAATATTCACTTTGATATTATTGACCTTGATTTTATTATTTTAAAAAAGGGGTGGTGGAAAAGCGCAGCAGGTCAGGCAGCATCAAAAGAGAAGGAGAATTGACGTTTCGGGCATAAGCCCTTCTTCAGGAATGAGGAGGGTTTGCCAACCAGGCTAAGATAAAAGGTAGGGAGGATGGACTTGGGGGAGGATCGTTGGGAATGCGATAGGTGGAAGGAGGTTAATGTGAAGGTGATAGGCCGGAGAGGGGTGGGGGCGGAGAGGTCGGGAAGAAGATTGCAGGTCAGGAAGGCGGTGCTGAATCTGAGGCTTGGGACTGGGAAAAGGTGGAGGAGGGGAAATAAGGAAGCTGGAGAAATCTGTATTCATCACTTGTGGTTGGAGGGTTCTTAGGCTGAAGAAGAGTGGCTCATCCTCCAGGCGTCGTGTTGCCATGGTTTGGCGATGGAGGAGGCCAAGGACCTGCATGTCCTTGGCGGAGTGGGAGAGGGAATTAAAGTGTGCTGAAGATGGTTCAGAAGAGATTAAATGGTTGTTGCTGGGAATGGAGTGAGTGATCTATAATGAGAGACTGGGTAGGCTGGGACTTTTTTCACTGGAGAGTATAGGATGAATGGATAACTTTATAGAAGTTTATAAAATCATGTGGGGTACAGATAAGCTGAAGAGCTAATGCCTTTTCCCGAGAGTTTAGGATTGAAAACTGAGGGATATTTTAAGGTGCGAGGAAAAAGATTTACAAAAGTCATGAGGGGGGAGGGTAATTATTTTAGCCAGAATTTGGCTTGTGTTTGGAATGAACTTCCAGTGGAAGTGGTAAAAGCAGGGAGAGTTACACCGTTTAAATAACATTTAGATCACTACATGGACAAGAGGGTTGAGGAGCAGAGGGCGCTGGGTGTGTATGAGCACAGATTATTGAAGATGTCAGGACAAGTGGGGAGAACAGTAACTATCAAAGATTAGTTTCAGTATCTGAGCTGTTTACAGGAGGAGGTGTGGGAGGGAGTCTCCGTGCTTCCTTCCTGGGAGGTAGTGGTGACGACGTGTTGTGAGCCCATCTTCATGCCCACCGAGACCGTGGGGATTCCATTTGTACCAGCTCGACACAAAATGGAGACAGCATCAGGGCCACGGCTTCTAAGTTGTGCCGGGGTGAAACGGAGATGCCAATGGGTTTAAAGTGAGAATTGCCCTTCACTGAACATTGCTCCTTACTCGGTCGGTGGGACGTGGATGTTTCAGCATCTCCACACGAGGTGTCCCGGTCCTCTCCAACTCGTACCAGCATCCTCCACATGTGGCGGGGGGAGGGTGGCGAGGGATCGGATATCGAGCACTCCACCAACAGGCTAGGACCTTTCTGCCCTACTCCAGGCTGTTTCTCCTGGAATGGGAGGAAGGGAGGGAGTGAGGGAGGGATAGGGTTGTCCTGCTGTTAGTGCGTGTGAAGGTGGGGGACAGGGTCATGGTGAGGTGTCCGGCGGGAGTCAGTCCACAGTGTTGTATCAATGCAGTGTTATTAATGTGGGGGGGGGGGGGTAAAGTGGAGGGAGAGAGAGAGAGGAAAGGTGCTGCATGCAGTAGTGAGTGTGGTGGAACATGAGCCTTGTTCGTATGTCGGTGCTGTAACAGAGATACAGGGTGTGAAGGAGCAGAGAGTATACGGCGAGCCTTATCCTGAGCACGGAAGATTATTGATGCTTGTCCTGTACTACTGGACATTTCTTCAGACCGCAGATACAGCAGTGAGCTGGGTGGTGAGCTCACACCATCCTCGGTGCGTCTGGTGGTGTGGCCCCCTCTGGGAAGAGAATGGTCCCCCTCTGTACTAGCCCATCCGTCAGGAACTCCATGCCCCTGTCGGCAAACCGTGGTGTAATTGCTCTCTATCTGCCATGCTCGGGGTAAACTGTGCAGGGAAGCTCCAAACTGAGAAAGCTCAACCGTGTGCCCACGGGCCTTTTAAAGATGGCACCAGTGTCTGGGATCACGGAATATCTAGGGTCACCCGGGCGATGGTGAGTACCTTCAGCCATGATGGGTGGGAGAATCGGGCTGGTATCGAATGAGAGGGACACCATGGGGTGGGGTGGGTAGTTAATGAGGTGAGCGCGATAAGATAGCACCAGGAAACTTGCTCAGCCTCGTTACGACAATCCCTCTGTCACACTCAATGAACAATTCACTGAGATAAGCTATTTTTAGAATCTGCCCAATAAGTCATAGATTCTGTTTAAACCCATTCCAGTTAAAAAGATGTAGAACAAATGCTCATCTGACTTCACACCAATATCCCTTTTTCCCATCTTTCCTGGGAAGACTGGCTCATGTTACAGGATGCTATCGAAGTGTCGACATTTCAACATCCTGAAACCTGGGAACATATCCTTCTATGGCACTGTCTCTCATTCTTTCGCTCTCTCTCTACTTTCCAAACCACTCCCATGTGGTGATATTTAAACTGATTCCCCCGCCATCTCTCTCTGGCAGTGATGTTCACACCCACAGCACCCCCTTGACATGGCACAATGGAGATATGGAGCTGTAAATGGGCGGGAGCTGCACATCCTGTCACTTCCAGCATGGGCTGCAAGTTTCCCCACACTGCGCAGGGATCGAGCACAATGTTACTGAGCAATGCAGTGGAGTGGTGTACACAGTCCTACATGCTGTGAGGGTAACTGCTCCTGGTTTACATATAAATGCACAGGGGGGTCGTACGGATCACGACACACTGGGAGGGTAACTACGCCTGGTTTACAGATCGATGCAGTGGGTTGGTGGACACAGCTCTACATGCTGGGAGGGTATCTATGCCTGATTTCCAGATCAATGCACTGGGGTGGTGTACACAGTCCTACATGCTGGGAGGGTAACTGCTCCTGGTTTACAGATCCATGCACTGGGGTGGTGTACATCATCCTACATGCTGGGAGAGTAACTGCTCCTGTTTTACAGATCAATGCACTGAGGCCTGGTACACAGTCCTGCATGCTGGGAGGGTAACTGCTCCTGGTTTACAGATCAATGCACTGGTGTGGTGTACACAGTCCTACATGCTGGGAAGGTAACTGCTCCTTGTTGACAGATTAATTCACTGGTGATCACTGCAGAGTTCGCTGTACTGGTCAGACTATCTGGTTGAGGTTTATAGATAATGCAATGTTGTGGTTTGTTTAGCTCCCAATGCTGGATGAATATTTATTTCAAGTTAACACGTCAGTGCCCTGCTGTGGTCTGCACAGCTCCCGGTGCTGGACAGGTATCTCGTCCGTGTTAATGGATCAATGTCCGGATCTGATCTGTGCAGTGCTCCACTATGGACAGATTGTTGGATTGCATTGACCAGAGCAATGGTTGAATCAGGACAGATTGCTGGGTTGTACTGAGCAGCACACTGGCCTGGTCTGCACAGTGTTCCATGGTGAACAGATATCTCCTCTGGGTTTATGGTGTCTCGGCTGGTTCTGTGAGGTGGATTGAGAATGTGGTATATCTAACCATTTCAGCTGATCTGGCAATGCCTTTAGTTCCCATTCCTGTGATTGAACCCTCCGTCTCTCACCCCATTAATGTTTCAGTGTGTCCAGGCACAGTACATGATGTTGGTGGGGTGGGTAGGTGAAGGAGAGGTCAGGGAGTTCCCCTGAACGTTCTGTCCCCAATATTCTGTAACTGCCATTCCCCGGAACGTTCTGTACGCGACATTCTATAACTGTCATTCCCTGGAACGTTCTGTCCCCAACATTCTCTCACTGCCATTCCCCGGAACGTTCTGTCCCCAACATTCCATAACTGTCATTCCCCAGAACGTTCTGTCCCCAACATTCTATAACTGTCATTCCCCGGAACGTTCTGTCCCCAACATTCTATAACTGACATTCCCCGTAACTTTCTGTCCCCGACATTCTATAACTGACATTCCCCGGAACGTTCTGTCCCTGACATTGTTTGTGATCGGCCGGACGGCAGTGAATTGAACAAACGATAAGATCCCGAAGGAAGAGATCCCGTTCCAGGGAGCAGGAGACACTGTTCCGAAGGCCCCTCTGGCAGTTAAAGGGGGGAATATGTTTTCCCTGTGTTTACATTTCTTCACGACTCAGGATCGACCACAGTTTAGACCAAAATACAGAAATTCCCAAACTCCGTTTGTCTTCAGGATACTGGGAGAGAATTCTTCAGGACAGCAACCTTTCCACCCTCCGTATTAGGAACTGGGAAGGAGTGACCTATGTCTGCTCTCGAGTGATCGAGTGTATAGGAATGTTCTAGAAACCATCTGTCCTTATGGATGAATCTCTGTGTGTTTGGGGAGGGAGGGTTGCTTGTGGTTTATGTCACATTTTTGTCAGTCATTCAGACCTTACCATTTGTTATTCCAGCTCCAATTATTTTAATAAATCCCTGAATACAGGGACATATTTGAAAATCTCACTGTGTCCCCGATCAAACGGGTCCCTTTGCCTCCAGGCTGATTGATAATGGGTTTGTTTTCCTTCCTCACAGTTAACGTAGTGACCATCTACGTCCTGCTTTATAAAGATTATGGATTGTCTCCATGTGTCAGACGTTACCTGGGGGCCATGGCAGCGGCGGATCTCCTGGTCATTATCTTCGACCTGATACTGAGACACATTCCCATTGTTTTTTGGGAACAGTTTTATTTCCTGGAGTATTCCGTCCCCGTGTGTAATATCCATGCCGTCCTGCTTTATGCAGCCACTGACTGCTCTGTCTGGTTCACCGTCACTTTCACCTTTGATCGGTTTGTGGCCATTTGTTGCCAGAAGCTGAAAAGTAAATATTGCAGTGAGAAAGCGGTGGCTGTGGTTCTGGGAGCAGTGACTGTGCTGAGCTGTTTAAAGAACATTTCCTGGTATTTTATTCTCACGGCTCGGTATCGGCTGTGGAACCCTGAGAACGCCCCCTGGTTTTGTGATGTAACAGACGCTGTTCGTTACTCCAGTGTCTGGGTCACAATCGAGTTCCTCCACCACATTCTAACCCCGTGTGTCCCATTTCTCAACAAAATGGTACCGGATGTGGTATATTGGGTATCAGTCTGTGTATCTCCATTACTTTGTGCGGGATTTGGGCTTCATGCTGTAGCTCCTCAGTTGCTGCACAAACACCGTGATTTATGACGTGACCCAGACTAAGTTCAGGCAGCAGCTGAAGAATGTGCTCAAATATCCCTTCACCCAAATCCATCCATCAATCAAATTACCTCATTAATCAATCCATCCGGGATTTTCTCATTTCAGTTCAGTGTTTCAGCGATGGAGCAGCCTGTAGTTATGGTAACAGACTGAGGGTAGCGCTGGTTTGTCCTTCCTTATCCCACAGGGGGGTTACAGGGAAACATTTCACTGTTTCTCACAACTCAGGGGGCGGTGTGAAAAGGCACCATCCCACTGACTGTATCCATCACTTCCATTTGTGCACAATAAAAATGTTGATTAAAGTGTGCTGAGCAGCAGAGTGACCGATGTTGTTGTGTGTCTTTGTGTTGGAGAAGCTGAGATGGAGACAGACAGATTCAGCCCCAAGTCCTGGTCCTCAGGGAAGGGGAGAGCACCGCGCCCTGAGCTCAGGAGGTGGGCTTAACTCCCTCTGTCCTTATTTTCCCTTCTGGATCTCCAACTCCAACTTGGCTCTCAGCAGAATTCAACTTGCTCCCTTTGGAACTCTCCCTCGATATATCCTCCCACTCTCACACTGCACTGCTAGTTCTCTATCCTTTTCCCATTTACACACTCAATTTCACTGTCCTTGCCTTCCGCAATCTCATTCACTCTCTCGCTGTCTTGCGATTATAACCTCCCAATGTTACTGTCTTCCTCGAATCCTTCATCGCTGGGGGAACAGAAGAGGGTTGTAGATCTTCAGGCCGATGTTAGGGAACAGAGATTGGGACGGCATTTCAGGCCATTGCAAAGGCAACTGTATGCAGCTTGGGCCAAACGCCATTGCTCGGGGACATAGTGGAGGTGAGAACACGAGCTGTTACTCGGGGGTAACAGGTGGAGTGGCACCATAGGCTGTGCCTGAGACTGGTACATCAGGATATCACAAACAGAACACATTGTATGGGACCCACTGTCTGTTATTCAGGGAATAGAATGGGAATGGGGTTAAAGTCCATTTAGAGGGGATCAACTGGGTCGGTTCACAGGCAGGAGCTCAGTTTAAGGTGTGTGAGCGGTGTGATGGTGGGAGACTGCGTGGCCATGTGAGTGTGATGCGGGGGGAGTGTGCGAGGGAGTGAGCGTGATGGTAGGGGAATTTGCGTGGGGGTCAGCGTTACGGTGGGAGTGGTGTGGGGCTGTGTATGATGGGGTGGAGGGTGTGGGGGTGAGCGTGACGGTGACAGAGCTTGTTGGAGAGTCAGCTTGACTGGGTGAAGTGTGCAGGAGTGTGAACATGATGGTTTGGGCGTATGCGGGGAAGAGAGGGTGACAGTGGAGAAGAGAGTATGGGAAGTGAATGTGATGGTGGGGGAGTGTGCAGTGACGTGACAATGATGGTACAGTACTGTGCAGGGGAGTGAGTGTGACTGTGATGGAGTTTCTGGGGAATGAGTGTGATGGAAGCAAGTTTGTTGAGGAGATGGTATGACAGTGGGAGAGAGTGCAGAGGAATGGATCTGATGGCGGGTCTGTGCATGGAAGAGTGAGCGAGACAGTGGGGAAGTGTGCAGGGGAGTGATGTGACGGTAGGACAGTCTGCGGGGTATTGAGCATTACGGTGTGGCGGTGTGTAAGGACGTGTGCGTGTTGCTGGGGGCTTATGTTTGGTAGTGAGTGTGATGGTGGGGACGTGTGGAGGGGAGTCAATGTGACCATGGCCGATTGTGTGACTGTGGGGAGCATTCAGGGGAGTGAGCATGATGGTGGAGAGTGTGTGAGTGAGTGAACGTGATGGTGGGCATATGTGTGGGGAGTAGGCTTGACGGTGAGGCATTGTGTGGTGGAGCGAGCATGATAGTGGGGGAGTATATGGAGGAGTGAGCATGATGGTGGAGGGATTTGGGAGATGTGATTGAGATGGTGGGCAAACACATGGGGAGTAAGTGCAATGGTAATGGAGTTTGTGATGGTGTGAGTCTGACAGTATGGAGCCTGCAGGGGAGTAAGCATGACGATGTGGGAGTGCAGGTGGAGTGAAAGTGACGTTCGCATTTGTACACCTGAGCGAGGCTGTCCATGGGTGAGAGTGCAGCAGAGTAAGTTGACAGTGGGGGAGTGTATGGGTGCATGCATGACAATGGCAGAGAGGGCGAGGGAGTGAGCAGAATGGTGGGGCAAAATGTGAGGGAGTGAGCGTGATGGTCGGGGAGTGTGCGGGTGAGTGAGTGTGATGGCGGGTGTATATGCGGAGGAGTGAGAGTGAAGGTGGAGAAGTGTGCGGGTGGTGAGCATTACAGTGATGGAGAGGATGGAGGAATGAGCGTGATGGTTTTGGGAATGTGCAGGGAAGAGGCAGTGACGGTGATGGGGAGTGCGTGAGAGTGAGTGTACAGTGCGGCAGTGTGTAGGATTGAGTGTAAAAGTGTGGACGTGTGCAAGGCAGTGAGGGTGATTGTGGGTGATTGCGAGCGTGACAAGGGGCAAATGTGCGGGGAGGTGAATGACAGTGTGCAGTCATGTTTGGGAGAGAATGTGATGGTGGAAAGATTGCGGGAGTGAATGTGACCATGGTAAATGCCGCCGGGAGTGATCATGATGATATTGGAGTATGCAAGGGAGTGAGTGTGACGTTGTTGGAGACTCCTGTTGAGTGAGTGCGACATTGGGGGAATGTGAGGCAGACGAACGTGACGATGGGGTAGCGTGTGAGATGAGTAAGCATAACAGTGGAGGAGTGTTCGGGGGAGTGAGTGTGACGGTGGGAGTGTATGCTAGTGAATGAGTGTGACAGTGGGGGTGTGCATGGAGAGTGAGCATGATGATGGGACAGTGTTTGGCGAGTGAGTGTGACGGTGGCATAATGCATTGGGGAATATATGAAATGTTGGCGGCATTTGTGGGGAGTCGGCACGATGATGGGAGAGTGAGTTTGATGGAGGGGGAGTATATGGGTGAGAGTAATGGTGAGGGAGCCCGGGGGAGTGAGCATAACAGTCGGGAAGCAAGGGGATGTGAGTACGATAGTGGGGGATTGTGTGAGGGATTGAGTCA
Source organism: Chiloscyllium plagiosum (assembly GCF_004010195.1). Classification (NCBI taxonomy): domain Eukaryota; kingdom Metazoa; phylum Chordata; class Chondrichthyes; order Orectolobiformes; family Hemiscylliidae; genus Chiloscyllium; species Chiloscyllium plagiosum. The sequence goes on along the minus strand of NC_057717.1, from coordinate 4,944,630 downwards.
GAGGGATTGACTCTGACAGTGTTGGTGTGGGCGGGGTAGTGAGCGTGATGGTGAGGGAGTGTGTGGAAAGAAGCAATGACGATAGAGCAGTGTGTCAGGGAGTCAGCGTCAGGGTGGGATGTGTGTGAGGAGTGAGCATGAACGTGCGGGAATGTTTGGGGTAGTGACGTTGGGAGAATGTGCAAGGGCGGGATTCTGATGGTGGGAGTATGCACGGGGAGGGGGAGTGACATTGTAGAAGTGTGTGGGGGGCATGAGTGTGATGATGCTAAAGTGTGCAGCTGAGTGAGTGTGAGAGTGGGGGAGAGTGCGGGAAAGTCAATGTGCTGTTGGTG
>NC_057717.1:4936157-4937846 GCF_004010195.1 Chiloscyllium plagiosum | reverse complement strand
ATGGAGTGACTGTGAGGGTGTCACGGTGATGGTGAAGGTGTGAGCGTCAGGGGATCAGTGTGTCGATGATGGAGACATTGTGAGTGAGTCAGGGTATGGGTGATAGAGTGAATGTGAGGGGGTCAGGTGACAGTGATGGAGTGAGAGTGAGGGGATCAGTGTGACGGCGATGGAGTGAGTTTGGGGTATAATGGTGACTGTGATGGAGTGAGTGTGAGGGGCTCAGGGTGACGGTGATGGAGTGAGTGACAGAGGCTTCAGGTGAACAGTGATGGAGTGCGTGTGATGTGGTCAGGGTGACGGTGATGGAGTGAGTATGAGGGAATCAATGTGACGGTGATGGAGTAAGTGTGAGGGGATCAGGGTGACAATGATGGTGTGAGTGTGAGGAGGCCAGGGTGATGGTGATAGAGTGAGTGTGTGGGGGTAAGGGTGACTGTGATGGAGTGAGTGTGAGCCAGTCATGGTGACGATGATCGAGTGATTGTGAGGGGGTCAAGGTAACCATGGAGAAGTGAGTATGAGGGGATCCGGGTGACAATGATGGAGTGAGTATGAGAAGGTCAGGGTGACACTGATGGAGTGAGGGTGAAAGGTTCAGGGTGATGGTCATGGAGTGAGTGTGAGGGGGTCAGCGTGAGGGTAGTGGAGGGAGTGTGAGGTTGTCAGGGTATTGGTGATGGAGTGAGTGTGAGTGGATCAGTGTGACGGTGATGGGGTGATTGTGAGGGTCATGGTGAGGGTGATAGAGGAAGTGTGAGGTGGTCAGGTTGTCGGTGATGAAGTGAGTGTGAGGAGGTCAGGGTCAGGGTGATGGAATGAGTGTCGACTTGGTCAGGTTGTCGTTGATGGAATGAGTGTGAAGGGGTCAGGGTGAGGGTGATGGAGTGAGTGTGAGGTTGTCAGGATGATGGTGATGGAATGAGGGTGTGGTGGTAAGGGTGACGGTGATGGAGTGAGTGTGAGGGGTTCAGGGTGACGGTGAAGGAGTGAGTGAGAGTGGGTTCAGGGTGACAGTGAAGGAGTGAGTGTGAGGGGTCAGCGTGACGGTGATGGAGTGAGTGTGCGGGGTTAGGGAGATGGTGATGGAGTGAGGTTGAGCGGGTCAGGGTGACGGTAATGGAGTGTGAGTGACTGGATCAGTGTGAGGGTGATGGAGTGAGTGTGTGGGGGTCAGGGTGAGGGTGATAGAGTGAGTGTGAGGGAATCAGTGTGGCTGTGATGGAGTGAGTGTGAGGGGGCCAGGTGAAGGTGGTGAAGTGAATGTGAGCTAATCAGTGTGTTGGTGATGGAGTGAGAGTGAGGGTGTTAGTGTGAGGGTGATAACGTGAGTGTGAGGAGATCAGTCTGACGATGATAGAGTGAGTGTGAGGCGTTCAGGGTGACGGTGACGATTGAGTTTGGGGGTTCAGGATGAGTTTGATGGAGTGAGTGTGAGGGTGTCAGGGATTTGGTGATGGAGTGAGTGGGAGGCGATAAGTGTGACCGAAATGTAGTGAGTGTGAGGCGTTCCGGGTTATGGTTAAAGAGTGAGTGTGAGGAGATAAGTGTGATGGTGATGGAGTGAGTGTTAGGGGGTCAGGATGATGGTGGTGGAGTGAGTGTGAGGGGATCACGGTGAGGGTGATAGTGTGAGCTTGAGGAGATCAGTATTACTGTGATGGAGTGAGTATGAGGGGGTCAGGGTGA
>NC_057717.1:4915321-4935263 GCF_004010195.1 Chiloscyllium plagiosum | reverse complement strand
ATGGAGTGAGTGTGAGGGGGTCAGTGTGACGGTGATGGAGTGAGTGTGAGGGGGTCAGGATGATGGTGGTGGAGTGAGTGTGAGGGGGTCAGGGTGAGGGTGATAATGTGAGTGTGAGTGGATCAGTGTGACAGCAATGAAGTGAGTGTGAGGGGGTCAGAGTGACAGTGATGGAGTGAGTGTGATGGGTTCACAGTGAGGGTGATAGTGTGACTGTGAGAGGATCAATGTGGTGGTGACGGAGTGAGTGTGAGGGGATCTGTGTGACGGTGGTGGAGTGAGTGTGAGAGGGTCAGGGTGACAATGATGGAGTGAGTCTGAGGGGTTCAGGTTGACGGTGATAGAGTGAGTGTGAGGGGGACACGGCGAGGGTGGTAGTGTGACCATAAGACCATAAGACATAGGAGCGGAAGTAAGGCCATTCGACCCATCGAGTCCACTCCTCCATTTCATCATGGTTGATGGGCATTTAAACTCCACTTACCCGCATTCTCCCTGTTGCCCTTAATTCCTTGTGACATCAAGAATTTATCAATCTCTGCCTTGAAGACATTTAGCGTCCCGGCCTCCACTGCACTCTGCGGCAATGAATTCCACAGGCCCAACACTCTCTGGCTGAAGAAATGTCTCCGCATTTCTGTTCTGAATTGACCCCCTCTAATTCTAAGGCTGTGGCCACGGGTCCTAGTCTCCTCGCCTAATGGAAACAATGTCTTAGCATCCAAACTTTCCAAGCCATGTATTATCTTGTAAGTTTCTATTAGATCTCCCCTTAACCTTCTAAACTCAAATGAGTACTATCTCAGGATCCTCAGCTGTTCCTCGGATATTAGACCTTCCATTCCAAGTGAATCTCCGCTGGACATGCTCCAGTTCCAGTATGTCCCTCCTGAAGTGTGGGGCCCAAAACTGGACACAGTACTCCAAATGGGGCCTAACCAGAGCTTTATAAAGTCTCAGTAGCACATCGATGTTTTATATTCCAACCCTCATGAGATAAATGACAACATTGCATTTGCTTTCTTAATCACGGATTCAACGTGCATGTTTACCTTTAGAGAATCCTCGACTAGCATTCCCTGATCCCTTTGTACTTTGGTTTTATGAATTTTCTCACCGTTTAGAAAGTAGTCCATGCTTGTATTCTTTTTTCCAAAGTGCATGACCTCGCACTTGCTCACATTGACCTTCATCAGGCATTAGCTGGACCACTCTCCCAAACTGTCCAGATCCTTCTGCAGCATCCCCACTTCCTCACTACTACCTGCCTGTCCACCTAACTTCGCATCATCGGCAAACTTCGCTAGAATGCCCCCAGTCCCTTCATACAGATCATTAATATATAACGTGAACATCTGCGGCCCCAATACTGAACCCTGTGGGACACCGCTTATCACCGGCTGCCATTCCAAAAAAGAACCTTTTATCCCAACTCTCTGCCTTCTGTCAGACAGCCAATCCTCAATCCATACCAGTAGCTCACCTCGAACACCATAGGCCCTCACCTTACTCAGCAGCCTCCCGTGTGGCACCTTAACAAAGGCATTTTGGAAGTCTAGATAGACCACATCCACTGGGTTTCCCCGGTCTAACCTACTTGTCACCTCTTCAAAGAATTCTAACAGGTTTGTCAGGCACGACCTCCCCTTACTAAATCCATGGTGACTTGTTCTAATCCAACCCTGCTCTTCCAAGAATTTAGAAACCTTATCCTTAATGATGGATTCTAGAATTTTACCAACAACCAAGGTTAGGCTAATTGGCCTATAATTTTCCATCTTTTGCCTTGATCCTTTCTTGAACAATGAGTTTCCAACAGCGGTCTTCCAATCATCCGCGACTTTCCCTGACTCCTGTGACTTTTGAAGGATCTGAACCAAAGCCTCCACTATTTCCTCAGCCACCTCCCTCAGAACTCTAGGATGTAGCCCATCAGGGCCAAGAGATTTGTCAATTTTAAGACCTTTAGCATTTCTATTACTATCTCTTTTGTAATGGCAACCATACTCAACTCAGCACCCTGATTCTCTTTAATTGTTGGGATATTACTCATGCCTTCCACTTTGAAGACTGACGCAAAGTACTTATTAAGTTCTCCAGCTATTTCCTTATCTCCCATCACTAGGCTTCCAGCATCAGTTTGAAGTGGCCAATGTCTACTTTTGCCTGTTGTTTGTTTCTTATACATTGAAAGAAACTTTTACTAACATTTCTAATATTACTGGCTAGCCGACCCTCATATTTGATTATCTCCTTCCTTATTTCTCTCTTTGTTATACTCTGTTTGTTTTTGTTGCCTTCCCAATCTTCTGATTTCCAAATGCTCTTGGCCACTTTATAGAATCTCTCTTTTTCTTTGATACATTTCCTGACTTCCTATGTCAGCTATGGCTGTCTAATCCCTCCCCGGATAATCTTTCTTTTCGTGGGGATGAACATCTGTACTGAGTCCTCAATTATACCCACAAATGCCTGCCATTTTTGGTCTGCTGTCTTCCCTGCTCGGCTCTGCTTCCAGTAGATTTTCGTCAGTTCCCCTCTCATGCCCTCATAATTACCTTTGTTTAACTGTAACACCATTACATCCGATTTTGCCTTCTCTGTTTCAAACTGCAGACTGAACTCTACCATATTATTATCGCGGCTTCCTAAGTGTTCCCTTACGTTCAGATCTTTTAGAAAGTCTGGTTCATTACATAGCACTATGTCCAAAATAACCTGCTCCCTTGTGAGCTCCATGACAATCTGTTCCAAAAAGCTATCCTGTAAGCAATCCAAGAATTCCCTTTCTTTGGATCCACTGGCAACATTATTTACCCAGTCCACCTGCATATTGAAGTCTCCCATGATCACCGTGACCTTGCCTTTCTGACATGCCTTCTCTATTTCCCGGTACATGTTGCGCCCCTGGTCCTGACCACTGTTCGGAGGTCTGTACAGAACTCCCACTATGTTTTTTTTTTGCCTTTTTGGTTCCTCAATTCCACCCACAGACTCCACATCATCCAACCCTATGTCATTCAGTGCCATAGATTTAATTTTGTTCTTAACTAACAGGTCACCCCGCCCCCTATGCCCACGTCCCTGTCTTTTCGATAAGTTGTAAATCCTTGGATGTTTACCTGCCAGTCCTGAACCCCCGCAACCATGTCTCTGTGATGCCTACCACATCATAATCATTCACGATGATCTGTGCAGTTAGTTCATCAACTTTGTTACGAATGCTACGAGCATTCAGGTAAAGTGTCTTAATGCTGACTTTCTTATTATTAGAGATATTGGAAGTCATAAGATGTCCTAAGTTATCCTTCCTTTTTGTTGCATTCCTAATCTGCCTCAAGATTAAAGTCACCTGCATACGTGCTGCTTATCTTTCCATTTAACTCCATTCGCCCTGTCGCTTTCACTTTCCCTTCCCCCCAACTCAGAAGTTTAAAGTCCTACTGACGACACTATTTATCCTCTTCGCTCGAACATTGGTACCAGATCGGTTCAGGAGGAGACCGTCCCAACGGTACAGATCCCCCCGGTTTCAAAACTGATGCCAATGCCTCATGAAATGGAATCCCTCTTTCACACACCAATCCCTGAGCCACGTGGTTACTTCCCTAATTTTCTTATCCCTATGCCAATTGGCTCATGGCTCAGGTAGTAATCCGGAGATTATAACCCTTGAGGACCTGTACTTCAATTTCCTTCCTAGTGATTGATAATCCCCAAACAGGTCCTCCACCCTAGCTTTGCCAATGTTGTTAGTCCCAACGTGGACCACAACAACTGGATGCTCCTCCTCCCGCTCCAATATCTTTTCAAGCCAGTCGGAGATGTCCCGCACTCTGGCACCAGGCAGGCAACACACCATTCGAGACTTCCGATCCGGTTTGCATTGGATAATATCTCTCCGCCTAATTATAGAATCCCCTATAACAACTACCTGTCTTTTTGCTCCTCCCTCTTGAATGGCCTTCTGCACCATGGTGCCGTGGTCAGCTGGCTCATCCTGTCCAGAGCCCTTTTCCTCATCCATATAGGGATCAAGAATCTCATACCTGTTGGACAAGGTCAAGGGCTGAGGCTCCTGCACTCCTGAACTCAGGTTCCCCCTACCTGCCTCACTTACAGTCACACTCTGATGTCCCTGATCACTAACTGAATGTGAATTACTTAATCTCCCGGGTGTGACTGCCTCCTGAAACAAAGCGTCCAGGTAACTCTCCCCCTCCCGGATGTGCCGCAGTGTTTGAAGCTCAGATTCCAGATCATCAATTCTGATCCGGAGTTCTTTCAGCAACCAACACTTGCTGCAGATGTAGTCACTGCCATTCACAACGGGAACAGCCAGCTCCAACATCATACAGCTGCAAGCAGGTTTGACTGGAACATCACGTTTGTCAGAAAATGAAAAAGTGAACAATGGCCTCCTTCAATGAGAAGATGGTTTGGGTCCAGTCGAGGAATTGTCCCTCAAATAGGAAAGGCAGTTTTAACAAACGCAATGCTCCCCGGGGAAAAAGTGAAGAACAATAGAATCGGTGTCAGAGAGAGAATCAAATTGGGAACCAGGAGGAATGCTGGAGGTTCAGAGGGAAATGGTAGAGCAGAGGGGTGTTATGGGAAAACTGAGAGCGAACAAAGAGCTGTCTTAGAATCCTCTGTGGGCACCTCATAGTAAGCATGCCAAAAGATGGAATCAGGCTGGTTTGAAACTAGAAAGTGGATTTATGCCTGGAAAATGATCTCTGTATGTAATTCGAATACACTTAGATGCATTGTAGTTGCATGTTTGACTGAAACATTCAGGAGGCGATTGGATGATCTTTGATACAAAAAAAAAGCGAGGATGTGAGGGAAGAAGGAGATCATTACTCAGCAAAGAGTTTAGTTGAAGAGCTGGTGTAACCATGATCGGTCAAATGACACCCTTCTGTGCCAAAAGGCGTCAGTGATATTCAGTGTGATGTCTTGAGAGTCCTCCAAATCCATAAATATCACGCCTTTGTAACCTCGTCGATCCTGTGTGATACATTCTAATCTCTGCGACCTCCATCAGCCAATGTAGCCCTCATTATCTCTGTAACTCATACAGGCCATATAAACCTTCCTTCTCTGGAATCTCCTCCAGCCCCAATAACCTTTCCTCTCTATAAAAAATGCCTGAAGTCTTTACAGCTCTCCCATTCTCTGCAATTATTCGGATTCATAGAAACCAAATTTTTGCAATCTCCTCCAATCGTTTCCACAAACAACCTTACTAACTGCCTCCTGCCCTGACAGTTTGCAGTATCTCCATAAACGCCAGCCACTACAGTGTTCATTCCTTCTCCAGCACTGCCAACCCTGGTCATCTCTTTTTTTTTGCTCAAGTCCCTACAATTTTCTCTGTTATATAACGTACTCATTTATCTCTCCACTCTGCAGGCATCGTGCCTATATTCCTGATGAAGGGCTATTGCCCGAAACGTTGATTTTCCTGTTCTTCGGATGCTGTCTGACCTGCTGTGCTTTTCCAGCACCACTCTAATCTAGACTCTGGTTTTCAGCATCAGCAGATCTTGTTTTTACCTAACCTACTCCAATGCCTAACTACCGTGTAACATCCTCTAGTCCCGATAGTGCTCCTGATTCTGTAACCACCTTCTGCTCCTACACAGCTCATTGTCTCTGCAACCTCCAGATTCCAAATCCATTCCGATCTTTGGAAACACCTCCAGCCCTTCCTCTCTCTGTAGTATCTACCAGATGTTAAAACTGAAATAACTCCACAGAGCCCGGTATTTCGTAAACAAATCACCTTTTATTTCTCCATGCATGGTACATAGCACTGACCCACACGAGCTCAGAGCCGGCACCTATAGTGAACAGAGCCCCTGATGGTCTTGTTTATTTCTGTCAGCCAGAATTCGCTGATTGGACCAGGTTCACAGTCCCAATCAGGGAACAGGCATTATTGAGGTTGACTTGACTGACCCCGTCCAAATCATGGTAAAAGCCCTCCATGTATCTCTAACGTTTATTAACACCTACAAATCTCCTCGGCTGTCAAAGCTCCTTCAGTTTCGCCAACGCTGTCTCTGCAAAATTCTCCAAGGAAAGTCCTGAACCTTTCAGTCGACCCTCCTGTTATCAATCTCCTGCTGGAGCTATACAAGGTTTTTTTTCTGTTTTCTGCAAACAGTCGATCTCAACGTCCTCCACCCAGAACGTCTCTTACTAATTTCTCACCACTTCCAAAAACTCGATTCGCCATTTGTGTGTGACCTTCTCCAAAAGGAAGAGGGGGTTTCGAAGCAGGGAGCTTCATAGGGCATGGAGACCTTTACACAAATAGGAATGTTTATAGAAACTAGTAGGTTTACAAAAGTGGAAAGGGTCATGGAACATGAAGGATTTTCCAGAGACTGGCCGTTATAGGCACAGTGGACAGAATGTATATTTCTGGTGCAGAGACAGGGACAGCTATATCATGTGATAAATTGTTCAGGTAACATTTTTTTCAGGTTTCGGGGAGGGTTTTTCTCTGCAAGGATCAATATTCTGGCTGGCCCAGCTCCATTGACACTTCAATTAAAACCTAAAACTATTCTAGTCTTTGCAATCTCCTTCCGCCTATAGAATAACCCATATCCCTGTAATATCCCCCAGCCTTCACATACCTTCCTATCTCTGTAAGCTCCTCTGTACCCTACAGCCATCCTGGGCTCTGCACTTGCTAATATCCCTGAATTCATTACGACCGGTTCAACAAGGCCAACGAAATTGTCGCTATAAATTGTACGAACCAGGTCAGGTATCTCTGTCATTATGGAGATGTGGCTGCAGTGGGATCACGACTGAGAACTGGATAATCAAAGGTTTCCCCATTTGTACAAGAAGGACAAAAAGACCAACACAATGAAGTAGCATTGTTTATAAAGAATGGGAGCAGTATTATTGTGATGCTAATCAATTTACACACTGCTCCTCCTGGCCCTCTCCCCTCATCCCTGCGTTTTGACCCTGTCAGACATTGGTAACCTTTGAAAACTTCAGAAAATAGCACAGCATAGTGGATATCATTGTCTGCATTGGACAAGAAGTAACTTTTTTTAAAAGACCTAGTCCTGTCTCCCGGAGACGGTAGGCTTTCAGGTGCAGATCAGGCATCTTTGTATAATGGTTTGAGAGTTTCTGCCTGTAATCTACTTCCATGTGTGACTCCCAGATCCTGTCATACTCTGGGTGAAATAGCAACTTGCCTCACCACTTCTCAAATATTTCAAAAATTATATTTGTGCCTTTGTTCAATCCGGATGCATCAGTTTCAAGTTCTTTCGAACCACTTGTCTGTCACTAAATAATTGCTCGTGAGGATGTTTAACTTGTTCTTGGTACATACGGGAAAGCAGTTTATGATGGTCAATTCATTGACTCATAATCGAGAGCCACGGAGTAATAGTCTGTTGTTATCCCATGAAGGAAATTGGTGGAATTTAAAAGCAACCATTATGATTTATTATAAAAAAAAATCCATCTGTTTGACTCAAGTCCTTTCGCAAAGTCAATGTGTGTCATGCTTCCCTAGTCAGGTTTCCGTGTCACTTTGATGATGAACATGTGGGTGTACTGTACCTTGAGGAGAATTAAAAGCCAGCAATAACCACTTGACAGCACCAAGTGTTCTGAAAAATAGATATAATGTAACATTTTGTTGAACAACTCGATTAGCTCATTGTCTCGAGACAAAAACAAATTCAGCCAAACAGTTTATACCCCAAAATACCCACCTCAAATCAAGTTTGAATTTAATATATTGACAATCTTAACAGCCAATGACACAATCCGATGGTTTGGTGGACAAGACTGTGTAAAATTGGACAGTTCAGAGCAGAACTTCCAAGATACCAGCAGGCAAAGACTACCTGAAAAATAGCTCTCCTCAAGATACTTTTATTGATTAGTAACTAGTGAAGCAGAATCCACAAGAACAAATGAAGACAGGTATATGTAGAAGAACCGAAAACTTCCTGGTTTTGAGATAAGAAGTTTTGTTTTGTATATCTTAATTAGGAGTCTTACCGGACTAGTCTCGTGGAGGGGGAGGTAAAAGATAGGTTAGAGGAAGAAGTTGTAAATAGTCGTTTGTTTATTATTCTCTGTTATGCTTTAATAAATAAAGTTGTTAATTTTTGCTGGAATGCTGTCTGGGTCCTGCTGCACATGGACACAGAATGGCTCAGAAGCTGATGAGGAACAAAATGTTCTGAACATTGTGTGATCTTAAGTCATCATCCCCACTTCAGATCTTATGATGGGGAAAGACATTGATGGAGCAGCTGAAGATGTTCGTGCTCAGGAAGCTTACCTGATGAGTTGTCCCGGAAGTGGAAGGATTATTGGCTGCCAACCACAAACATCTTTCTTTGAGCTCTGAAAGACCCAGACAAGTGGGAGGTTACACCTGATTCCCATTCAGCTCAAATAAGTAGGTGGTCTCGATGCCATCCTTAGACAAATACTGCCTTGATATCAAGGACATTCACTCTTTCATGAGCCCCTGCGTTCATCTCTTGTTCATATCAATAGGTGACAGGGTGCGTACAGGGAGTGTTTTCCGAACACAGAGGGTCATCACTGTTAGGAATTATCTGGGCTAGAGAGTTATGGGAGCTACATCACTGAAAGTATTTAAGGGGGTGGTAGATGGATTTTGAACTGTCAGAGCTTAGCGGTGAGAAGAATTGGGCATTAAAAGGAGTTAATGTCAACAGTAGATCAGCCATGATGGTATACAACGGCTTGATCGTCCGAATTACCTGATTCTGTTCCTTATGTCTTCATATTCTGTAATTACAAAGTTAATGGTTGTAATTTTCCTGAACGTTCTGTTATTGGACGTTGCAATCAGAGAGAGCAAAGTACTTTGTGAGTCATCTCTGGGTGAGGTATGGGAGCTACATTCGCAGTGAATCTGGGTCTACACCATGACCAGCAAATGAAGCACAAGTTGCAGAGAGGGCATACTCTATAGAGACCAGAGGTGTCTTTTCCAACCCACACTAAACCGTGTGTGACAGTCTGGAGGGATTGAATGAGATCATGCATTACTGTGGACCAGGTATTTGAAGTAAGTGGCCTCCATCTGCTCCTTGCAAGAGCTGTGAAGCGTTGAATGGAACATAGGGACATAGGACTGAGCAGCAGAAGTGGGCTATTAGACACTGTGTCACCGCTCCAACATGCGTAGACATCATGGGTGATGTGATTGTGGTCTCAGCAGTACTTTTCTGTCTGTATAACATTTTCCTAAATTCATTTGTCTGTCAAATGTCACCAAAAACAACTTTGAATAAATGCAAACATCTAGGCACCACAAACTTCTGGGGAAGGGAATTCCCACTTGAACAGCCCTTTTAAATTTCTCATTTGTGTTCCAACCAATGTTGGAGGGTCACTGTTTTCTTTTCCAGTCCCACTCCTCCACTGCTTACACCTATCTTAAATGCAAACAGTTTAGAGAGGTGGCCAGTGATATAGGTCTCAGAGTAGGTCATTTTCTAGAAAAATATAAGACACAGAAAGTTGAACTTATAACAAATGGTAAAATGAAAGACTGTCCCAAATGTTATTCAGCTTAGAAATTATTCTGCTCAGACAAGCTACTGGTCGTGGGATTTCTTTCCGGAACAGTTGGATTTGGCAAAATTCCCTTTGTTTCAGGCAGTGGAGAGATTCCAATGAATCCTCACCAGGAATCCTTCACAAGTGGTACAGATAACTCAGGGATTTTATGGTCTTACACTTTGCTATTGGGCGTAACAAAGATGTGCAGGGTCAGGTGAATTGGCCATACTAAATTGCCCATAGTGTTAGGTAAGGGGTAAATGTAGGGGTATGGGTGGGTTTCGCTTCGGCGTGTCGGTGTGGACTTGTTGGGCCGAAGGGCCTGTTTCCACACTGTAATCTAATCTAATCTAAAAAGTAAGAGAGAGAGATCAATTGGATACTGCTTCTCAGGCAGGGAACATTTTTATCCCACTCTGTGTTGAAACATACAATAATGTCAACTGTACACAAACTGGTCCATATGTGCTCTCCTGGAACATTCTCTGGAAAACCTGATTATGGATTATTTACAGGTGCGTCATTGCTCTTATACACAATTCCTTTCAATCTCAAAAAAAGTTCCCATTTTATAATTTGATTACATGCTTACATGTGCCTGGCTAATTTGTAACTATTGGTAGGTGTCTTCATAGTATGTGTGTTAATATCAATACATCTTTTACTTAAAATTTATTCTCTCGCTTTACTCTCCCTGACAAGAGATAACATGCATCCAGTTGATACACTTTTCAGAAAGTCATGGATGGTTTAATACTGTTTCTCAGCTGAGATCAAAACTGATAATCACCGATAACAGAAGTCCATCATTCCAGGAATGAGTAAAGAGACACCTCTTTGGAAATCTTCGAAAATAATTATATCCTTTCATTTTAGTTTAGGTGATCAAAATTTCACATAGTGCATCATTTAAATTGTTTACCATTGTTTTATCATTCATGTCGAAATCGACAACTTACCATATGTTATTTCTGCTGAAGGTTTGCTCACTAACTCTTTCTGACTGTATCACATTGCAGACTCACTCCATCCATTTGATGACACATTGAATGACCATCTTGGTGTGAGCTAATTGAGCTCGAAGCCATTCCCTCCCCTTCCTCCAGATCTTTGAAACAGATTATTGATCATTGATGACACCACAGCGATCTCTGAGGCACTCCATCAGTTACAGCTTTGCAGCCGGAAAATAAACATTTGTCTCTACTCTCTATTTCCTGTCAGCGACAGCTTCCCTGTTTCTGTATATCCATTCAGACAGGTTTAATGGCCTCCTCCTGGGCTGTGTAATGTACTCAGCGAGCTGCATTGCTTCATTCTATATTCCTGTGTAAGTCCTTAGAGGGGAAGAATGGTCTCATCTTGTCTCATTGTAACGATTCTAAAATGTAACTGCCTCGAGGGGTGGATTGAGCAACTACACATAGGGTAGGGACAGCAATATATCTCTAACAGCATCGAGGGCTGGATTGAGGGAACAACACATGAGGTATGGAAAGCAGTATATCTCTGTAACAGCATCAAGAGCTAGATTGAGGAACAACACCTGGCGTAGGAGCAGCAGTTGGTAATTTGACTGCACCATTCAGAATGCTCATGGCTGATCCGAGTGTGTCTGAACATCCGTATCCTGTCTGTTCCTAATAAACATTGACTCTCCTATCCAGCAAAGGTCAGTCGTGCTCAGCTTGAATATCTTCAATAACCGAGTCTTCACTGCTCCCTGAGGATGAGGACACCACAGGTAGCACAAAACTAAAGTGAAAGGGACGTCCTTATTTCATTGTGGGACCTGTTTATTTAAAAGGAGAAAGTGAGGACTGCAGATGCTGGAGATCAGAGCTGAAAATGTGTTGCTGGAAAAGCACAGCAGGTCAGGCAGCATCCAGGGAACAGGAGAATCGACGTTTCGGGCATAAGCCCTTCTTCAGGAATGAGGAAGGGCTTATGCCCGAAACGTCGATTCTCCTGTTCCCTGGATGCTGCCTGACCTGCTGCGCTTTTCCAGCAACACATTTTCAGCTCTGTTTCTTTAAAACTGTGTTAACTGAACAACAAATCACCACCTCTTTTCAGACATAAGTCAGAATAATTAGGAATACACATAAACCAAACCTATCCCACATTACCACTGATCCTTTCCAATCAAATATATATCAAACCCAGCCTCTGCTGATGTCTCAGGAAGAGAATACATGATAGCATATCACCACACGAGCATGAAAAACGGAGCAGAATGAGGATATTCGGCCCATCGAGTCGGATAGGCCATTCAATAATTTCTTATATGTTCCTCAACCTCATTCTCCTGCCTCCCCCGAGAATCCTTGATCCCCTTATAAATCAAAAACTTATCTATTTGTGTCTTAATGACACTAGTGTTTGTGTCTGTGTGCGAGTATGTGTGTGTTCATCTGCTTGTCATCTGTGTATTTGTGTGTCTCCATCTGTCGTTCTGTGTATCAGCCTATATATTTCTCTCTGTGTTTGTGTCTATTTGTGTGTGGCTGTATGTCTGTGTGTGTTTCTACGTGTGTGCATACCTATCCGCTTGTATGTATTGTGTTTGTTCACATATTGGGGTCTTTACCAAGAATTCTGTGTATTCCTATGTCTGCATCTCTGTGCAATGAAGTATCTGTGGGTTTTTTTGGGGAGTGAAAGGACTGTTGTTGGAACTGCCAGTGGGTATAAACCTTATGCCCGAAACGTCGATTCTCCTGTTCCCTGGATGCTGCCTGACCTGCTGCGCTTTTCCAGCAACACATTTTCAGCTCTGTTTCTTTAAAACTGTGTTAACTGAACAACAAATCACCACCTCTTTTCAGACATAAGTCAGAATAATTAGGAATACACATAAACCAAACCTATCCCACATTACCACTGATCCTTTCCAATCAAATATATATCAAACCCAGCCTCTGCTGATGTCTCAGGAAGAGAATACATGATAGCATATCACCACACGAGCATGAAAAACGGAGCAGAATGAGGATATTCGGCCCATCGAGTCGGATAGGCCATTCAATAATTTCTTATATGTTCCTCAACCTCATTCTCCTGCCTCCCCCGAGAATCCTTGATCCCCTTATAAATCAAAAACTTATCTATTTGTGTCTTAATGACACTAGTGTTTGTGTCTGTGTGCGAGTATATGTGTGTTCATCTGCTTGTCATCTGTGTATTTGTGTGTCTCCATCTGTCGTTCTGTGTATCAGCCTATATATTTCTCTCTGTGTTTGTGTCTATTTGTGTGTGGCTATATGTCTGTGTGTGTTTCTACGTGTGTGCATACCTATCCCCTTGTATGTATTGTGTTTGTTCACATATTGGGGTCTTTACCAAGAATTCTGTGTATTCCTATGTCTGCATCTCTGTGCAATGAAGTATCTGTGGGGTTTTTTGGGGAGTGAAAGGACTGTTGTTGGAACTGCCAGTGGGTATAAACTGAGAATTGTCTTTCAATGAGCACTGCACCTTAATCAGTCAATGGGGCATGGATGTTTCAGAAATTCCACGCGAGGCATCCCATTCCACTCCATCTCATACTAGGGTCCTACCCACATGGCGGGGTGAGGGGATGAGGGAACGGATATTGGGCACTCCACCACCCAGCTTTGCCCTTTCTGTCCTATTCCAGGCTGTTTCCTTTGGAATGGGAGAAAGGGAGGGAGGGAGTGAGGGCAGGAGTGGGTGGCCCTGCTGTTAGTGCTGGTGGAGGTGGTGCTGGGGGGAATTGTGAGGTGTCCGGAATGAGGCAGTCGACAGTTTTGAATCCATATAGTGTTATTAATGTGGGGTGTATTGCGTAGGTGACAGAGAAAGTGAGGGAAGGAAGTTACCGAATTCAATAGTGAGAGTGGTAGTGCCTTAGCCTTATTTGGAGATACAGCATGAGGATTGTCTGGGGGTAGGTGTTATAACAGATACACAGTGTGTGTGAGGGAGCAGACCTTTATCCTGATAGAGCGGGGAGGTTCCTGATGCTTGTCCTGTGTTGATGGTCATTACTTCAGATCATCTCAGTGTCGAGATGACGCTCCCCGAATGTTTTGTCCAAGTCTAACACTAATAATGACAAAGACCTGTCCCTCAGCTTCCACAGAATCAGTTTTGGTAGAGCTTACAAATGGGAAGGAGAAGCAAATATTGGTGTGTTATATCTCGAAACCAAAACTGCTGCAGAAAATTTGAGCATCACATGCACTCGAAATTAGATAGGCAAGTATTGTCGATACCGCAGTCTTATTAGATGGTCTCAAGTTGTATCTAAACTGCATTAACTAAGTGACTGCTCATTCTGTGTAAAATAAAGTCCATAAGTTTATATGAGGTGGGTTGAAGAGTATGCTGTGAAGCAAACTAGAGAGCAGCTTATTTCGGATTTGGTGTTGTGTGGTCAGAATAACGAATTACTAACCTTGCTCTGAAGCAGCTTTTAGGAAATAGTGACGTTAATAAGGTGGATTTTACACGGTGCCTGCATACAATATAGAATGCTTGATCATTCTGGATAAACATCATGGAAGCCTGGAGGCTAGAGGGTCAAGTTTGTTCCAGTGAATTGGGAAAGTACAATATAGCATTCAGTGGGAGGCAAGCAATGGTTGTTAGAGTCATAGAGTCCCACAGCACGGAGACAGACCCTTTGGTCCAAAATAGTCAATTCCAACAACATGTCCATCCACGGTAACCCCACTTCACTGCCATTGCCCCATATTCTTGTAATACTTTCCTATCCGTGTATTTGGCCAAATGACTTTTAACGGTTGTGAAAGTAGCCAACACAACCTCTTCCGCTGGCAATTCATTCTATATGTGTAAAAAGTTCTCTGTGTAAAAAATTCTTCCTCAGGTTCCCTTTTATTCTTTTCCCTCTCGCCTTAAACTGATTCCCTCTAGACTGTGATTGCCCAACACTGGGGGGAAAAAAAGACCGCGTGCATCCACTCTGTCCCTGCCTGTCATGATTTTATACACTTATTTCATATCCCCCTCAGCCTCATACACGCTAAAGTAAAAAACGTCCTAGCTTGTCCAAGCTCTCTCTATAACTCAGATCATTGAGACGGCAACATTGTTGTAAATTTTTCCTGTACTCTTTCCAGCTTAATAGCATCTATGATTCTCACAACCATTGCTTGCCTCCCAGTGAACAAAACTGAACATAACGCTACCTGTATGGCCTCACCAGCATCCTGTATAACTGCAACGTACCGCTCTAATTTCGATACACAGTGATATACACTGATGAAGGCCAGTGTGCCAAAAGCTTTCTTCACTGTCAGGTCTACCTCTGAATCATCTTTCAGAGAACCATGAACCTGAATTCTGAGGTGCCTCTGTTCCACTACACACCTTAGGACCCAATCATTCACCATGAAACTCCGACCTTGATTTGAATTGTCAAAATGCAAGATCTTTCACTGATCTATATTAAAATCCATTTGCCATTTCTCAGCCCACTTCCCCAGCTGATCAAGGTATTGCTGTAATTTCTAAATTTCTGATAACCTTCCTCACTCTGCATGATGCTGCCTATTTTAGTGTCGTCTTCATACTAACAAATCATGCCTGCACATTCTCATCTAAATCATAGATATATGTAACATGTAGTGGTCCCAACACCAGCCCCTGAGTCAATCCAATAGTCACAGATCTCCAGTCTGACAGCATTATTCCAGTATTACCCTCTGCTTCCTACCATCAAGCCAATTTGGTATCGAATTTGCCAGTTCCCCTCAATTCCCCGTGATCTAACCTTCCAGAGCAGCGTATCATGTGGAAGTTTACTGAAGGCCTTACTGGAATCGATCTAGGCTATGTATACCACCCTGCCCTCCTCAACGTTGCTGGTCACTTCATCAAAGAACTCCAACAAATTTGTGAGTCATGATCTCCCAAGCACAAAGCCGTGCTGACTTTGATGAAGGGCTTTTGCCTGAAACATCGATTTTCCTGTTCCTCGGATGCTGCATGACCTACTGTGCTTTTCCAGCACCATTCTAATATTACTCCGAATCAATCATACCCTGTCGTTCCAAATGCAAGTATATCCAATCTCTCGGAACCTTCTCAAGTACCTTACCTACTAGATTTTAGGTTTACTGGCCGTTGGTGCCCAGTTTTATCTTTGTAGCCTTTCTTGAATAAGGGCTCAGCATTTGCTACCCTCCAGTCGTCCAGGACCTCAGTCGTTGGCCAGCGATGATGGAAAAGAACCAACCAGGGCACCCGCAATTTCTTCTCTATTCTTCTGCAGTGTTCCTGAATATATCTGGTCAGGGCCAGGAGATTTATATAAATACTGCAAAGTCTGAAAAATATGTCTATTTATTTCAGGCACAAACACCAAAGGAAGGGAAAGTGACTCAGTGAAGGTTAACATAACAAATTGGAAAATATAGTAATCATAGGAAGTGACTTCAGAAGAATTCCAGATATTGTGTAAACCTGACAATTCTCAGAAATTAACGGCCAGAAAAGGAAGGCCGTGAAACTGATTAGGAAATCAAAAAGAGAACGCGCATGGTAACGAACAGGGACACAAAGACTGCATCAATCTACGATCTTTTTTTCAAAGGAAACAAAATAAAAGCATGATCAAATGTGGAAATTTGTAATCGCGAGAGGAGAGCTTATTATGGAGGACAGGGAAATTGCAAAGAAAATAACCAGTTACTTTGCGTCAGTCTTCATTCAGGAAGATCCAGAAATACCAAGTTATCATATCGGCCTTCTGCAGCTAAATACATAAAGTCAATTTATATCAATAACAAGGTAGTTCTTGAACATGTAGCTGGATTGATGAAACAGATGCACTTCCTATCAAAATGCCAGAACTAAATCACCAGTAGAAGTATTAGTTGCACTGTTGAAGACTGTATTTTATTTTCCTGTACATTCTGCAGAGACCGAAAGTCAGTGTAGATAAATGGAAGTTAGTAAACGTGAGCCAAGCATTGTAGATGAATAGAAGGGATCATCCAAGCAGCTTCAAAGCGATGAAGACATAATTTGGAGAACGGCAGACCAATTAACTTGACATCTGTAGGGAAACTGTTGGAATCTATTACACAGGATGGGATTTTTGATATGTAGTATTTAGCGGCAACAATGGAGAGAATCAGCAAGTATTTCTGATAGAGAAATCATACTTGATAAACTTCGGAATCGTTTCAAGTTGTTTCTTACAGCATAGATAATGGGGAACCAGTAGAAGTGGCATATATTGAATTTTCGGAAGGTTTCTATACGAACTCAAACAGTGAGTTCGCAAATGCAATGAATGTGAAGGGTATTTGGAGGAATATATGTAAGTGGAAAGTTAAAGTTTGGTTCGCCTTCATTTAAGGGAGTCAGAACATTGATATAAAGACATGTTGAAGCAGTTTCACAGCGTGTTGATGGGACTGTACCTGGAGTATTGTGCATAGTTTTGGTGACCGAGTCTGAGAAAGAATATACTGACCAAAGAGGAAGTGCAGTGGACATTCTCCAGATTAATCCCTCAGATGGCGAGATTGCCTGATGAGGACACTTAGCCTGTATTCTCTAGAGTTTCAAAGAATGAGAAGTGAGTCACAGTGAAATTTAGAAAATTCAGAAAACATATGACAAGTTGGAAATTAACAGATTGCTTTCCTGGCTGTCTAATCTACATTCAAGGCAAATAATGCAAGGACCTGGGCTAGGCCATTTAAGACTGCAATAAGGAGGAAATTCTTCACTTTGAGTGAGCATACGAACACAGGGGTATAGAAACATGCTGGCAGTTAAGATTATGGAGAATTTCCAGATGTTCTACAAGTGTGTCAATCGGAACTGAATAACAAGAGAACAGGTAGGACTCATTAGTGACTTGCCAAGTTGCATCCAAATCAACTTTAGTGTTAGGAAACATGGTATGGTGGTAGAAGGCTGTTTGTATGACTGGAGGCCAGTGTCCAATGATACACCACGGGGATCAGACATGTGTCCCTTATTATTTGTGATTTGGAGGTGCTGATGTTGGACTGGGGTGGACAAAGCTAAAACTCGCTTAACAACAGGTTATAGGCCAACCGG
Organism: Chiloscyllium plagiosum; assembly: GCF_004010195.1. Taxonomy (NCBI): domain Eukaryota; kingdom Metazoa; phylum Chordata; class Chondrichthyes; order Orectolobiformes; family Hemiscylliidae; genus Chiloscyllium; species Chiloscyllium plagiosum. The sequence goes on along the minus strand of NC_057717.1, from coordinate 4,917,596 downwards.
TTTGTTCGGAGGCACGAGCTTTCGAAGCACACAATCACCTGGTGAAGAAGCAGCGCTTCGAAAGCTAGTGCCTCCGAATAAATCTGTTAGATTATAAATTGATGTCGTGTGATGTTTAACCTTATTATTTGTGGTATTCATAAATGATGCAGTTGTGTATGTGGACGTGGGAGGGGGGTGATAAGTAAGTTTGTGTTTGATACAATGATTGGCCGGGTGGTTGGCAGTGACGAGGAAGGTCTCATGTTACAGAAAGATACAGATGGAATGGTCAGATGGGTGAATCAATGGCAGATGGAATGTAACCCTGATAAACATGAGGTGATGTACCTTGGAGGAAGGAACCAGATCGGGGAGGACTCAATGAATAGCAGCACACTAGGAAACTCAGACGGTGCTTTTCCACACATCCTTGAATGTGACTAGAAAAGTTAATAAGTTTTTGAGAACGCATAGGGGAGAGTAAACACAGCCTTAATACATCGAGGCATAGAGTATAAGAGCTATGTGGAACTTTAGTAAGGCCAAGATGGAATACTGTGTGCAGTTCTGGGAGCCACATTACAGGAAGGATGTGATTGCACTGGAGGGGTGCAGAGGAGATTGGCCAGGATGTTCCCTTAGATGGAGCATATTAGCTATGAAGAGAGGCTGGATAAGCTCGGGTTGTTTAGTTTGGAGGAGAGAAGGCTGAGGGGGCCGTGATTAAGAAGAATAGGATGACGAGGTACATGGACAGGGTGGATAGACAGCAGCTGTTCCTTTTAGTCAAATGGCCGCACTTTTAAAGTGAAGGGTTTGACGTTTAGTGAGGATTTGAGGACTGCTTTTCACCCAGAGGGTGTTGGGGTCTGGAATGCACATCTTGAGAGGGGAGTTGTCATGGTAACCTCACAAACATTAGAAAATACACTGTTGTGCACTTGAAATGCCATAAGATTCACGGCTACAGGCCTTGTGTCGGAAAGTGGGCATAATATAGACCGTGCTGTAGTTCTGATGGTACCGAGTCTGTGCTTCTGTAATTGTATGTCTGTGGAAGGTCAATCATTGACTAGCTTAAGATAGAAATTGATGGAGTTCTGAAGAACATCTTATGAAAATTTATATGCGTGAACTTATTATATATTCTGAAAATACGTCAATGGCAAAATTAAAAAAGAAAGGTGCAGCTCTCTTACAGTCTGATACCAGAGAATTGAGGACAGGGAAATAGCAGAACTATGGAGCAAATATTTAGTTTTGCTTTCACAGAAGAAAACAACCAAAAAAAAAACTTCCTCGCAATACTAGGGAACTTTAGTCTGGTGAGAAAATGGGAATAGAATGAAATTGGCAACTAAACAGTTTTAGAGTAAGTGTTGGACTGAAATTAATAGGCATTGACAAAGTCAACAGAAACTTATGAAATGGGAATCATATTTGAGAAAGTGGCTTTTAGCAAAATTATGGAGAAGGTATTAATGCAATACCATTGGAATCTCAGGTAGATTTTTGATAGAGCCCCAAACGTTTTGTGTAAATTAGAATCCTATGAGACTGGGGCTAACATATGGTTATGGTTTTAGAATGGGAGAGCTGGCAGGAAACAGTGAGTAGTTTAAAAAAAATCATTTTTTTGAATGGAAGGCTTGGAGGATATAACAAGGATCGGGATTTCGGATCCAGCTATTCCCAATTCACATCATATATTTGGTTGAGGGGCTCAAATGCAATATTCCCAAGTCTGCTGACAGCAATAAACGATGTCAGCTTGTGAGTGGATGAACAGGGTGTAACCAAAGCTCAAGGTGATTGACACAAGTGGAATGACTGGGCAAAAACGTGGTAGATGGAGAGTAGCGGGAGAAATGAGATGTTGTGTACTTTGAAGGGAACAATAGAATGGCAGCCTATCATTTGAAAAGGGATTGGTTGAAAAATGTTGATCTCTAAATGAACTTAAGATGCATTTTTGTTTATTTCTGCGCAGCCTTCCGAGTCCATGTAGGTTAGTGAGTTCTGAAGCCAGAAGTGAATACTAGGAATGGCATTGGCACACTGACTAGTGTATATAGACCCAGCAAGTAGGGAGCTGTAACATAGAAAAGAATCTGGTTCTCCCTGTATACCAGTCACTGAAAGCAATATTGCAGGAGCAGAAAGTGGGTCGGCAGATAAATGGTGTATTCACCTTCATTTATGGGGGATTTGAATACATGAGTATTCATTTACTGCAGCTGTACAGGGCCTCAGTGGGACCCCATCTCGAACATTGTGCTGTATTGTGTGCAGT
>NC_057717.1:4903561-4913312 GCF_004010195.1 Chiloscyllium plagiosum | reverse complement strand
TATTCCATGGGCTTTAGGAAAATGAGTGGAGATCTCATTGAAATATATAAAACTCTGACATTATGAGACAGATTGGAAGCAGGGATGATAATTCCCCAGGCTGGGATGTCTAAAACAATGGGCCACAGTTTTCGGATCAGGCAGACCACTCTGCATTGAGATGAGAATAAATGTCTGCACTCAGAGACTGGTACCCTGGGGAACTCTCTCCCAGATCAGGCTGTGGAAGTTGAAGCGCTGAATATAAATAAGGATTTCTGGAAATTAAAGGGACAGGGAGAGAGCAGGAGTGTGGTGTGAAGATAGAAGATCAGTTATCATTCCCGGTGGTTCTCCAATAACACGGTAGCTGTGTTCCTGTGCAACACTGTGTTGTAGACAATCGTGCAATATTAATAATGGGGCCAATCGGAAAAAGAGGGTAAGGGGCACACCCCCCCAATTATCAGTAAAAAACAAAAATTAAGTTTAATCTAACACGCACACTAGCACAGACGAAATAAATCTTTAAATCACATATTGTAATGGAACTGTGCTGTAAACGTAAAACTTTCACACTACAGCCACTGACTACAGCAGTGTACCTTTCACCACACTCTTCACCAGAACGCGTGTGGGGCTGATCTACAGTATCAGATGATAACCCAGTTTTAGCTGCAATATCTACAATTCAATTCTACTGACTGTCCCCCGTTCACACATCGAGATCCATTCAGCCATCAGCCCTGTATTCAGTGACTTTACCTGGTTTCTGATACGGTAATACTTCCGTTGTCATATTCTCATTCTGCTGAAAGTCTTTCCTTGATATCACACCTCCAACTTGTTACTTTAGCTCAATCCATTTAAGGTATTAACCTGTATCTTTTCCTTTCCGTAATGCCATCTTCTGAGTTTGAAGTGAACGTGTTTCCCTCTGTTTTTCTGGCTGAACATGATTAAGAGCTCTGTAGTGTCAGTGATGCTAGCCTTATGTAGTTTCAGATTCAACGAACCTGTGCACCATGCGTTATCGTTCAGTCCCCAGTATACGGCGCTCCATGTTGGACAGTATTTTTGAGCATCTTTGACATACTTCTTTAGAAATTGTTCAAAAACAGAAATCGCTGAAGAAACGGCTGAATATGTTGCAACATCTTCTGGAGTTAATGCAGAGTTAAACTTTCAGGTCCAGTGACCCTCTACAAAGCTCCCAGTTTCTCAGCATTTTTTGATTTAAGCAGATGGGTCTAGCTTAATTTTGAAAGCCTGACCAGCATGGACATTTATAAAAGCTTCACGCAGAGTCAGTGTTGGTTTGTGAAAGGGAAATTATACTTTGCCCTGTAAAATCATGCAAAGTATTTCTTGAGATGACTGAGAATGTAACAAGCGGACGTGATAAAGAGGATCTGGTAGACACCAGGCTAACCAGTGATTTTCCACAAGGTATTACAGAATAAAAGTTCTTACACAAGACATAAGCTCGTAGGATGACGGATAATGTATTAACATGGGATGATGATTGGTTAACACATAGAAACCGGAGAGTCAGGATTAATGGATATTCATGATAAAGGTATATCTTCTGGAGTACCACAACTATGAGCCCGATGGCATTAGTTATTTACAATCTATACTGATAGATTGATGCGGGAGCGGAGTGCAATATACATCCGAGTTTGTGGATGACACTGAGAACAAAAAGGCAGGCTGTTATTTAATGGAGAGGACTTTCAGAAAAGGAGCAGTACAAAGGGATTGGAGTATTCCTGTGTATGAAACATACCATCAGCATGCTGATGCAGCAACTAACTAGGTTGGAACATTAGGTGGCTTCCTCGGGTGAAAGGGTTGAATTATTGAGAACCTCTAAAATGGTGAGGCGATTATTCATTGGGGTTGAAATGAATGAGGAGTGATACTGCTGAAAAATACAAGACACAGAAGGGGCGTAAGGAGGTAAATGTTGAGAAGTTGTTTCCTCTCCTGAGGGGAGTCTCGAACTCGCGGACATAGATACTGAATATGGAACATCAACGTTAATATGAGATGCAGAGTGATGTCTACTCTCAGAAGGTAGCGAATGTCTGGATTTCCCGAACCCAGAGAGGCATGGAGGGATACAAGGAGTCAGCAAGAAAGTGGAGTTGAGCCCTGGAGTAGATCAGACATGAGCTTATTAAATGACAGGGCTAGCTTGAGGGGCCGAGTGGCCTACTCCTCTTACTATTTATTAATTCCACATGTTATGTTTTTGGAAAGTAACTGGTAATTTTCCTGGAACTCAAGTTGTACAACGTTGCATCCAGGGAGAGCAGAGGATTTGTTTGAGTTAACACTGGGTGGGGTATGGGGACTGTATTCACAGCGAATCTGGGTCTGTAACATGACTCACATCTGGAGCAGTAGGTACAGAGAGGGGAAGACTGGAAACAGGGATTGGGGGTAGGGGTCAATTCCTGACCCAGCCTGGATTTTCCAAGTGCATTTCCGAAAGTACACCTAACCATTGGAGTGATGTCGATCTGCTCCTGTGTCGCTGGTCCTAAGGGCTGAATAGAACGTCAGAACACAGGGCTGAGAGACACGAGTGGGCCATTCGGCCATTTTACATTACTCCACCAGGCAATATGGTCATTGTAGTCCCAGCTGCACTTTTATCTCCATGCGCCATTATCCCTAATTCACCTGTCTATGGATAATCAGACGAAGCCATATTTGATATAATATAACATAGACGTATGTAACTAATATAATTAACAGAGGAGCATGATGAATCTGTGGTTCGCACTGTGGTTCAATTCCAGCCTTGAGCAACCCTCAATGTGGAGTTTGAACATTCTCCCTGTGTCTGTGTTGGTTTCCTCCCAATGGTCCAGTTTCGTCTCACAGTCCAAAGATGTGCAGTTTAGAGTAGTTTGACCATGCTACAGTGCCCAGGGATGTGTAGGTTAGGTGGGGTAGTAATGGGAAATATAGGGTAACATGGGGAGCAGGTCTGGGTTGGATGCTGTTCAGTGAGTAGGTGTGGATTCAATGGGCAGAACGTCCTGCGTCCTCACTGTGGAGGTTGTATGACAATGATAACAAGTTTGGACGATACAAACATAGAGTGGGTATCTACCTGATCCACTCTCCTCAAAGTTTTGTATGTTTCAATAGGATCAGCTCTCATTCCATGTCTAACCTGTGAAAGCCTCCATAATATAAGCCCTTCATCCCTGGAATATGTGAAGTGAAACATCTCTCAACTGCTTCCAATGTCCTTTCTCAGGGAAGGAGACCAAAAAAACCTTACACACAGATGAGTTAAATTTTAGTTTTCTCAGTGTTTTGAGTCTCTGTAACACTCTTCCCCGCCGAGGTGAAGTGAAACATCTCTTCCAATGTAATTATATCCTTTCTCAGGGAAGGAGACCAAAAAAACTTACACACAGATGAGTTAAATTTTAGTTTTCTCAGTGTTTTGAGTCTCTGTAACACTCTTCCCCGCCGAGAATTGGGGGCAGAGATATTCAATATTTTTGAGGCACAGACAGAAGGTTCACAAATAACAACGAAGTCAAGGATTATTGAGGAATGGGCAGGAATGTGCAGTGTGTGGGATATTCTGACAGTGTTACAAATGACACTGGTCCAGAAAATCCAGCAATATAATGCAAAACCAAGTGGGAAAATGGATAAAAATTTAAAATGGAACAATACAGTATCAAAGGACCATGGGGCTGCTCTGTCATTAGAGAGAGGCCACGCGTGATGGTTTGTCCTGAGAGTCACCACACGTTGGGAGATGGGGTGAGGTTGAGAGAACGTCTCCTCATGGTAACCTCTGTTAGTGTGAATTGAACTTGCGCTGTTGGCGTCCTTTTCTTTTTGCAAATCAGCCGTCTAGCCAACTGAGTGGGAGACCGTGCAACTGCTACAGACAGAAACAGTCACAGACAAAGGGCAAGAGAAACTTTCATAACAAGGTAAAGGTGAAACTCACATAACGGTCAAGGTAAAGGTTAAGGATGAAAACGTTCTCTGCTAGAAATTGTATTTTATAACGAGCCAAGTGGTTAGAAGCTGCCTTTGGCTGGAAACAATAAGATGAGACAAGTGAAATAACCAGAATTATTAATTAAAATTGGATATCTATAACCATAAAATAAATGTATTATTTTTATTGTTCTGAGTAAAATGTACTTATCATTACATAAAAGTATAAAGCTCATGGAATATGTTGTGAGTGGAGTCCATCTGTATGAGAAATGCCCTCGAACAGGCGCTTGAAGAAAACCAGGGTAAATGTGCCTCAGTGTCATGTGCTCAGTGACAGAAACCCGGGGATTTGAATGACTGAAAGTTCTTGTAACGTGGGGCTGAGAGAAGCAACAGACCAGCTCCGATCTGATTATATGCTAGAGCACGTTTGAAGCACTACTGGCCTCATGATGGATTTGAATTGTCTGTGTATTGAAAAACTTGCATCGCTATTGCTTGGGAATTGACAATTTCCTGAAAACGGGAATTATTTGAAAAATTTATCTGGAACATTCCATAATTGACATTCTTTCGAACATTCTATTGCCATGTGAGGGTATAGCAAAGGCAAGATAGAGAGAGAGAAGGAGGAGAGAGAGAGATGGGGAAGGTGCAGAATGCTGCAGTGAGAGTGGTAGAGCATTGGCCTTGTTTGGGGGGTGGGTGTAATAACAGATACACAGTGAGTGTGACGGAGCAGAGAGAATACAGTGACCCTTTTCCTGACAGAGCGGGGAAGGTTATTGGTACTTGTCCTGCATTGCTGGACATTTCTTCAGACTGCAGTTACTGTACTGAGCTGAGTGGCGAGCTCAGACCATGTTCGGTGGTCTGGTAATGTGGCCACCTCTGAGAAGAGAATGGTACCCAAATGTACTAGCCTATCCACATATCCTGGTCGACAAATCGTGGTGTAATTGCCTCCTATCTGCCATGCTGGGGGTAAACTGTGAAGGGCAGCTACGAACTGAGAAAGCTCAAAGGTGTGCCCGTTGGTCTTTTAAAGGTAACACCAGGGCCAGGGATCACGGTATAACCAGGGCTTTCCGGGCGATGGTTAGTACCTCCAGCCATGATGGGTGGGAGAAACGAGCTGGTATTGAATGAGAGGGACACCATGGGATCGGGTGGGTAGATAATGAGGTGAATTCGATAAGAAAGCACCAGGAAACTCGCTCGACCTCGTGCAGACATTCCCTCTGTCACACTCAATAAAAATGTCACTGAGATAAATTGTTGTTACATTCAGCTCAACGAGTCATAGACTCTGCTGTGCCCACTCACAAATACAAAGCTACAGAACAAATGCTCATCCAAATATCCACCATCTGAACTCACACCAATATCCCATTCACCCATCATTCCTGGGAATACTGTCTCACGTTGCAGGATTCTGTCGAAATATCCTCATTTCAGCATTCTGAAAACTGCGATCCTCCATGAAGTTGTCTCTCAATCCTCCTTTCTCGTTTTCCCAAAATCCTTTTGTTAGTTGGAATTTAAGCTGATTCTCTCACCATCTCTTTATGGCAGTGGTTTTCACACCCCCAGCGCCCCCTTGTCATGGTACACTGGAGATGTGGAGCTGTAAATGGATGGGAGCATCGCATCCTGTCACTTCCAGAATGGGCTGCAAGTTTCCCCACACTGTTCAGAGTTCTAATATAGTGTTACTGAGCAATGTACTGGGGCGGTGTACACAGCTCTACATGCGGGGAGGGTAACTGCTCAGGTTTACAGATCAATTCACTGCACTTCACTGCACAGCTCCCCATACTGAACAGGTTCTTTGTTCATGTTTATAGAGCTAAATATTTGTGTGGGCTGAAATATTTGTGTCCATGCTGGACAGAAAGTTTCATCCGGGTTTCAGAATCAAAGCACCGGTCTGATCTGCACTTCTCCCTATGTTGGACAGATAGCTAGTGGACCGGTGAGGCCTTCAGAGTGCTCCACCCTGGACAGATTGCTGGATTGTACTGAGCCTGGTCTGTACAGTGCTCCATCCGAGACAGATTGCTGGGTTGTACTGAGCCTGGTCTGCACATTATTCCATCCTGGACACATTGCTGGATTGTACTGGGCCTGGTCTGTACAGTATTCCATCTTGGACAGAGCGTTGTATTGTACTGAGCCTGTTCTGTATAGTATTGCATCCTGGAAAGATTGCTGGGTTATACTGAGTCTGGGCTGTACCACGCTCCATCCTGGACAGATTGCTGGGTTGTACTGAGAGTGGTCTGCATAATATTCCATCCTGGACAGATTGCTGGATTGTACTGAGCCTGGTCTGTACCGTGCTCCATCCTGGACAGATTGCTGGATTGTACTGGGCCTGGTCTGTACAGTATTCCATCTTGGACAGAGCGTTGTATTGTACTGAGCCTGTTCTGTATAGTATTGCATTCCACCTTGGTGCATTCCACTGTGAAAGCCCGTATTTCTGCAACATGTTGTTCATTAAGAAATTCTCCAATTAAAACGACAAAATCTTTCCTTTATGCTATTAAACCAAACGGACCGCCCCTCACAACACATGACGAAGGTAGTCTCGACCCGAACGTTTTCTAATTTAAAAGGTAAATGTGAGGTGCTGTGTTTCCGATACAATCCGTTTGGTCAAAATATTTGGCTTTAAGCAAAACACAATCTATTCAAATACAACAACAAGATGAACTTGGAATACCTTAATTCTACTGGAAAAACTAAAAGAATTAGCGTTTATTTACCTACCATACAGTAACTGCTCCAATATAGTAACATCCCATAAACATACACTTGTGAAAAAACAAATTCAGGAAACAGATCGTCTCACATGCAGTTCTCCAATCCAGGAGGAAAGAACATCAAAAGCCAATTCTGAGAGAAATCTCGGAGAGAGTGTGTAGCAAGCAGGAAAGATTTTCAACCTTCCAACTCTGCTGTGACCCCAGCAATATCTGGTGAAATGTAAAACTAAGAGTCCTGGTTCTGTGAGAGTTTGACCATCACTCCACAGGTCCAGGCCACAGCTGCAAGGACCACAAGGAATGTATTGTATCTACACCGTCTATGCCACTGTAGGAGCCTCTCAAAAATGCCTAACCTCACCTAAGCCATTAAATGATGGCAAGATAAATGACAAAGTTAAATATAAATAAATAAAACGAAAGGATTCAGCAGGTCTGGTGATCAGAAACAGACGGCATTGGGACCCCAGTTATTCCCATCCTGCCAAAATATAGTAGGATCATTGATCTAGTGAATAGAAAGCATCATCACTCTGCCTCACCTCTAACTTTACAAATGGAGATGTGTTATTAGCCCAATAGTCAGCGATGTCAACACCCCAACCAGACCAAGTATTGTTGTAACATATGAGGGTAACATATAGTGAAAAGGGTTTACTGGAGCTATTTGTGACTGTGATTGGTGTCAGTCTCCATGGATCCTAACTGTATCATTAGACGGTTTCCCTCTTCGATGAGTAAGGGGCTTCCTTCAACCTGTTATGCCAAAGTATCAGCGGCAGCGTCATCCTCGAGACGATTAGGGTCAGTAGTTACAGGGAGAGGGAAAGGAAGAGAATCTTAGAACAACAGACTGGAATGATCCAACAATGGCTCAGAATCTGAGAACATTAGACTAGAATGTTACAACAATAGACAAGAGTTTATCTGATGATCTTTACTATCTTTCTCGGGATTGGCCATGGTTAGAGTTGCGGATACGAGCCATATTGATGATTATTCAAGTAGGTCACTATCCCATCTTCGCTATTGTTGCTATTCTTGGTAAGTCTATCTCTGTCAATTCGAAAAATGAGGGTGAAGTTTATCGCTACTTCAGTTATTTATATTTAACAAATAGATAATCTGCTATCTTCAGTTTCAATCACAAACTCCACTTCATTTCCACTAATTTCAGACTACTCACTCATAAACATCTAAGAAGGAACAAGACTGTTCCGACCCTTGATCTTCCATTCTCCCTGAACTGTTTTATACTCTATATTCTCTCTGCCATCAAACCTGCTTACATCCACCTCGATAATATCCCCAGTCTCCACCTCTGCCTCAATGCTGTTGCAGAATGAGCCAGCATCTGCCCCCTTGTTAACTTCTGGTTTTATGGCTTCACTTCTTTTCTGACCACTCTTCCAATTACAAATTTTTTGACCACAAACTTGTTCTTGCCACTCTACCTATTTCATAAAGGACCTCATATCAGAGTAAAAATGTCACTGGCCGTGTAATTCAAAGGCACAAGTTATGACTTTAAATGCATTGTTTCAAATGCTTGCACAGCCGATGACAGAAGTTAAATTCGAATGGCAACAATTGGAATGAAATCTCATTTTACAAACGACAACCATAAATCACTAGGATTTCTTTTAACATTTCCATGATAGCCTTTGGTAAAAAAAAACTAATTGTGACAAAAACGATTGGCTCCATATTGTCTTGACAAATGGTCTCGCAGTCAACGGCAATTAGTGATGGATGACAAATGTTGTCCTTACCAGTGATGCTGACGTCCTGTTCAACAACAGCATTAAAGGTGAAATAAACCAAGGAACTGTGGGTGATGGAGATCCGAAATAAAATTCTCCAGCGTCTGAACATGTTGGAGCATCTCAGAAAGTGTGGTAGCCGCTGTAAAGAGAAAAAAAGATAAAGTTTCGAATCTAGTGACCCTATATCACAACTGAAAGCAACTGGGAAATAATTTTAATGGTCGGATGAGTGGGGGAGGGGTAGTTGAGTGGATGTAGAAAAGTCCAGCGAGAAAGAGAGAGAGAGAGAGAGAGAGAGAGAGAGAGAGAGAGAGAGAGAGAGAAATGAAAAGCAAATATAGAGACTGCTGATAATGAACCAGAAGGAAAATAAAGTGGGAGCTTATTCTAAAATTTCCACTTTTCCAATATTCCTGAATATCCTGTCAATTTAGATGTGTCCCTGTTTACATTGAGTTATGTTCCCTCTGTCTTTCTCCTCTGAGTGTGATGATCAACTCCATAGGCAATACTAGTGCTGCCCTTATAGTTGCTCAGATACAAAGAAACGGAATGTTCCATTGTCAAATGACTTTTTTGAAGACGGGAACTGTAACTGTACTACTGTGCAGAAATGTAACTGTTTTTATTTCTGCTAAGAACAGAAACATTTTCAACACTGAATGGGTGCACCGTGTGTGTGGGGATTTGACTTCTCCTGTCATTACAGAATAAAGGGAGGTTCTGTGGATGATTTTCTCGTGTTTGTGTGATCAGCTGCCGCGTCTATTCAGAGAGACCCAAGGGTATGTCGAACCCACTTTGGTTGAGATATGAACACTGCATTTACAGAGTGTTCTGGGTCCATGGTAAACAAATGGAGTCGAGGCTACACAGAAGGGAACTCCGTACACAGGGAGATCAGGGCACTACATGATCCTCCCTGGGATTTCCAGGAACATTTGTCTAAGCTGGGCCCATTCCAATCATAAAATGTGAAACCAGCTTCTTTCAAAAATGAGGTGGTCACTGAGCAGTTTCCCCTTCTTAAATATAGACTGTAAACTCACAGCAGGGACAGGACTGTGCTGACACTCGCCATGAAGTGTATTGTATTGATTCTGGAACTTTCCAGGAGGAGTGAGTGACATATCTGGAGTGCAGTCCTCCGATATAACACTAGCTGACGGAAGCTATCTGCCTGCTGAGAGGAATATATTGCTTCTGTCTCCACGAAGGAAGGTGTAGAAACTAACTTCCAGAAATACG
>NC_057717.1:4886478-4903061 GCF_004010195.1 Chiloscyllium plagiosum | reverse complement strand
GAATGGCAGTTATAGAATTTCGGGGACAGAACTTTCCAGGGATTGGCAGTTATCGAATGTCGGGGACAGACTGTTCCGGGGAAGGGGAGTTATAGAATGTTGGGGACAGAACGTTCTGGGGAACTCCTTGACCTGTCCATCATCTTTCCCCCCTACACAACTCACCAACATGATGTACTGTGCCTGGGAACACTGTAACATGAATGGGGTGAGAGACGGAGAGTCCAATCACAGAAATGGGAACTAAAGGCATTGCCAGATCAGCTGAAAGGGTTAGATATACCACATTCTCAATCCATCTCCCAGAACCAGCCCAGACACCATAAACCCAGAGGAGATATCTGTTCACCGTGGAACACTGTGCAGACCAGGCCAGTTTACTGCTCAGTACAACACAACAATATGTCCAGATTCATCCATTGCACTGGTCAATACAATCCGGCAATCAGTCCAGAGTAGAACACTGCGCAGACCACAGCAATGTATTGATCTATAACCCCGGAATAGATATCTGTCCAGCACCGAGAGCTGTGCAGACTACAGGAGGGCATTATCTATAAAACTCAACCAAACAGTCTGACCAGCACAGTGACCTGTGCAGTGATCACCCGTGAATTAATCTGTAAACCAGGAGCAGTTACCCTCCCAGCATGTAGAGCTGTGTACACCACCCGAGTGCATTGATCGGTAAACCAGGAGCAGTTACCCTCCCAGCATGTCGGGCTGCGTACCGCACCCCAGTGCATTGATCTGTAAACCAGGAGCAGTTACCCTCCCAGCATGTAGGACTGCGTACCCCACCCCAGTGCATTGTTCTGGAAACCAGGAGCAGTTACCCTCCCAGAATGTAGGACTGTGTACGCCACCCCAGTGCAATGCTCAGTAACACTGTGTTAGATCACGGCCCAGCTTGGGGAAACTTGCAGCCTATGCTGGAAGTGACAGGATGTACAGCTCCCACCCATTTACAGCTCCATATCTCCATTGTTGCCTTGACAAGGGGGTGCTGTGGGTGTAAACATCACTGCCAGAGAGAGATGGTGAGTGAATCAGTTTAAATATCACCACATGGGAGGGGTTTGGGAAATAGACAGAGAGGGGGAGACTGAGAGACAGTGTCATGGAAGGATGTGTTCCCAGGTTTCAGAATGCTGAAAGGTAGACACTTCGATATAATCCAGTAACATGAGCCAGTCTTCCCAGGAAAGATGGAAAAAAGTGATATTGGTGTGAGGTCAGAGGATGGAGAGTTTTGGATGAACATTTGTTCTACAGCTTTGTAAATGGAGTCCTTTATGGCTGGAGGTACACACCATCACCCAGATGGCCCTGGATATTCCGTGACGCCTGACACTGATGTCATCTTTAAAAGCCCAATGGGCACACGATTGAGCTTGCTCAGCTTGGAGCTGTCCTGCATAGATTACCCCGAGCATGGCAGATAAGGGAAAATTACATCACCGATTTTCAACAGGGGCACGGTGGTCCTGGTGGATGGGCTAGTACAGAGGGGGACCATTGTCTTCCCAGAGGAGGCGACACCACCAGACCCACCAACCATGGTCTGAGCTCACCACCCAGCTCAGTGCAGTATCTGGGGTCTGAAGAAATGTCCAGCAATACAGGACAGGCATCAATAACCTTCCCCGCTCTGTCAGGATAAGGGTCACCGTATTGTCTCTGCTCTCTCACACTCAATGTATATCCGTTATAGCACCGACCCCCGAACAAGGCTCATGCTCCACCACTCTCACTGAGACATGCAGCACCTTCTCTCTCTGTCTCTGTCTCTCTGTCTCTCTGTCTCTCTCCCTCTCTTCACCCCCTCCCTCCACTTCACCCCCAACTAATAACACTGTATGGATACAACACTGTGGACTGACTCCCTCCGGACTCATCACCATGACCCTCTCCCCACCTACACTAACACTAACAGCAGGGCCACCCACTCCCACTCTCACTCCCTCCCTCCCTTTCTCCCATTCCAGGGGAAACAGCCTGAAATAGGACAGGAAGGGCCTATCCGTGTGGTGGAGTGCCCGATATCCGTTCCCTCACCCCCCTCCCCCTGCCATGTGGAGAGGAACCTGGTATGAGCCGGAGAGGACAGGGACGCCTCTTGTGGAGATTCTGAAACATCCACGTCCCACCGACCGAGTAAGGAGTAATGTTCAGTGAAGGAAAATTCTCACTTTAAACCCATTGGCAGCTCCGTTACCCCTAGCACAACTTAGAAGCCGTGGCCCTGATGCTATCTCCTTTTTGTGTCGAGCTGGTACAAATGGAATCCCCACGATCTTGGTGGGCAGGAGGGTGGGCTCACAACACATCGTCACCACCATCTCCCAGGAAGGGAACACGGAGGCTCCCTCCTACACCCCTCCCCCCGTTGTTTCAGCTCAGATACTGAAACAAATCTGTGATAGTTACTGCTCTCCCCAATTGTCCTGACATCTTCAACAATCTGTGTTCATATACATGCAGCGCCCTCTGTTCCTGCAGCCCCGTTATAATGGCACAGCTTGTTTTAAACTGTCTTTCATTGTCTTTCCTACCAAAGTGTATCACCTCATACTGCTCTGCACTGATACCCAGCTGCCGTAAACCTGAACACTACACCAACGTGTGATTGTCCTGTTAGAGTTCCACACTCTCCTCCATAGACTTTACAATTCTTCCAGGTTCTGTGCCATCTACAAACATTGAGATTGTTATAGCGTCACAGTCCCCATGAAACAACTGAAATCCTGCCCCACAAACACGATTGTGAGCAAGTGAAATACTGCTATATTCACACGGACAGAGTCGAAATGCGGTCAATGAGCAACAAAAATCCTGACACATACGAGACAGAGTAGATGAAATATTGACAAACCATAGAGCAAGAGAAACCGGATAGGTTCCACTTATCGATATTCATCAGGGTATAATGTGATGAAGTTGAAAGCATGTTCTGTGCCTTTAAGAGAGGGTGAATGCTGTTCTGAACTGAGAGCTTACAAGCACCTGTGATATGAGAGGATGGCAGACCCAGAAACAGTATATTGCTATAGAGCTGGAGTTGGGTAATTGGCAATTAAGAGAACGGGGGTCTCAGAGTTGTGCATAGTTGATGTAAAATGTTCACTTTCAGAGTGAAAAAGTAAATTGATGTTTTTATTTTAACAGTGGAATTTGGCATATCTGTCACTGAGATTTTAACAGTTAACGGGGCGAATTGAGCATTTCTTTATGTTTAGTTTAAGTTACCAGAAGAGCTTCCCGCTGTGTTCTCAAAGTCCCCGTGTGTGTATCTGTGTGTCTCTGTGTGGGGCAGGACTGGCAGTCTCTGTGGTGCTTAAAGTGATGCAATGCCACCCTCTCCTGGCCTCCACATGCCACTGCACAGGCATTGGCAGAGGATGAAAACCAACAGGGAGAGGGGGAGGGAGAGGGCAGCTGCTCACAGCACCATCTAAACTGATGTCTTATCCATGGACTGATCTAAAAGTACTTTAAACGTTGTAACTGTCCCTGCTTTCACCACTTCCTATGGAAGTTCATTCCACACACAAGCCAGATTCTGTCCAAAATAATTACCTCTCGTGACTTTTGTAAATCTTTTTACGCACACCTTAAAATATCCCTCAGTTTTGAATCCCCAACTCTAGGAAAAGGACATCAGCCCTACAGCTTATCTGTACCCCTCATTACTTTATAAACCTCTGTAAAGTTACCCCTTAATCTCATACTCTCCAGTGAAAAAGTCCCAGCCTGTCCAACCTCTCCTTATAGCTCACTCCCTCCATTCCCAGCAACATCCAGGTTAATCTCTTCTGAACCCTCTCCAGCTTAATAATAAGAAGGTCAGTAATATCAAAGTGAATAGTCAAGGTGTTTTCTAAGGGTCGGGAAGACGAAAACTAGAGGGCATAGGCTTAAGGTGAGAGGGGAAATATTAAAGCGACCTAAGGGGCAACTTTTTCACCCAGAGGGTAGTGTGCCTATGGAATGAGCGGGCAGGATGACAAGACAGGACACAGTATTCCAGAAGAGGTCTCACCAATATCCTGTACAACCTCAACATGACGTCCCAATTCCGACACTCAAAGGGTCTGACAGATGAAGGCAAGTGTGTTAAACACCTTCGTAACCACACTATCTGTATGAGATGCAAATTTTAAAGAATTATACCTGACGGCCGAGGTGTCTATTCTACAACACTGCCAAAGGCTCTACTTTTTATTGTATAGGTCCTGCTCTTGTTTGATTTACCAGATCCAATACCTCGCATTAATCCAAACTAAACTCCGTCTGCCACCCCTCAGCCCAATGTGTGATATTAACTGCCACCTCCCCCTCCCCCTTCAATTTTAAAATACCTACCCCTCTCCAGCACACTCCAGCCTTGATTTTCAAAAAGACCCTAAGTTTGGTTTGCCTTGTGTGGTTAGAGCGAGGAGGGACAGATTGCTGACACACTCAGTGGGGAGGAGAGGCTGGACAGTACTCACCGGCCAGGAAGAGGGGAGTCGCACGTTAGAGTCGGGTAAGAGTAATCGGTGTTTTGGGGCCAGAAATTAAGCTCTTCCTTCGTCTCTGCTGTTCAGTAACAAATATCCATTTGAGACCCTTCATTGGGCTGGGTATGGCTGCAGGATTTCTTTCCCTAGTATTGCAGACTACAAATAATAGCCATTAAAGATGTTCATAGTTAATTTCGATAGCGCAGCACATACACACAACATCCTACAGTTCAGACAAATATCTTGCATTTGTTTAACAATACTAAGTGTTTTGTGTAGTTCAGTAATGGCAACCTGATTATAATAAATCCACACCGAGCTGAAAGTGGGTACTAAAATATGACGCAAATCTGGGTATGGTAGTGTAGTGGGTAGTGTCCCTGCCTCTGAGCCAGAACGTTGGATTTGATTCCAATTCCTGAACTTGTGTGGTAGTGTTCCTAGCTCTGGACTAGAAGTCCTGCATTCAAGACCTGCCTGTTGCAGAGGTATGTCCCAGCATGTCAGGACAGTCTGATGAGCAAACACACAGGAGAATAATGTTACAGCTTTATGGGTATTGCCGAGTGATGTTAGTGTCCCTACCTCTGGGCACAAAGGTCTAGGTGTAAAGCCCACAGAAGTGTCTCATGATACATCTGGACAAACTGATTAAAATGGATTTAGAATTGTGACTTGATGGAGAAGGAAGAGGTGTCAGCATTGCATTTCAGAATTTAGGCCCAGCATGATTTAAAGCACAGTGATTCGTGTTGATTGGAGTCACATTTTGCAGCAGTAAAGGTTTATAAAATCAGAATGGTCATGGATACGGTGAGTAGTCAGGGTTTTTCCCCAGTTTTGGGGCGTCCAAAACTAGAGGGCATTGTTTGAAAGTGAGATGGGAAAAGTTTTGATGAGGCGTAAAGGGCACTTTTTCACATAGAGGTTAGTGTGCGTATGGAATGAGCTGCCAGAGGAAGTGGTGGAGGCTGGTACAACTACAGCATGTAAAAGGCATCTGGGTACTGACAGACCTGCCAAGCTTTTCCAGCAATTTCTGTATATGTTAAAAAATGCATGCATTTAAACACAGGTATTCTGAAAACATTAAATATTTTATTTTTTTAATGACGCAGTGCCATGTAAACATATTTCAAATCGGCCGAGACCATTTCCTGCTAAGGGTATGGATCTGTGTATGACAGTAGCAATGATGCACATACATGGAACAGGGAATGTGATGGAGACATAGTTTGGACAATGTACAAGGAGACCTCACATGGTCCAGTTTGGGAGAGGATGACATTATTGTGTGATTCAGCTCAGAGAGGGAGAAAATATAATCTGCCCGAGAAGGAATGGCCTATTGCATTCTCTTTCCTTCATTGTTCTTCATCACAGCAGTGTGTGCAAGCTAAAACAAACTCTACAGTCATCATTACCGTTCTTATTTTTATAGAATCCCTGCAGATATGAAACAGGCCCTTCGGCCCAACAAGTCCACACCAACTTTCCCAACCCATTCCCCTATATTTACCCCTGACTATGGCACCTAACCTAGAAATCCCTGAACACTACAGACAATTTCGCATGACCAATCCACTGAAGCTACACAGTTTGAGGTGTGGTCGGAAACTGGATCACCCATTAGAAGCTCACACAGGAATGTGGAGAATGTGCAAACTCCACAGAGACAATAACCCAAGGCTGGAATCGAACCCAAGTCCCTGGTGCTGTGAGGTAGCAGTGATAACCACCGTGCTACCCTTTGGGTGCTCCCTGACCAGAATTCATTGGAATCTACTCACTGCCTAAAGCAAAGGGAATTCAGCCAAATCCAACTCTCCCAGGATGAAATCCCATTGCTCGCAGCTGTGTGAGTACAATATCTTCAGAAGCAGAATAACGTTTTGGAGAATCTCAATTTTTACTTTTGTCACGAGTTCCAATAATATCTGGACAAAGTTCTTTCAAATTAAAATTGCAGAAATTTTGTTAATCTGTGTGCGTGTTGGTGTGTGTGTGTATGTGTTTGTGTGTATGCATGTGTTGTGTGTGTGTGTATGTGCGTTGTTTGTGTGTTTGTGTGTGTATGTGTGTGCATGTGTGTGTTTAGAAAGGGAAATATTAGACCATAAGACATAAGAGTGGAAGTAAGGCCAATTCGGCCCATCGAGTCCACTCTGCTATTTAATCATCGCTGATGGGCATTTCAACTCCACTTACCCGCATTCTCCCCAAAGCCCTTAATTCCTTGTGACATTAAGTATTTATCCATCTCTGCCTTGAAGACATTTAGCGTCCCGGCCTCCACTGCACTCCGCAGCAATGAATTCCACAGGCCCACCACTTTCTAGCTGAAGAAATGTTTCCGCATTTCTGTTCTGAATTGACCCCCTCTAATTCTAAGGCTGTGCCCACGGGTCCATCCTTTTTTAGCGTCCATCCTTTCCAAGCCATTGATTATATATTTGCAATACCCAAACAGTTTGCCATGCATCTTTCCACCATAGTTTGAGTAACATTGCTGTGGATCATAAATGTGCTATTTCAGCAGATTAAAGAAACTAGCTTGACTTGTTGCTAAAACTGACCCTGACCCAGTCTGAGACCGATATCGTCGGCCATATCACCGACCAGGTTACATTTAACATTTGTCATGAGCAGTGGAGGAGTGGGAGTAGAAAATGAAACAGTGACCCCAAAAAGCCGGGGAACTATAGACTGGTGAGCCTGATGTCAGTGGTGAGTAAGTTGTTGGAGGGGATTCTGAGGGATAGCATTTACATACATTTGGGAAGCCAAGGTTTGATCGGGGTATACAACATGGCTTTCTGCATGGGAAATCATGTGTCATTAATATAGTTAAGTTTTTTGAAGAGGTGACATAGAAGATTGATGAAGGAAGTTTGGTAGACATTGGCTATATGGACTTCAGCAAGGTGTTCATTTAAAGAACAAAGAGCAAAACAAATTTACAGCCCAGGAACAGGCCCTTCGCCATCCAAGCATGAGCCGATCCAAATTTACTGTCTAAATCTGTCGGTCAATTCCGAAGCATCTGTCATCGTCTGCTCCCCACCTACTCATGCATCTGTCCAGACACATCTTAAATGAATGCCTGCCTCTACCACCTATGCTAGCCACTCGTTCCAAATGCCCACCACCCTCTGTGTGAAGTACTTACCGCGTGTATCCCCCTTAAACTTTCCACCTCTCACTTTGAAAGCACGACCTCTCGTTACTGAATAATTCAACCTCGGAAAAAGTTCGTCTCTGTCCACACTGTCTATACACTTCATTATTTTGTAAACCTCAATCAAGTCCCCCTAAATCTACTTTTTCTAGTGAAAATAAACTTAACCTACTCAACCGCTCTTCATAGCTAGTATTTCATTCTGATTGGTAGACAGATTAGTCAGTTTCGGTCACATGGGACACAGAGGAAGCTAGTCACAATTGGTTTCAAGGAAGAGGGATATTTTTCAGACTCGAGGCTTGTGAGCAGCAGTGTGCTGTAAGAATCAGTTCTGAGTTCACTGCATTTCATCATTTATGTAAAGGATTTAGATGTGAATATTGGGGCCATAGTTAGTAAGTATATAGATGACATCAGAAAGGTGGTGTAGTAGATATCTCAGAGCACAACGGGACCACAATTAGATGGGACAAAGAGGGAAGGAGTGAGAGATGAAGTTTAATTTAGGTAATTACGAGGTTTGCATTTTGTGAACGCAAATCAGGGCAGGAATTATACACTTGATGGTGAGGTCATGGGACGTGTTGTGGAACAAATGGACATGGGGCTGCAGGTACATTGTTCCTTGAAAGTGGAGTCGCAGGTAGACAGAGTGGGACAGAACACATTTGGCACATTTCCCTTAATCAGTCAGAGCATTGAGTATAGGGATTGTGGTGGCATATTACATGTGTACAGGATGTTGATGAGACCACTTTAAGAATACTGCGTACAACTTGGTTTTCTGCAGAAATGATTTAGACACAGATGTTCCAGGACTGGAGGTTTTAGCTTTACGGAGAGGTTGATTAGGTTGAGGTGTTTCTCCCAGGAGTGTCAGATGTTGAGGAGTGACATTATAGAGGTTTATAAAATCATCAGGGGCATAGATATTCTGAACAGCCACGTTCTGCTCCCCAGGGTAGGGGAGTCCAGAACAAGAGAGCATAGATTGAAGGGGAGAGGGCGAATGATTTTGAAGGGACCTGAAGGTAAATGTTACACACAGAGAGTGGTGTGTGTACAGAAAGTGCTGTCAGAGGAAGTGCTGAAGGCGGTTACAATCGCACATTTTAAAAGTGTCTGAAAGAGGAGGGATGTTGGCCAAATGCTGGCAAATGGGACTGGATCAGAGTTTATATCTGATCGGAGAGAACAGATTGGACTAACGGGTCTGTTTCCATTCTGCATGACCCTCTGATTCCATAAAAAGGATGACGAATAATTCTGAAAGGTCCTTTCAAGTGGGAATTCTCTTCACTGGAAGTTTATCGTGCCTCTATGCTCACATTGATTGAAAGCTGTATTTAGGTAAATATTTGACAGAGAAGTGAGTCATGCATAATGGAATATAGACAGGAAAGTGGGGCTGAGACCACAACCAGCTCAGCCACAATCTCAGTGCCTGGTGGAGAAGGCTCAAAGTGTTTAATGACCCACTCCTGCTCCACCGCCCCATATTTCTGTGTTCCATTCAGCCGCTCAAACGTGCTAGACAGGAACAGTTGGAGGCCAATTACTCCTATAATCTGGTGTACAGAAACAGAGGATACCATTAAGTCTGTCAAGACTGCGCCACACTCTTTGAAGTGATTTGGGAAATGTAATTGGAAAACCCAGGCACGTGTGTGAAAGAGGCCCCTCATCTCTCTTCACAGAGCTTCCCCCCTCTGGACCACACCAGAGCCCCTCGAAAGTATTGGAAGGCAGTAGCCTCGACTCTAATGTTTTCTTCAATGAGGTAAAAACAATGACTGCAGATGGTGGAAACCAGATTTTGGATTAGTGGTGCTGGAAGAGCACAGCAGTTCAGGCAGCATCCGAGGAGCTTCGAAATCCAAGCTCCTTGGATGCTGCCTGAACTGCTGTGCTCTTCCAGCACCACTAATCCAGAATCTAATGTTTTCTTATTTTAAAGGAAGTGTAAATTGTCTGTTCCAGATGCAATGTGAATGGTCAAACTACTCGGTGTGAAGCTAAACACTATTTATTTAAACACAAAAGATAAAATGAAACCAAAGAAAGAGGAAATTAGAATAACTTAATTTTATTGGACAAGTTAATACAATAATAGATCGTGGAGCTATTACTAATGAACTGTTCCGATATACGAAAGTCCGATAAACACAGCCCTTGGCAAAACTGAATATTCAGTCACAGATTGCCACAAACCCAGAGATTCTAATCTGTGAGAGCTGGCCGCATCCATTCAGGCTGCATTAAAATAAACCCAAGGCCTCCCTCGCTGTTTACGCAGTTGTCTTAACTAGCCAGCTTGGTAATGATCATTCAAACTCTCTCTTAAAAGAAACCAGGACAAAATAACCTCTTAAAGCTGCAGCATCATCACACTTGTCAGTACATCGACCTATCAAACAGGAACCAGGAGTAACCAGGAGTAACCAGTCAGGCCCTTGGCCCTGTATAATTGGACAAGGAAGAAGTCATTCAGTCCCTTGAGTCAATTACACAGAAACAGAACGAGGCCATTCAGCCCCTTGAGTTACTTACACATGAACAAGAGGAGGCCATTCAGCCCGTTGAGCCACTTATACAGGAACAGTAGGAGGCCATTCCCACCTCAATGCACTTACACAGGGGCAGAATGAGGTAATTGATGCTAATCCTGATGAATGGCTTTTGCCTGAAACGTCGATTGTCCTGCTGTGCTTTTCCAGCAAACCACTGTCTACTCTGATCTCCAGCATCGGCAGTCCTCATTGTCTCCGAAATGATGTTCTAACATGATGACCAAGTGGAGCAGAGGCTGCACAGACAGACTGCTCCACGTTGTTCCTCCTGGCTCCATTGCTCGTGATGCATACATGAGACTTTAACGTGGTTTTCTCGCGGTGAGGAGGGAAGCCATATGTCTTGTGTGAAGTCTCAAGAAGGCATCTTTCATTTCCGAGAAGACAGCCTGCTGTTCTTTATGCGGAATGGAAGTTGGTGGGAATGGCTACCTGCTTCAGATGGTAGGTATGGTGGTTGCTGTTGGGGATTGTGAGCAACCTGACGTTCAGTACGGGTTCACACGCTGACTGCACAATAACATGGGGAGAATTAGTAAAGGCATATAAACTATTAGGAAAGTCACATTAGACTGATGAATGGACTCTCTAAGTTCAAATAATGATGATCTTATTCATGTTGATCTTGTCTAGTGCTTGTCCTGTTCAGTGTATCGTGGATGCCTTACTCTGTCCAAGTGTATTTCCACCCTATCATCTGCTTGACCATCCTTACTATGATCTGCCTCCATAAATCAAGTGTTTCCCTGTACTGAGATACACGTGACAATAAATCAAACCAATTAATCCTGTAAAGTATGGAATTTCTCTCCCTATCAATGCCTCTTTTGCAAACAAGTGATCGCAGCCACTCCTCAGTTTCAGCGTCACCATTTCCTCGTCTCTCACAGCTCTACAGATTAAACACTCAGCTTCTTTTCTCTAACCTCATGTTACCATCACCCGTGTCTGTGTGAAGGAGAGTATTCCTTACAAAGGAAATCAAATCTGTACAGAGTGCCCCAAATGCTCTCTCAGCAAGGCTCTAAAATAGCAGCAAGATGGCTTTACTTATGTACTCGAATAATCTTACAATGAAGGACAGCATACCACTGACTGCACCCATTACTTACACAGGGTTTGATTCAGAGAAGTCAGCATAGACTTATGAGTAGGAGATCATGTTTCCCAAATTTGTTATCATTCTTTGATGAAGTGACCAGGAAGGTTGATGAGGACAGAGCGGTAGACATAGTCTCTATGGATTTCAGTAAGGCCTTTGATAAGGTCCCACACGGCAGGCTGCTCTGGAAGTTGCCATCACGTGGAATCTTGGGGGAACAGGCAAATTAGATACACAGTTGGCTTGATGGTAGAAAGCAGATGGTTTAGTGGAAGGATGCTTGTCAGACTGGAGGCTGGGTCCATTGCTGTTTGTTATCTATGAATTGTCTGAGAATGTACAAGTTATAATTAGTAAGTTTGCAGATGACAAAGTAAGTGGGAGCATAGTCAGTGAGGAAGTTTATCAGAAATTACAGCAGGACCTTAATCAGGTGGGGAAGTGGGCCGAGAAATGGAAAATTGAATTTAATATAGATGCGTGATGTCTTACATGTCTCAAATCAAAGAAGGAGTTTCATGGTGCATGGGAGGATCTTCAAGGGTGTAGTGGGCAGAGAGACCTTGGCGTCCAGGTGCACGGTTCTCTGAGAGTGGAGTCACAGGTAGACAGGGCAGTGAAGAAGGCGTTTGGCACATTGGCCTTCATCAGGTAGGACATTGAGTATAGAAGTTGGGAATTTATGTTGCAGTTACACAGGACTTTGGTAAGGCCGCACTTGGAGTTTTGTGTTCAGTTTTGTCACGTTGTTATTGGGAGGATGCGATTAAATTAGAAAGAGTGCAGAGTAAATTTTCAAGGACGTTGCCAAAACGCAATGGTCTGAGTTATAGGGAAAGTTTGGACAAGCTAGGACCTTTTCTTTAGCATGTAGGAGACTGAGGGAGTCCTTATAAAGCTGAATAAGATCACGATGGTAGAGTTAATGCTCTCAGTCTTTTTCCAAGGTTTAGAGAATCGAGGACGAGAGAGGATCAGTTTAAGGTTAAAGGGGAAGGAATAAAAGGGAACCTGAGTGGCCATTTCTTTACACAGAGGGCTGGTACGTGGATGAACTGCCAGCAGATGTGGTTGAGGGAGTCACATTAACAACATTTCAAAAGCATTTGGATAAATATGTGGATAGGAAAGGACTGGAAAGATATGCGCCATTTGCAGGGAAATGGGTTAGCGTGAATGGATAGTTACAAGGTGGAGTCGAAACCCTTTGTTAATTAAAACCAAACACCTACAAAAGCTCGCCTCACCTCGTAATCTGTTAAAATATGAGTGGCACAGATCTCCTACATTCCACTATTTAAACAAAAATTAACAAGTTAGTTTCTTAACTTTAATAGTGAACATTAAACAACAACTATTCAAAAATACAAGCCCCTCTTTTCTTAGCTACTTACTATCTGACTCCAACTCTGTAGAAATATTCTGTTCCAACAACCCACATAATAAACCTTACAATCTCAAGCCCACACAGTCTCTATCTTCCTCGCTGTGTTCACTCTTCCAGCTGCGGATCTCCCTGGGTCATTTTTTTTTTCTGTAAGTAGGTTTGACATGAACATGTATCTTTGATAGAGAGTTTTTGAGATGGCCTGTTAGCATTCCTGCTCTACAGCCGTTACACTGCTGTTGGATGGCAGTGGCTCTCCCTCTAGTGTTGAAATGCTGGGTTTATATACTTCCCATAATACAATAATTCTTATAATGTGATTGCTTTCCAGGTAACCAAACAATAATGTTCAAATTCCGTTGGCTTCTGGTATCCTGACTATTATTTAAACTCTTTGGTTGTATTTGAATTGTTCTCAAAACAGCAACCAAAGCTCAGGTATCAGTTCCCAGCTAATTGTGACATATGGAACAATCTGACATTTATCTGACATCTGTGCTGTACTTTCTATTCAGCAAAACCCGTTCTGTTTTAAAGTGGCCTGACATGCTTTCGGCTTCATAACACCTCCCCCCTTCAGAAAAAAAAAGAACCATCAGAAAGAAAAGATGGCTTCGTTTCCTTTCCTCTAATTCTTAATCCAATTATTGTGAAATACAAAAGTATTAATCTCAGTTATATTATTCATATTAATTTCGCACACCTATAGAAACTGGAATAAGTCAAATCTTATCTAAACATTTTCCTTTAAATCCGCGATAACACATCTGCTATCACATTTTAGGACCCACAGCATGTACATTTTGTAACTTTAAAGTCGGTGTGATAAGACTCCAATGAAATACTCTCATATTCTGGTCTTTAAATATTCCAAAAAATGCAAGAGGTTTGTCGTTGTCCACAACCATCTCCGACAATTTATTTTTCACATAAATATTAAAATATTGTCATTCCAGTGCGAAACTTAATCATTCTTTTTCAATAATGGAGATGTTGTATTTTTGTTTCTGGTGGATATTGAGTTTTTTCGACAAGTAGCCAATTAGCCATTCAATTCCATCATCCTCTTTCTATATCAATACATCTCCGAGCCCTATATCCTGAGCATCAAACACAATTTTCAAAGTGATTCAAAGTATTTGGTGTATCTAAAACTGGTGCGGTGATTAATCCTGCTTTAAAATTCTCAAATGCCTCCCGGCGTTGTTCTGTCCACCACAATTCTGTGTTCTTCTTTAGTAAATCCATCAGTGGTGTCAATACGCTGCTGAAGTTTGGAACAAACTTCCGATAGAATCCACTCAGTTCCAAAAATCGAAGCACCTTTCTTCGTAAATGGTCGTGGAAATTCCTCAAAGCCCTTCGTCTTTGTGTTCCATGGGGTCAACCTTCCATGTCCAATGTAATGTCCCAAGAGCGTCACCTCTGCCTTCGCGAATTCTGTTTTCATTAAGTTTATTACCAAGTTTGCTTGTTGTAATCGTTCAACATGCTCTGCCAACTGTAACATGTGAGCTTTCAATCACTTGCTAAAGGACACTACATCATACAGATAAACTACACAATTTGTTCATCTGACCATAACTGTCTTCCTGAGTCACTAAACCTGGCTTTGAAGGCAATTCCTATCACTGGTGGCAATACTAATACGTCATCCCCAAAGGACATCGTCAAAATTTCAATGTTTTTATCTGCCATGTGCTTCACTCTATGCTGTGCCCTTCAGGTGCTGTTTAGTTAACTCACCTACTCCATCTAATCTCTCCCTCACCTCACATACATAATCCGAGTGTGAGATCTCTGACTTCGGTCCTGTCAATGTATATTCAATTAATTCCAAAGGACCTCTCACTTCATGTACAAATATTAACTCAAAGGAAGTAAACTGAGTAGATTTATTTGGGGCAAATAATTTTTGTCCAATGGCAAACAATTTAATGAGACACCTTCATTCCAATCATTCAGGAATTCTGACAGTGCGCTGTGAACATGGTCTTCAGCGTCTGATGTTAACTTTCCAAGGCTCCCTGGGATTCAGGATGGGACGCCCTTGATTTGAAGTGCTGCATGCCTAAGCTATCCATGACTTCCTTAAACAGCTGAGCGGTAAAATGAGACCCTTTGTCTGACTGAATCTCTCTGCGGAGCCCACAGCGAGTAAAGAAAGCTGCCAAACCCTCCAACTCCCTTTTTACCTTAACGCTCCATAATAGAATTGCCTCTGGAAATCTGGTAGTCACATCCATTATGGCTAGCAAATATTGTTTTCCACTTTTATTTTAGATAGGGGAGCTTCACAACGAATCATAACCCACGTGAAATGTTCTTCGAATCCAGGGTTTGGTAACAAAGTTGGTGGCTTTAGTACTGCCTGTGACTTACCTACCATTTAGAATGTTTGACATGTACATCAAAAAATAACCACGTCCGTGTGCATTCCAGGCCACTAGAAATGCCTCTGTACCTTAGCCTGAGTCTTCTGTACACCTAGGTGACCCCCTGCAGTTAGTTTATGTGCTACACGTAACACTGTGCGCTACCTCTAAAACAATCTGGTGCACTTCAGCCCATTTCCCTTCTGCAGTAACCTATCGGGGTCTCCATTTTAATTTTAGCATTCTATCTTTAAGTTAATAACGTTCGACAATATATTATGATTCCTTTTCTCTGTGTGTGTGCATGTGTATGTGTGTGTGTGTGTATGTTTTTGTATATATCTGTTGTAAGTCCATTAGCCTTTCAGGACTAAACACTCCTGCCTGATCGTCTGCCTGTTCAGGTTGTTCCTGCACCGTGACATCAAACAGGCGGTCTGTTAACTGCAAATCAACTCCTTTGGCTTTTTATTTCGGCTTTCCTTCCTGCTCTAACTTATGACAGTGGAATCTTGTTACTACCCTCTCTGGAAAAAATCCTGGGTATTTTTCATTTAACTCCCCAATTCCCTAGTTTTCCTTTTGCCTTCTCCAATACAAGGGGTACCACTCCCAACGTGGATCCTGTTAAATCGTTCACAAGAACAAACTGTATTCCTGGAAATGACACTCTGTTACTCACTGTCACTGTTACTTCCCCAACCTTGATTTGGCATTCAAACCTGATGTTACACAAGGGAATGCTTAATTTCTAACCCCATTCTCCAAATTGTCACGATCTTGATTAATACGTCAGAAAGAGTGAAAATACTTTCATCTCTCACTATTAGAGGCCGAGAGAAAGTGAGGGCTGCAGATGCTGGAGATGAGAGTTGAAAAGTGTGGGGCTAGTAAAGCACAGCCAACCAGGCAGCACTCGAGGGGCAGAAGAGTTGACGTTTCAGGCATAAATCTTTCATCAGGAAAGTGGGCGATGGGGTAAGGGAGGGGGAAGGGGGCCGAGTAATAAATAGGAGGGTGGGCTGGAGCTGGGTGGAAGATAGCTTGGAAGGCGATAGGTAGATGCAGGTGGGGTGTGATGGTGATACGTCGGAGAGGAGGGTGTTGTGGATAGGTGGTAGGACAACTAGAACCCTCAAACTAGAACCATCATCAGCATTGACTTCACCAAATTCCAAAACTCCCCTCCCCCAACCTCTCCCAGACCGAACCGTTCAACCTTGCACTGCCCAGCTTCCTTCCCAACTATCGACTCCACCCACCCCTCCGACATATCACTATCACTCCCACCTACATCTTCTTATTGTCTTCCCCGTGACCCTCCCACCAGCCCAGCTACTACCCTCGTATTTATCTTTCAGCCCCCTTGTTCCCCCACCACATTCCTGATTATGGTTTCTGCCTGATATTCGATTGTCCTGCTGTTCGGATGCTGCCAGATCTTTTGTGCTTTTCTGGCGTCT
>NC_057717.1:4878497-4885978 GCF_004010195.1 Chiloscyllium plagiosum | reverse complement strand
TCTAGATTCATAGTCATATAGCGCACAAACAGATCCTTTGATCCAACTTGTCCATACTGGCCAGGTTTTCCAAACTAAATTAGTCCCATCTGCTTGCATTTGGCTCATATGCCACAAAACATTTCCCATTCATACGTTTGTTCAAATGTCTTTGAAATGTCGAAGCTGTGCATGCATACACCACTCTCGGCATGGCAGCTGATTCCATACACACATCCACCCTCTCCGTGAAAAGGTTGCCCCTTTATCCCTTTTATATCTTCCCCCTTCCACCTTAAAGATATGTCCTCCATTTTGAACTCCCCTACCCTATGGAGAAGCCCTTGGATATTCACACTATCCATGCCTCTCATGATTTTATATACTTCTGTAATGTCACCCCTCAACCTCCTACACTCAATGTGTTACTAACTTCAAGAATAAGCATTTAAAGATAAACACTGCAAATGTGACACAGTATTAAAAACGACAGGTAAACAACACTCAGCCCAAACTTAATACTGTGATTTGTTTTTCTTCATGGTACAATACTAAGTCAGCATGAAACTCTTACTGGTGCCAATAAGAATGCAAACGCCTGAAATCCTTTCCTGAAGGAGTGATGATTTCGACAGTGAAAACGTATTTGTGGTCATGTCTGTGTAATATCACATGGTCCACATTCTCCTTCTTGGTCTCCCTGTGCCCATGTGTAGCTGTGTCTTCTTTTTCTTGCTCTCAGTAGAGAGAACCTCTTTCCCCTACTCACACCTTAATTAAAGTCCGATTTACATTATTTTCTATTTCACCACAGCTAAAAGCCCATTTACCTTTTGCCACACCGTCTTTTCCTTGTCATCCATCCCCCACCTCTGTCAACGGATTAAAAATCCCACTTTCAAATCCTTTTCAGTTCTGAAGAAGGGTCAGGCTGGACTTGAAACGTTAACTCTCTTTCTCTGTCTCTGCGGATGCTTACACACGTTGAGTTTCTCCAGAAATGAATAGGCACAACACAGATTTTCAATTAAACAAATAACTTTGGATACTAGAAATAAAAATGCAAACATTACTGGAGAAACTGTGAGTTTTGTAAAAAGGTCACTGGACCCGAAAGATTAACTCTGCTTTCAATCCGCAAGATGCTGCCAGACCTGTTTATTTCTTCAGCAATTTCTGTTTTGAACAAATTACAAAGACATGTGTCAAACTTGCTCAAATGTCTTGTCCAGCATGGAGCGTCTTACAACAGGAAGTGAACTGCATGGTGCACAAATTCATTGGTTCTGAAACTGCATAAGGCTGGCATCACTGACACGACGGAGCTCTTAAGCATGGTCGGGGAGAAAACCAGAGGGAAACACATTCACATCAAACGCAGAAGATGGCATTACAGGAATGGAAAAGATTCAGATGCATAAGTTTAAGTTTTGAATATTGTAACAAAGTGAAGGCGCAACGCTCGGGAGAAACCCTCAGCAGAATGAGAATATGAAAATGGGACCACATCAGAAAAATGGTGAGGTCACTGTGTGTGGAGCAGATGGGTGAATTGTTCTCGGTGTGAAGTGGGGTGCAGTCAGTAGAATTGAATTGAAGATTTTGTAGCTCAAACTGGGTTATCATGTGATGCTGTAACCACAGCAGCAGTACAAGCAGAACTACATTCAACCACAATCTGTAATTTATCCCCTGGATAATCCGTCAGTCGACCATTGCCATCAAGCCGATCCATTTTTCAGTGACGAGTGTGGGTGAACATTGTAGAGTCAAAACCATGTGTACCTAAACCTGATGACAACGCACTTGACTAGTTACATTCCAAACAGCAGGACGAACATCGGATGGAGAGGGGGAAATTATCTCAAGACTTCCCCTGGATAATCCGTCAGTCGACCATTGCCATCAAGCCGATCCATTTTTCAGTGACGAGTGTGGGTGAACATTGTAGAGTCAAAACCATGTGTACCTAAACCTGATGACAACGCACTTTACTAGTTACATTCCAAACAGCAGGACGAACATCGGATGGAGAGGTGGAAATTATCTCAAGACGAACAGGTCAGATCTAAGTTCTGCAGTTCTGCCACATCAAAGCATAAATGTCGATGGACTGTTAAACAACTCATTGGAGGAGATGTCTCCATAAATATCCCCATTCTAAGTAATGGACCAACATCAGTGTAACAGACAACGTTGTGGTATCTGCACTATCCTCGGTCAGAAGTGTCGAGTCGATGAAACACCTCACCCTCGCCATGATGCCCACATAATCACAGATGCAAGTCTTTAATCAACTCGATTCGCTGCACGTGACATGAAGAAACAGCTGGACACAGTAAATACGGCAAAGGCAATGGGCCTTGACACCATTCCTGCAGCAGGACTGAAGACTTGTGATGCATATAAAGCCATGTCCTTCGGGGAAGCTGTTTCATTCCAGCTCCAATGCTGACATCTCGCTGGCAATCTGGAAACTTACTCAACTATATCCAGTCCTCTAAGAGGAGAATAATTGCAATCTGACCAATTCCCACGTCCGCAGTCCCATCACGATAGTCACATTGGTGGGAGTTCCTGTTGACAGAGCTGTCAAGCAGCACCTGCTCAGTGTGGTTTCCGATGGGTCCCCATGTGGAAATGGTGCTGTTGTGGAAATGTCACTGGATTACTAATCCAGACCAGGCTAATGGTCTAGCCACTGGTGGAAGTTAAAAAAAAAAATAATTAAACTGCTACCTCACAGCGCCAGAGACCCGGGTTCACTTCCCGCCTCAGGCCACTCTCTGTGTGGAGTTTGCACATTCTCCCCATGACTGCGTGGGTTTTCTCTGAGTGCTCCAGTTCCCTCCCACAATCCAAAAATGTGCAGATTAGATGTATTGGCCACGCTAAATTGCCCCTAGTGTTAGGTGAAGGGGTAGATGTAGGGGAATGTCTCTGGGTGGGTTGCGCTTCGGCGGGTGGGTGTGGACTTGTTGGGCCGAAGGGCCTGTTTCCACACTGTAAGTAATCTAATCTAAATATATCGAGACATGAAACCTGGTATCAGTAACAGTGACCTTGAAGCCAATGTCGATT
Organism: Chiloscyllium plagiosum; assembly: GCF_004010195.1. NCBI lineage: Eukaryota > Metazoa > Chordata > Chondrichthyes > Orectolobiformes > Hemiscylliidae > Chiloscyllium > Chiloscyllium plagiosum. The sequence continues at coordinate 4,882,918 of NC_057717.1, read as the reverse complement.
ATAAACATCAATTACCTTCCCCAATGTACTTTCAGAAAGTGAATCTCCCGTACTTTCCTAGTCTGGCCGAATAGTGACTCCAAGCACATAGACAATTGATAAACTCTTCAATGGTCTCTGAAATTATCAAGCAAGACACTCAATTGTATCAAACTACTCCGAGGTCTTAAAGAATAAACCCAGACAGAACGCCCAGCAACAAGCTTGAATTCGGAAAAGTGAATGGAAAACACACTGCTGTCGACCGGACAGATGCTGCCTTCCTGATGTTTGAAAGCTTGTGACAACAATTACAGAGCTTCTCCACAACTGTACAGAAACATCGGAAAAGGTGAATTTCATTCCACGCATTGAGCCTTCCTCATTCTTGCTCATGGAGAAATTTTGTCAATGCAGTTTTCCCGACACAGTGTTCATATCACTTAGTAACATTGGTCCATCAATTTTGCTCCCTCATTCATTGTACAGGCAGTTCTCCGAAAACGCATGTTTATTAAACACGATTTGGCTGCAATGTGATTTGTGAATTGCACACCTTTCTTTTGAAAGCGAGCTCCCATTTCCTGTGTCACGATTCCATCCCCAGCATCAGCTGACAGCAAAACGCAGCCTCAGGATCCTCTGTCTGCAAAATACACCCTCAGTATGGTCAGCTACAACAGGAATGTAATCCACTCTGCAAGTCTTGTACCTTACTCTGTAACTAGGAATTTTAGTCAACACTTAGAAGGAAATTTATTTCAAACCAGGAGGGGAATCTTGGGGAGAACTGGAATTCCGTGCCAGCATCACGCGGTCAGTCGGCTTGCGTGCTTTCTGGTCAACAGCTTGGTGAAAGTTATAGGTTGTCGGCAGTGACTATAGTGCGAAAGTGTTACATTTACTGCACTATTTCATTACAATGCACGATTTAAAGATTTTCTTAAACTGAACTAGTGCATGTGCGTTAGACTAACTTTAATTGTTGGTCTTTACTCATATCTAGGGTTTTCGCCCTTTACTCTCTTTTTCCCTTAGGCCTCATTATTAATATTGCACGATTTTCTACAACACAGTGTTGCATAGGAACAGAAATACCGCGTTATTGGAAAACAACCTGTATTGGTATCTGATTCTCTTCACCCCATATTCCTGCTCTCTCCCTATCCCTTTAGTGGTGAGAAAGCGTTATTATATTCAATAAAACAACCTGTATTGGTATCTGATTCTCTTCACCCCATATTCCTGCTCTCTCCCTATCCCTTTAGTGGTGAGAAAGCGTTATTAATATTCAATGCTTTGGCTTCCACAGGTTAGTGTGGGAGAGAATTCCCCAGGTTCACCAGTCTCTGAGTTTAGACATTTATTCCCATCTCAATGCAGAGTGACCTGCCTGTACCTAATAGTGTGTTTTAGATGTCCTTGTTTTAGACGTCCTGGCCAGGGGAATTATCATCCCCGCTTCCAATCTGTCTCACCCTGTCAGCGTTTTAAATATTTCACTGTGATCGCCACATTTCCTAAAGCCCATGGAATACAGGCCCATTCGCCCCAAACTCTGTTCCCACAAGCCCGTCATCACAGATATCAGTCTGGTCATCCTTCGCTGCACTCCCTCATTGTCGGGTTTGTCCTTTATTAGGTAAGGAGACCAAAACTGCACACAATAGTGCGCAATGTTCGAGATGGGGGCTCACCAATGCCCTGTACCGCTGCAGTAAGATACTCTTACTCCTGTACTCAAATTCCCCTGAAATGAAGGTGAATACAACATTTACCTTCCTAACTGCTTTCTGTGCCTGCAATATTGTTTTCAGTGACTGGTATACAGGGAGATCTCAGATCCTTTTCAATGTTACAGCTGCCCATTTGGTGAGTCTATGGACACTGGTCAGCCTGCCAAAGCCATTCCCAGTATTGACTTATGGCTTCAGAACTCACTGCCCTGCATGTACCTCGGAGGGTTGCACAAAGGGAAACAAGAAAAAGGAGCATACGTCCTTTTATAGCTCAACATTTTTCAGCCAATCCCTTTTGAAACGATCGGCTGCCATTCTACTGTTCCCACAAAAATGTACAAAGTCACATCTACCCACGTTGCTCTCCATCTGCGATGTATTTGCTCATTCACTCCACTTGTCTCAATTACCGTTTAGCTTTTCTGCATCCTCCTCAACCAGTCACAATCCGACATCGGTTAGTGCTGTCAGCAGACTTGGGGATTTTGCATTTGATCCCTTCAACCAATCGTATGATGTGCATTGGGAACAGCTGTTTCCCAAGCCCCGATCCTTGCAATATCCTCCAAGCCTTCCTTTCTAAAAACAAAATTGTTTTATTCCTACTCACTTTTTTTCTGCCAGTTCTCCCGTTCTAAAACCATGACCATACACTCAGTCCCAATACTTTCTCTAAAATGGTTTAGTTTCTAATTTCATTCCATTCCCTTTTTCTGGTATCAGACCGTAAGAAAGCTGAATCTTTTTCCCCTTAATTTTGCCATTGGCATATGTTTAGAAACTACTACCAGTTCACTCTTATAACCCTTGTTGATATGCTCTTGAGAAACCCATCATTTCTTGTCTTAAGCTGTTCAATGATGGACCTTCCACAGCCATACACTCACAGGAGCATAAACACTGTACCATCAGAAATACAGCGCAGCTTACATTAGCCCCACTTCCCGACACCAGGTGCACAGTCGGGAATGTTATGGCACTTCAAATGTTCGTCTATAGACCTTTTAACAGTTGTTAGGTTACCTTGACAACTCCTCCCTCAGTAAGTGCATTCCAGACCCCAACACCCCCTGGGTCAAGAAAAAGAAATCCTCAGATCCTCACTAAACTTCAATCTCTTCACTTTCAAAGTGTGCTCTCCTGGTATTGACTATCTGACTAAAAGGAACAGCAGCTGTCTATCCACCTTCTCCATGCCCCTCATAATCTCATCCTTCTGAATCACATCCCCCTCAGCCTTCTCTGCTCCAAAATAAACAGCCTGAGCTTATCCAGCCTCTCTTAATAGCTGATACGATCCTTGCCAGGGAACATCCTCGTGAATCTCCTCTGTTCCCCCTCCAGTGCAATCACGTCCTTACTATAATGTGGCTACTAGAACTACACACAATACTCAAACCTGGCCTAACTCTTTTAATCTATGCCTCGATGAACAAAGGTTATGTTCATGGTCGCTATGCTTTGTCAACTTGTGTATTAACCTGTCCAGTCATATTCAGTGATGTGTTGAGAAGCAACCTCTGAGCTTTCTAGTGTGCTGCTATTCATTGAGTCCTTCCCTGTCTGGTTCATTCTTCCAAAGTGTATCACCTCATATTTATCAGGGTTACATTCCATCTGCAATTGATCTACCCTTCTGACCATTGCTTCTTTATCGTCCTGCAATATAAGGCCTTCCTCGTCACTGCCAACCACCCGGCCAATATTTGTGTAGTATTACTCATTATTACTACAAATATTACTTATCACACTCTTCACCACCCTCCTCCATATTCACATCTAGATCATTTATGAATATCACAAATAATAAGATTAAAAATCACGCAACATATCAGCTTATAATCTAACAGGTTTATTCGGAGGCACTAGATTTCGAAGCGCTGCTTCTTCATCAGTTGATTGTGCGCTTTGAAAACTCGTGTGTGCGGATAACTCTGCTGGACTATAACCTGGTGTTGTGTGATTTCTAACTTTGTCGATATCAGTCCAACACCAGCACCTCCGAATTACGACCAAAAAGGGACACAGCATTGATCCCTGTGGTATACCATTCGACACTGGTCTCCTGTTCAAAGTTTGTGCGAAGATTTGTAGCTCGGGTGCTCGTTGTTGTGGTTCCGTTCGCCAAGCTGGAAGTTTTTGTTGCAAACGTTTCGTCCCCTGGTTAGGCGACATCATCAGTGCTTGGGAGCCTCCTGCGAAGCGCTTCTTTGACGTTTCCTCCGGTGTTTATAGTGGTCTGTCCCTGCCGCTTCCGGTTGTCAGTTTCAGCTGTCCGCTGTAGTGGTTGGTATATTGGGTCCATATCGATGTGTTTGTTGATGGAGTTAGTGGATGAATGCCATGCCTCTCGGAATTCCCTGGCTGTTCTCTGTCTGGCTTGCCCTATGATACTTCGACTGGGACAACACTACTATCATAGGGCAAGCCAGACAGAGAACAGCCAGGGAATTCCTAGAGGCATGGCATTCATCCACAAACTCCATCAACAAACACATCGACCTGGACCCAATATACCAACCACTACAGCGGACAGCTGAAACTGACAACCGGAAGCGGCAGGGACAGACCACTATAAAACCGGAGGAAACATCAAAGAAGCGCTTCGCAGGAGGCTCCCAAGCACTGATGATGTCGCCTAGCCAGGGGACGAAACATTTGCAACAAAAACTCCCAGCTCGGCGAACAGAACCACAACAAACA
>NC_057717.1:4869351-4877219 GCF_004010195.1 Chiloscyllium plagiosum | reverse complement strand
ATGCTCAATCCAGCTACATATTCACGTACTACCTTGTTACTGATATAAATTGAATTAATGTATATTGTTCCACGAGTTCTAGATGGTCAGTTGGTATTTCTGGGTGATTTTCTGGACCTTTCTGCATGAAGACAGATGCAAAGTAATTGGTTATTTTCTTGGCCTTTTTCCTGTTCTCCACAATGACCTCTCCTCTCCCGATTACCAATTTCCACATTCGACTTTGCTTTATTTTGTTTTCTTTGAAATATAAATTGTAGATGTATGCAGTCTTTGTGTTCCTGTTTGTTGGCATGCATGTTCTCTTTTTCATTTCCGTGTCAGTTTCTCGGCTCTCCTTTTCTGGATCGTCAATGTGTGAGAATTCTCAGGATTTCACAATGTCTGGAATTCTTCTGAAGTCACTTCCTATGATTAATATAATCTTTAGTTTGTTATGTTAACCATCACTGAGTCACTTTCTCACTCTTTGGTGTTTTTACCTGAAAGAAATAGACATATTTTTCAGACTACGCAGTATTTCTATAAATCTCATGGTCCAGACCAGTTATATTCACGAACACTGCAGGAGGACAGAGAAGAAATTGCGGGAGTGCTGGATGGTACTTTTGAATCATCGGTGGCCAACGGGTGAGGTCCCGGTGGACTGGGAGTGTAACGAATGTGCTGCCCTTATTCAAGAAGGGCTACAAATAAAAACCTGGGAACTACAGACCAGTAAACCTAATTTTTTTCATCAGTAAGATACTTGACAAGATTCTGAGAGATAAGGACTGATTAACACAAGGGCATTTAGAAAAGCAGGGTGTGATGAGGAGCAGTCAGCATGGCTTTGCATATCGGAGATCATGGCTCAAAGATTTGTTAGAGTTCTTTGATGAAGTGACTAGCGACGATGCCGAAGGCAGAGTGATATATGTAATCCATACAGATTTCAGTAAGTCCTTCAACAAAGCTCAATAAGACGTTGCTCTGGAAGGTGAGGTCGTATTGAATTGAGGGGGAACTAGCAAATTAGATCCAAATATGGATTGATGGTAGGAAGCCGAGAGGAAGGATGCTTGTCAGACTGGAGGTCTGTGACGAGTGGAATGCCTCGGAGGGTCGGTGCTGGGATCATTGCAGTTTGTTATATGCATGCACATAATACTTATATTTACATATTACACATTTTAACGATATAGATGAGGATGTACAGGCATAATTTGTAAGTTTGAAGGTGACACTAAAATAGGCGGTATCGTGGACAGTGTGGAAGGTTCTCAGAAATTACTGTAGGACGTTGACCAGCTGGGGAAGTGAGCTGAGAAATGGCAAGTGGAAATTAATGCAGATAAGTGTACGTTCTTGCATTTTATAAACTCAAATCAAGGTAGGAATTTCATGGTAAATGGCAGGGCTTTCATGAGTGTAATGGAGCAGAGAGACCTTGGAGTTCAGGTGCATAGTTATCTGAAAGTGGAGTGACAGGTACACAGCACTGAGAAGAAGGCTTTTGGCGCACTGGCCTTCTTTAGCAAGAGCATTGATTATCGAAGTTGGTGAGTTATGTTGCAGTTATACAGGTTGCTGTTGAGCCTTGTGAGCATACTTGTAGCATTATGTTCAGTTTTGTTCACATTGCTATAGGAAAAATGTTATTAAACTGGAAAGACTGCAGAAAAAAATAACAAGGATTTTGCTAGGACTCAACAGTTTGAGGTACAAAGAGAGGTTGGACAAGCTAGGACATTTTAGAGTGTATGAGACCAAGGCGGTATCTGAGAGAAGTGTACAAGATCATGGGAGGCATAAATAGAGTGAATGCGCTCAGTCTTTTTTTCCTAGGATTGGGTTATCCCGGACTAGAGGACATCAGTTTAAGGTTAGAGGGGATGAATAAAAGGGAACCTGAGGGGCAAATTTTTACACAGAGGATGGAACGCATATGGAACGAGCTGTCAGTGGAAACGGTTGAGGTGGGTACATTAACACCATTTAAAACGCATTTGGACAATTACATGGATAGGAAAAGATTAAAAGGATATGGGGCAATGGCAGGGAAATGGGGTTAAAGTGGATGGACATTTTGGTTGGAATGGACCACTTTGGTTCGAAGGGCTTATCTCTGTGCTGTAAGACCCAATGACTTTAAAACCTCTTGCTTGTCTCCCACTGAATGTTATATTGTACTTTCCCAATTCACTGGAGCGAACTCCACCCTCGAGCCTCCAGGATTCAAAGATGTTTGAGCAGAACGTTCAAGCATTCTACACTGTATACAGACGCCGTGTAAAATGCAACATATTAATGTCACTATTCCTCAAAAGCTTCATCAGAGCAAGGTTATTAATTAGTCCTTCTGGCAACACAATATCAAATAGAATTAACCTGCTCTCTAGTTTGGTTCACAACATACACTTCAACCAACCTCATATACACTTACGGGGTTTATTTTTTACAACCTTCTGGGAAGGTGAGTCCAACTGTTTAATAACCTTACTTCAGGCGTCAGGGCCTTCATCTGCTGAGAGGTGCGAGGAAGGAGCGAAGGACTTCTGGGAAATCATATATTTGTGTGGTTGCGTTACCCGAAACACTACTCAGGTAGTGTCTCCCACCCATCCTCCTCTTTTAACCAAAAAAAAAAAGGTTCTGTGCGCCAGATCGGTAAGGTAACGAGTTTATTTTTAATTCCTTATTTTTAAAAATGCTCGCTGGGAATTTAGAATAGTTGGAATGGAGGTGAGGGCAGTTGAATTTTCCTCCTGCAAAATGTGAGAGGTAAGGGTCACGACTAGTGTCCCTGCTGACTACATCTCGGGAAGTGCACCAAACTCCAGCTTCTCGAAAACCGCGTTCGGGAACTGGAGCTAGAGCTGGACGTACTTCGCATCATTCGGGAAGCAGAGGGGGTTATTCGGAGAAGTTACAGGGAGGTAGTAACTCCTCAGGGGCAAGACAAAAGCAGATGGGTTACAGTCAGGGGACGTAAAGGGAATCGGCAGGCAGTGCAGGGATGCTCTGTGCCCATTCCCCTCAACAAAAAGTATACCGTTTTGGATACTGTTGGTGGGGGTGGGACGACTTACCAGGGGAAAGCAGTGGGGCACAGAGCGCTGGCACAGCCTCTGCCCCTGCTGCTTCGCAGGGAAGGGGGAAGAAGAGCAGAGCAGTAGTCATTGGGGACTCCATAGTTAGGCGGACAGATAGGAGACCCTGTGGGGACGAGAGAGACTCACTGCTGTGTGTTGCCTTCCTGGTGCCAGGGTTCGGGATGTTTCTGATCGTGTTTTTGGAATCCTTAAGGGGAAGGGGGAGCAGACCCAAGTCGTGGTCCACATGGGCACGAACGACATAGGTAGGAAGAGAGATGGGGTTCTAAGTCAGAAATTCAGGGAGTGAGGATGGAAGCTTAGAGCGAGGACGAACAGAGTTGTTGTCTCTGGTTTGTTGTCCGTGCCACGTGCTAGTGAGGCGAGGAATAGGAAGAGAGAGGGGTTTAACACGTAGCTTTAGGGATGGTACAGGAGGGAGAGCTTTGGGATCTTGGATAATTGGGGAACTTTCTGGTGTAGGTGGGAACTCTACAAGCAGGATGGTTTTCATCTGAACCAGAAGGGTACCAATATCCTGGGGGTAAATTCGCTAAGGCTATTGGGGTGGGTACAAATTAATCCAGCAGGGGGATGGAAACCAAAATTGCAGTACGAGTATAGAAAAGGTTGAGCGTAGGGAGGTCCAAAATCAAGTTTCATGGACGCAAGATGGCACTGGCAAGCAAGAAGTTGGTTTGAGATGTGTCTACTTCAACGCCAGGAGCATCCGGAATAAGGTGGGTGAACTTGCAGCATGGGTTGGTACCTGGGACTTCGAATTTGTAGCCATTTTGGAGACATGGTTAGAGCAGGGACAGGAAAGGTTGTTGCAGGTGCCAGGATTTAGATGTTTCAGTAAGAACAGTGAAGATGGTATAAGAGGGGGAAGTGTGGCATTGTTGGTCAAGGACCGTATTACAGTTGCAGAAAGGGTGTTTGAGGACTCGTCAACTGAGGTAGAATGAGCTGAGTTTAGAAACAGGAGAGGAGAGGTCACCCTGTTGGGAGTTTTCTACAGATCTCCGAATAGTTCCAGAGGTGTAGAGCAAAGGAGAGCAAAGATGATTCCCGATAGGAGTGAGAGAGAGAGGGGGTTGTTGTCATGGGGGACTTCAACTTGCCAAATATTGATTGGGAACACTATAGTACGGGTGCTATAGATGGGTCAGTTTTTGTCCAGTGTGAGCAGGAGGGCTTCCTGACATAGTGTGTAGACAGGCCGACAAGGGGCGAAGCCACATTAGATTTGGTACGGGTAATGAGACTTTGTGTTAGACTTGGAAGTAGGTGAGCACTTTGTTGATAGCGATCACAATTCCGTTATGTTTACTTTAGTGATAGAAAGGAATGGGTGAATACCACTGGGCAGGAGTTACAGCTGGGGGAAAGGCAATTAGGATGCCATTAGGCAAGATTTAGGAAGCACAGGATGGGGAAGGAAACCACTGGTGATGGGCACATTAGAAATGTGGAGCTTATTCAAGGAAAAGCTCATGTGTATCCTAGATAAGTATGCACCTGTCAGGCAGGGATGAAGCTGTCGAGCGCGAGAGCCATTGTTGACGAAGGAAGTGGAATCTCTGGTCAACAGGAAGAAGAAGACTTAAAACAGGATGAGATGTGAAGGCTCAGTTAGGTCGCTTGAGGGTTACAAGGTAGCCAGGAAAGACCTAAAGAGAGAGCTCAGAAGAGCCAGGAGGAGACATGAGACATTTTTGGCGGATAGGATCAGTGTAAACCCTGAGGGTTTCTACAGGTATTTAACGAATAAAAGAATGATGAGAGTAATATTCGGGCCAATCAAGGATAGTAGTGGGAAAAGTTGTGTGTGCAGTCAGAGGAGATAGTTGAAGCACTAAATTAATATTTTTCCACAGTAACCAATGTTGTCGAGGAGAATACTGAGATATAGGCTACTAGACTAGGTGGGATTGAGGTTCACAAGGAAGAGATATTAGAAATCTTGCAAAGTGTGAAAATAGATAAGTCCCCTGGGCCGGTTGGGATTTATCCTAGGATTCTCTGGGAAGCCAGGGAGGAGATTGCCGTGCCTTTGGCAGTGATCTTAAAATTGTCATTGTATACAGGAATAGTGCCAGAAGACTGGAGGATAGCAAATGTGGTTCCCCTGTTCAAGAAAGAGAGTAGAGACAGCCCTGGTAATTATAGACCAGTGAGCCTTACTTCAGTTGTTGGTAAAGTGTTGGAAAATGTTATAAGAGATAGGATTTATAATCATCTGGAAAATAATAATTTGATTAGGGATAATCAGCACGGTTTTGTGAAGGGTAGGTCGTGCCTTACAAACCTTTCTGAGTCTTTTGAAAAGGAGACCAAACAGGTAGATGAGAGTAACCCGGCTGATGTGGTATATATGGATTTCAGCAAGGCTATTGTACAAAATGCGGAGGAATGGGATTGTGCGAGATATAGCAATTTGGATCAGTAATTAGCTTGCTGAAAGAAGACAGAGGGTGATGGTTGATGGGAAATGTTCATCCTGGAATCCAGTTACTTGTGATGTACCGTAAGGGTCGGTGTTGTGTACACTTCTATTCGTCATTTTTATAAACCACCTAGATGAGGGCGTAGAAGGGTGGGTTAGTAAATTTGCAGATGGCACTAAGGTCGGTGGAGGTGTGGGTAGTGACAAAGGATGTTGTAGGTTACAGAGAGACATAGATAAGCTGCAGACCTGTGCTGAGAGGTGGAAAATGGAGTTTAATGCGGACAAGTGTGAGGTGAGTCACTTTGGTTGGAGTAACCGGAATGCAAATTAACGGGCTAATGGTAAAATTCTTGGTAGTGTAGATGCGCAGAGAGATCTCGGTGTCCAAGGTACACAGATCCTTTGAAGCTGCCACCCATGCTGACCGGGTTGTTCAGAAGGCATACAGTGTTTTAGCTTTTATTAATAGAGGGATCGAGTTCCGGAACCACGAGGTTATACTACAGCTGTACAAAAACCTGGTGCGGCGTATTGGAGTATTGTGTACAGTTCTGGTCACCGCGTTATAAGAAGGATGTGGAAGCTTTGGAAAGAGTGCAGAGGAGATTTGCTAGAATGTTGCCTGGTATGGATGGAAGGTCTTACGAGGAAACGCTGAGGGACTTGAGGCTGTTTTCGTTGGAGAGAAGAAGGTTGAGAGGTGACTTAATAGAGACATATAAGATAATCAGAGGGTTAGATGGAGTGGACAGGGAGAGCCTTTTTCTAAGTATGGTGACAGTGAGCACGAGGGGGCATAGCTTTAAATTGAGGGGTGATAGATATAGGACAGATATCAGAAGTAGTTCCTTTACTCAGAGAGTAGTAAGGAACGCTTTCCTGTAACGGTAGTAGATTCGCCAACTTTAAGTACATTTAAGTCGTCATTAGACAAGCATATGGACGTACATGGAATAGTATATGTTATATGGACTTCAGATTGGTATGACAGGTCGGCTCAACATCGAGGGGCCAAAGGGTCTGTACTGCGCTGTAATGTTCTGTGTTCTATGTTTCTTCTTTGGTGGGTTGGTGTGGCTTGCTGGGCCAAATGGCTTGTTTTCAGACTGTGTAGGGATTCTAAACCTGAACCCAATTTGGAATTATTGATTTCGAAACGGACAAGAATCCCCAGTTTGGTATAGAACAGACCAGATTGCCCTAAAATTCTTTAAGATTGTAGCCTTAACGCCATCGTTGTCTTATAGTAAAGGTAGATTTGAAGTGAGCGTTCCCGATGTGATGCGGCTGGTGAAACCACTCAATTTTAGGCAAAACACAATTTATTTAAACACTTTAGAAAAAATACTTACAAAAAGAAGAGGAGTTTAGAATAACTTAACTACTGCAAACACTAACAGAATAATAGATGCAGTACTGTCTACTAACAAACGTAGTACTAACAAATGTTAGTACTACCAATGTACTAACATCCCATAAACTCATCCCTTTGCAAAAAGAAACATCCAAGGCCAACCAGTCATGAATGCAATTCTCCAATACAGGAGGAAATAGCATTAAATTACCTCAGATTACAACAGGATCTTGACCAGATGGGCCATTGGGATGTGAAGTGCCAGATGGAGTTTAATTCAGATAAATGCGAGGTGCTGCATTTTGGGAAAGCAAATCTTAGCAGGACTTATACACTTAGTGGTAAGGTCCGAGGGAGTGTTGCTGTACAAAGGGACCTTGGAGTGCAGGTTCATAGCTCCTTGAAAGTGGAGTCGCAGGTAGATAGGATAGTGAAGAAGGCGTTTGGTATGCTTTCCTTTATTGGTCAGAGTATTGAGTACAGGAGTTGGGAGGTCATGTTGCGGCTATACACGACATTGGTTAGGCCACTGTTGGAATATTGCATGCAAATCTGGTCTCATTCCTATCGGAAAGATGTTGTGAAACTTGAAAGCATTCTGAAACGAGTTACAAGGATGTTGCCATGGTTGGAGGATCTGATCTACAGGGAGAGGCTGAACAGGCTGGGGCTGTTTTCCCTGGAGCATTGGAGGCTGAGGGGTAACCTTATAGAGATTTACAAAATTATGAGGGGCATGAATAGGATAAATAGGCAAAGTCTTTTCCCTGGGTCGGGGAGTCCAGAACTAGAAGGCATACGTTTAGGGTGAGAGGGGAAGATATAAAAGAGACGTAAGGGACAACTTTTTCATACAGAGGGTGGTACGTGTATGGAATAAGCTGCCAGATGATGTGGTGGAGGCTGGTACAATTGCAACATTTAAGAGGCATTTGGATGGGTATATGAATAGGAAGGGTTTGGAGGGATATGGGCCGGGTGCTGGCAG
>NC_057717.1:4863692-4868851 GCF_004010195.1 Chiloscyllium plagiosum | reverse complement strand
TCCAGCATTTTTTGTATTTTTGTTTCCGGTTTCATAGTTTTTTGTTTAATTGAAAATTTTTGCTGCACCTATTCATTTCTGGAGAAATTCAGCAGATCTGTCAGCATCTGCAGAGACAGAGAAAGAGAGTTAGCGTTTCCACTCTAGTGTGACACGTCTTCAGAACTGAAACGGATTGGAAAATGGGCTTGTTGATGCCTTGCCAGAGGTGGGGGACGGATGACAGGGAAAGGAGGGTGTGGCAAAGATAAACGGGTTTTTATCACTATGGGTGAATGAGAAATGATGTAAAACGGTTTTAAAGTAAGATGTGAAGGGGGGAAAGGGTTTTCTCTACTGAATACAAGATAAAGAAGTCACAACCATACAAGGTCACAGCGAGGCCAGGAGGGAGAATGTTGATTATGTGGCATTATATAGATTGGACCATAAATACGTTTTCGTTGTCAAGATCATCGCCCCCACCCCTCCCCCACTTTAGATAAAGGAATCCATGTGCTTGACATCTTATTGGGACTAGTAAACGTTTCATGCTGCCTTAGTATTGTAACATGGAGAAAAGCAAATCACAGTATGAAGTTTGGGGCTGAGTGTTGTTTACCAGTCATGTTAAATATTCCTTCAAATTTGCAGTGTTTTTTTAATGCTTGTTCTTGAAGTTAGTATTGGATGGAGTGTAGAAGGTTGAGGGGTTTCTAAAATTATGAGGGGTATGGATAGGGTGAATAGCCAAGGTCTTTTTCCACGGGATGGGGTAGTTCAGTCATAGAAGGCATAGGTTTAAGGTGAAAGAGGGAAGATTTACAAGGGACGCAGGGGCAAAGTTTTTACACAGAGTGTGGTGTGGGTATGGAATGAGCTGCCAGAGGAAGAGTGGTAGATGCGTGTACAGCTAAACCATTTAAAACTCATTTGGGCAAACATACGAATGGGAAACATTTCGAGGCTTATGGGCAAATTGAAAGCAGATGGGACTAGCTTAATTTGGAAAACCTGACCAGCATGGACATTTAGAAAAGCTTCACGCAGAGTCAGTGTTGGTTTGTGAAAGGGAAATTATACTTTGCCCTGTAAAATCATGCAAAGTATTTCTGGAGATGACTGAGAATGTAACAAGCGGACTTGATAAAGAGGATCTGGTAGACACCAGGCTAACCAGAGATTTTCCACAAGGTACTACAGAATGAAAGTTCTTACACAAGACATAAGCTCGTAGAATGACGGATAATGTATTAACATGGGGTGATGATTGGTTAACACATAGAAACCGGAGAGTCAGGATTAATGGATATTCATGATCAAGGTATATCTTCTGGAGTACCACAACTATGAGCCCGATGGCATCAGTTACTTACAATCTATACTGATAGACTGATGCGGGAGCGGAGTGCAATATACATCCGAGTTTGTGGATGACACTGAGAACAAAAAGGCAGGCTGTTATTTAATGGAGAGGACTTCCAGAAAAGGAGCAATACAAAGGGATTGGAGTCTTCCTGTGTATGAAACATACCATCAGCATGCTGATGCAGCAACTAATTAGGTTGGAACATTAGGTGGCTTCCTCGGATGAAAGGGTTGAATTATTGAGAACCTCTAAAATGGCGAGCCGATTATTCATTGGGGTTGAAATGAATGAGGAGTGATACTGCTGAAAAATACAAGACACGGAAGGGGCTTAAGGAGGTAATGTTGAGAAGTTGTTTCCTCTCCTGAGGGGAGTCTTGAACTTGCGGACATAGATACTGAATATGGAACATCAACGTTAATCTGAGATGCAGAGTGATGTCTACTCTCAGCAGGTAGCGAATGTCTGGAATTCCCGAACCCAGAGAGGCATGGAGGGATATGAGGAGTCAGCAAGAAAGTGGAGTTGAGCCCTGGAGTAGATCAGCCATGAGCTTATTAAATGACAGGGCTAGCTTGAGGGGCCGAATGGCCTACTCCTCTTCCTATTTATTAATTCCACATGTTATGCTTTTGGAAAGTAACTGATAATTTTCCTGGAAGTCAAGTTGTATAATGTTGCATCCAGGGAGAGCAGAGGATTTGTTTGAGTTAACCCTAGGTGGGGTATGGGGACTGTATTCACAGCGAATCTGGGTCTGTAACATGACTCACATCAAGAGCAGTAGGTACAGAGAGGGGAAGACTGGAAACAGGGATTGGGGGTAGGGTTCAATTCCTGACCCAGCCTGGATTTTCCAAGTGCATTTCCGAAAGTACACCTAACCATTGGAGTGATGTAGATCTGCTCCTGTGTAGCTGGTCCGAAGGGCTGAATAGAACGTCAGAACACAGGGCTGAGAGACACGATTGGGCCATTCGGCCATTTTACACTACTCCACCAGGCAATATGGTCATTGTAGTCCCAGTTGCACTTTTCTCTCCATGCGCCATTATCCCTAATTCACCTGTCTATGGATAATCAGACGAAGCCATATTCGATATAATATAACATAGACGTATGTAACTAATATAAATAACAGAGGAACATGATGAAACTGTGGTTCGCACTGCTGCCTCATATCACCAAGGAGTTGGGTTCAATTCCAACCTTGAGCAACCCTCAATGTGGAGTTTGAACATTCTCCCTGTGTCTGTGTTGGTTTCCTCCCAATGGTCCAGTTTCGTCTCACAGTCCAAAGATGTGCAGCTTAGAGTGGTTTGGCCATGCTACTGTGCCCAGAGATGTGTAGGTTAGGTGGGGTAGTAATGGGAAATATAGGGTTACATGGGGGACAGGTCTGGGTTGGATGCTGTTCAGTGGGTAGGTGTGGATTCAATGGGCAGAATGTCCTGCGTCCTCACTGTGGAGGTTGTATGACAATGATAACAAGTTTGCGCTATACAAACACACAGTGAGTATCTACCTGATCCACTCTCCTCAAGGTTTTGTATGTTTCAATAGGATCAGCTCTCATTCGATGCCTAACCTGTTAAAGCCTCCATAATATAAGCCCTTCATCCCTGGAATACGTGAAGTGAAACATCTCTCAACTGCTTCCAATGTGATTATATCCTTTCTCAGGGAAGGAGACCAAAAATACTTACACACAGATGAGTTAAATTTTAGTTTTCTCAGTGTTTTGAGTCTTTGTAACACTCTTCCCCGCCGAGAATTGGGGGCAGAGATATTCAATATTTTTGAGACACAGACAGAAGGTTCACAAATAACAACGAAGTCAAGGATTATTGAGGAATGGGCAGGAATGTGCAGTTTGTGGGAAATTCTGACAGTGGTACAAATGACACTGGTCCAGAACATCCAGCAATATAATGCAAAACCAAGTGAGAAAATAGATAAAAATTTAAAAAGGAACAATACAGTATCAAAGGACCATGGGGCTGCTCTGTCATTAGAGAGAGGCCACGCGTGGTGGTTTGTCCTGAGAGTCACCACACGTTGGGAGATGGGGTGAGGTTGAGAGAACGTCTCCTCTTGGTAACCTCTGTTAGTGTGAATTGAACTTGCGCTGTTGGCGTCCCTTTTTTTATGCAAACCAGCCGTCTAGCCAACTGAGTGGGAGACCGTGCAACTGCTACAGAAAGAAACAGTCACAGACAAAGGGCAAGAGAAACTTTCATAACACGGTAAAGGTGCAACTCACATAACGGTCAAGGTAAACATAGAACATAGAACATAGAACAATACAGCACAGAACAGGCCCTTCGGCCCACGATGTTGTGCCGAAGATTTGTCCTAGGCTAAGGATGAAAAGGTTCTCTGCTAGACATTGTATTTTATAACGAGCCAAGTGGTTAGAAGCTGCCTTTGGCTGGAAAAAATACGATGAGACAATTGAAATAACCAGAATTATTAATTAAAATTGGATATCTATAACCATAAAATAAGTGTTTATTTTTATTGTTCTGAGTAAAATGTGCATATCATTACACAAAAGTATAAAGCTCATGGAATATGTTGTGAGTGGAGTCCATCTGTATGAGAAATGCCCTCGAACAGGCGCTTGAAGAAAACCAGGGGAAATGTGCCTCAGTGTCACGTGCTCAGTGAGTTGAATGACTGAAAGTTCTTGTAACATGGAGCTGAGAGAAGCAACAGACCAGCTCCGATCTGATTATATGCTAGAGCACGTTTGAAGCACTGAATGGCCGCATGATGGATTTGAATTGTCTGTGTATTGAAAAAACATGCATCGCTATTGCTTGGGAATTGACAATTTCCTGAAAACGGGAATTATTTGAAAAATTTATCTGGAACATTCCATAATTGGCATTATTTCGAACATTCTATTACCATGTGAGGGTATAGCAAAGGCAAGATAGAGAGAGAGGAGAGAGAGAGAGATGGGGAAGGTGCAGAATGCCGCAGTGAGAGTGGTAGAGCTTTGGCCTTGTTTGGGGGGTGGGTGCTATAACAGATATACAGTGAGTGTGACGGAGCAGAGAGAATACAGTGACCCTTTTCCTGACAGAGCGGGGAAGGTTATTGATGCTTGTCCTGCATTGCTGGACATTTCTTCAGACTGCAGGTACTGTACTGAGCTGAGTGGTAAGCTCAGACCATGTTCAGTGGGTCTGGTAATGTGGCCACCTCTGAGAAGAGAATGGTACTCATCTGTACTAGCCTATCCACATATCCCGGTCGACAAATCATGGTGTAATTGCCTCCTATCTGCCATGCTGGAGGTAAACTGTGATGGGCAGCTCCGAACTGAGAAAGCTCAAAGGTGTGCCCGTTGGTCTTTTAAAGGTAGCACCAGGGCCAGGGATCACTGTATAACCAGGGCTTTCCGGGCGATGGTTAGTACCTCCAGCCATGATGGGTGGGAGAAACGAGCTGGTATTGAATGACAGGGACACCATGGGATCGGGTGGGTAGATAATGAGGTGAATTGGATAAGACAGCACCAGGAAACTTGCTCGACCTCGTGCAGACAATCCCTCTGTCACACTCAATAAAAATGTCACTGAGATAAATTGTTGTTACATTCAGCTCAACTAGTCATAGACTCTGCTGCGCCCACTCACAATTACAAAGCTACAGAACAAATGCTCATCCAAGTATCCACCATGTGAACTCACACCAATATCCCATTCACCCATCATTCCTGGGAATACTGTCTCACGTTGCAGGATTCTGTCGAAATATCCTCATTTCAGCATTCTGAAAACTGCGATCTTCCATGAAATTG
>NC_057717.1:4844705-4863252 GCF_004010195.1 Chiloscyllium plagiosum | reverse complement strand
CGAACTGAGAAAGCTCAAAGGTGTGCCCGTTGGTCTTTTAAAGGTAGCACCAGGGCCAGGATTCACGGTATAACCAGGGCTTTCCCGGCGATGGTTAGTACCTCCAGCCATGATGGGTGGGAGAAACGAGCTGGTATTGAATGAGAGGGACACCATGGGATCGGGTGGGTAGATAATGAGGTGAATTCGATAAGACAGCACCAGGAAAGTTGCTCGACCTCGTGCAGACAATCCCTCTGTCACACTCAATAAAAATGTCACTGAGATAAATTGTTGTTACATTCAGCTCAACGAGTCATAGACTCTGCTGTGCCCACTCACAATTACAAAGCTACAGAACAAATGCTCATCCAAGTATCCACCATGTGAACTCACACCAATATCCCATTCACCCATCACTCCTGGGAATACTGTCTCACGTTGCAGGATTCTGTCGAAATATCCTCATTTCAGCATTCTGAAAACTGCGATCTTCCATGAAATTGTCTCTCAATCCTCCTTTCTCGTTTTCCCAAAATCCTTTTGTTTGTTGGAATTTAAGCTGATTCCCTCACCATCTCTTTATGGCAGTGGTTTTCACACCCCCAGCGCCCCCTTGTCATGGTACAATGGAGATGTGGAGCTGTAAATGGATGGGAGCTTCGCATCCTGTCACTTCCAGAATGGGCTGCAAGTTTCCCCACACTGTGCAGAGTTCTAATATAGTGTTACTGAGCAATGTACTGGGGCGGTGTACACAGCTCTACATGCGGGGAGGGTAACTGCTCAGGTTTATAGATCAATTCACTGTCTTCACTGCACAGCTCCCCATACTGAACAGGTTCTTTGTTCATGTTTATAGAGCTAAATATTTGTGTGGGCTGAATGTCACCCCATGCTGGACAGAAAGTTTCATCCGGGTTTCAGAATCAAGGCACCGGTGTGATCTGCACTTCTCCCTATGTTGGACAGATAGCCTGTGGACCGGTGAGGCCTGCAGAGTGCTCCACCCTAGACAAATTGCTGGATTGTACTGAGCCTGGTCTGTACCGTGCTCCATCCTGGACAGATTACAGGATTGCACTGGGCCTGGTCTGTACAGTATTCCATCTTAGACAGATCGTTGTATTGTACTGAGCCTGTTCTGTATAGTATTGCATCCTGGAAATATTACTGGGTTATACTGAGCCTGGGCTGTACCACGCTCCATCCTGGACACATTTCTGGATTGTACTGAGCCTGGTCTGTACCGTGCTCCATCCTGGACAGATTGCTGGATTGTACTGGGCCTGGTCTGTACAGTATTCCATCTTGGACAGATTGTTGTATTGTACTGAGCCTGTTTTGTATAGTATTCCATCTTGGACAGATTTTTGGCACAGTGCTCCATCCTGGACAGATTGCTGTGTTGTACTGAGCCTGGGCTGTACCACGCTCCATCCTGGACAGATTGCTGGGTTGTACTGAGACTGGTCTGCACAATATTCCATTCTGGACAGGTTGCTGGGTTATACTGACCCTGGTCTGCACAGTGCACCATGCTGAGCAGGTATCTCATCTGGGCTTATTCGTGTCTGGCCTCGACCTGTGAGTGGATTGTGTATGCAATATAATTCCTGATAGAGCAATCACTCCTCCACCTTGGTGCATTCCGCTGTGAAAGCCCGTATTTCTGCAACATGTTGTTCATTAAGAAATTCTCCAATTAAAACGACGAAATCTTTCCTTTATGCTGTTAACCCAAACAGACCGCCCCTCACAACACATGACGAAGGTAGTCTCGACCCGAACGTTTTCTTATTTTAAAGGTAAATGTGAGGTGCTGTGTTTCCGATACAATCCGTTTGGTCAAAATATTTGACTTTAAGCAAAACACAATCTATTCAAATACAACAACAAGAAGAGGAACTTGCAATACCTTAATTCTACTGGAAAAAAAACCTAAAGAATTAGCGTTTATTTACCTACCATACAGTAACTGCTCCAATATAAAAAACATCCCATAAACATACACTTGTGAAAAAACAAATTCAGGAAACAGATCGTCTCACATGCAGTTCTCCAATCCAGGAGGAAAGAACATCAAAAGCCAATTCTGAGAGAAATCTCGGAGAGAGTGTGTAGCAGCCAGGAAAGATTTTCAACCTTCCAACTCTGCTGAGACCCCAACAATACCTGGTGAAATGTAAAACTAAGAATCCTGGTTCTGTGAGAGGTTGACCATCACTCCACAGGACCAGGCCACAGCTGCAAGGACCACAAGGAATGCATTGTATCTACACCGTCTATGCCACTGTAGGAGCCTCTCAAAAACGCCTAACCTCACCTAAGCCATTAAATGATGGTAAGATAAATGACAAAGTTAAATATAAATAAATAAAACGAAAGGATTTAGCAGGTCTGGTGATCAGACACAGACGGCATTAGGACCCCAGTTATTCCCATCCTGCCAAACTATAGTAGGATCATTGATATAGTGAATAGAAAGCATCATCACTCTGCCTCACCTCTAAATTTACACATGGAGGTGTGCTGTTAGCCCAATAGTCAGCGATGTCAACACCCAACCAGACCAAGTATTGTTGTAACATATGAGGGTTGAAGTGAAAAGGGTTTACTGGAGCTATTTGTGACTGTGATTGGTGTCAGTCTCCAAGGATCCTAACTGTATCATTAGACGGTTTCCCTCTTCTATTAGTAAGGGGCTTCCTTCAACCAGTTATGCCATAGTATCAGCGGCAGCGTCATCCTCAAGACGATTGGGATCAGCAGTTACAGGGAGAGGGAAAGGAAGAGAATCTTGGAACAACAGACTGGAATGTTCCAACAATGGCTCAGAATCTGAGAACATTAGACTGGAATGTTACAACAATAGACAAGAGTTTATCTGATTGTCTTTACTATCTTTCTCGGGATTGCCCATGGTTAGAGTTGCGGATACGAGCCATATTGATGATTATTCAAGCAGGTTACTATCCCATTTTCGCGATTGTTGCTATTCCTGGTAAGCCTTTCTCTGTCAATTCGATAAATGAGGGTGAAGTTTATCGCTACTTCAGTTATTTATACTTAACAAATAGATAATCTGCTATCTTCAGTTTCAATCACAAACTCCACTTCATTTCCACTAATTTCAGACTACTCACTCATAAACATCTAATAAGGAACAAGACTGTTCCGACCCTTGATCTTCCGTTCTCCCTGAACTGTTTTATACTCTATATTCTCTCTGCCATCAAACCTGCTTACATCCACCTCGATAATATCCCCAGTCTCCACCTCTGCCTCAATGCTGTTGCTGAATGAGCCAACATCTGCCCCCTTGTTAACTTTTGATTTTATGGCTTCACTTCTTTTCTGACCACTCTTCCAATTACAAATATTTTGACCACAAATTTGTTCTTGTCACTCTACCTATTTCATAAAGGACCTCATATCAGAGTAAAAATGTCACTGGCCGTGTAATTCAAAGGCACAAGTTATGACTTTAAATGCATTGTTTCAAATCCTTCCACAGCTGATGACAGAAGTTAAATTCGAATGGCAACAATTGGAAAGAAATCTCATTTTACAAACGACAACCATAAATCACTAGGATTTATTTTATCATTTCCCTGATAGCCTTTGGTAAAAAAAACTAATTGTGACAAAAATGATTGGCTCCATATTGTCTTGACAAATGGTCTCGCAGTCAACGGCAATTAGTGATGGATGACAAATGTTGTCCTTACCAGTGATGCTGACATCCTGTGCAACAACAGCATTAAAGGTGAAATAAACCAAGGAACTGTGGGTGATGGAGATCCGAAATAAAATTCTCCAGCGTCTGAAAATGTTGGAGAATCTCAGAAAGTGTGGTAGCCGCTGTAAAGAGAAAAAAAAGATCAAGTTTCGAATCTAGTGACCCTATATCACAACTGAAAGCAACTGGAAAATAATATTAATGGTCGGATGAGTGGGGGAGGGGTAGTTGAGTGGATGTAGAAAAGTCCAGCGAAAAAGAGAGAAAAAGAGAGAGAGAGAGAGAGAGACAGAAATGAAAAGTAAATATTGAGACTGCTGATAATGAACCAGAAGGAAAATAAAGTGGGAGCTTATTCTAAAATTTCCACTTTTCCCATATTCCTAATGTTCATGAAGCAAATATAGAGACTGCTGATAATGAACCAGAAGGAAAATAAAGTGGGAGCTTATTCTAAAATTTCCACTTTTCCCATATTCCTGAATGTCATGTCAATTTAGATATGTCCCTGTTTACATTGAGTTATGTTCCCTCTGTCTTTATCCTCTGAGTGTGATGATCAACTCCATAGGCAATGCTGGTGCTGCTCTTATAGTTGCTCAGATACAAAGAAACGGAATGCTCCATTGTCAAATGACTTTTTTGAAGACGGGAACGGTAACTGTAGTACTGTGCAGAAATGTAACTGTTTTTTTTTCTGCTAAGAACAGAAACATTTTCTCCACGGAATGGGTGCACCGTGTGTATGGGGATTTGACTTCTCCTGTCATTACAGAATAAAGGGAGGTTCTGTGGATGATTTTCTCGTGTTTGTGTTATCAGCTGCCGCGTCTATTCAGGGAGACCCAAGGGTATGTTGACGCCGCTTTGGTTGAGATATGAACACTGCATTTACAGAGTGTTCTGGGTCCGTGATAAACAAATGGCGTCGAGGCTACACAGAAGGGAAGCTCCTACACAGGGAGATCAGGGCACTACATGATCCTCCCTGGGATTTCCAGGAACATTTGTCTGAGCTGGGCCCATTCCAATCGTACAATGTGAAACCAGCTTCTTTCAACAATGAGGTGGTCACTGAGCAGTTTCCCCTTCTTACATATAGACTGTAAACTCACAGCAGGGACAGGACTGTGCTGACACTCGCCAGGAAGTGTATTGTATTGATTCTGGAATTTTCCAGGAAGTGTGAGTGACATATCTGGAGTGCAGCCCTCCGATATAACACTAGCTGACGGAAGCTATCTGCCTGCTGAGAGGAATATATTGCTTCTGTCTCCACGGAGGAAGGTGTAGAAACTAACTTCCAGAAATACCAGGGAACAGGGGCCCTGGTGAAAATTAGGGGATGTGCGAAATTAGAATTAATGAAGAGTATGTATTTGAAAATCTATTCGAATTGAAGCTTGGTATGTTGCTGGATCTGATGAGCTCCATCCCAGAGTATTGAGGAGGTGGCAACAGAGCTACTGAAAGAATTCCTGATTATTCTTCGAAGCTGGTTAGATTCTGGAGGGATCCTGCAGACTGGAAAGCGGTTATTGTTCCGCTAAATATTCAAAACAGGACGGAGAGGGCAAACAGAAAACTAAATAGCTTGATGCCAGCTGTGAGAAAAAAAAATTGGAAACTTTTATAAGGAATGTGACAACTAGACACTTGGAAAATAATGATATGATTACACTCGGCCTAGATTCAGGAAAGGGAAATCATCTTTGATAAAACTGCTGTAGTTGTGGAGATTGTCCGTTATGGGACAGAAGTAATTATAACTGAAAATGATATCTGGTCTTTCATGCAAAATACTTGAAGTACCACAGTAAATATGCCTTACTCAATGGTAGTGTTTTGTATTTAGGGCATTGTATACAGACTGAGTTTGTTTTATAAATAATGATCGCCACATCACCGAAACAGGGCAAAGGAGTCTCATCACATTGAACCCTGGCATGATGGTACCATCAGGAGAGAGTGCAGTGAGTATGTGTTTAACTTGTACCACTGTGAGAGAATACGAAGTTGAAACTTGATGGTCATGGACGGACACTTATTTTGTCCCAAACAGCCATTGATAAGGTGGGAAATTCCATACTTTCCATAGGATGCTCGATTCCCAATAGTTTACATGCCTGTGCAGAGACCTCATTTCTCTTAACAGAGAGGTACAGGCTCTGAATGAAGTCTGGACACTGTAATACACAGTTACTGCGTGAACCTCCACTCAACGTTGTATTGTTCACAATCCTGTCAGCAGCCACGATACCTTCATTCTGAAACAGTTAGCTATTTTCCAACAGCTTCTGACTTTCAGATAGGATGCAGGTCTGCTCTCTCAGCGATGGAAGATGCCTTTCAAACTGGTTTAAAAATCGTTTCAGTCCCACTGCCAGAAAACCATGCTAACATAACACAGATGTACTATGAGTAATGAAGCCACGAGGAATACCACGGAACAGTCCATCTGTACAGCCCCTGATCCATTTGTTTGTTATGTTGGAGCATCTCTGACACCTTCCTCTTCCTGTGTTCGTGACTTGAGGAGCTGAATGACCTCTTCCTGTTCCTTTGTAAGTGACTCCAGGTGTGAAATGGTCACGTTCTAACCCCTGTAAGTGATTGGTGGGCGTCAGCAGACTCCTTGTCTTCCTGTGTAGCGACAGGAGGGACTGAATGGGCTTTCCCTCTTCTTGTCCAGTAGCTTTGATGGGCTGAATGTCTTTCCCATATTCCTGTGAATCGAGATTGAGGTACTGAGTGAACTTCTCCGTTTACTCTGGAAATGTGCAGCGCTGTTTCATGAATGTTGCCGACAGTTTGACATCACAGGCTTGAACGTTGTCTCAGTCTTGTTGCACATGGACACAAACTGCATCAGTAGGTCAGGGATGACGAAGCTTTCTGAATATCGTGTAACATACAGTAAATATCCCCACTTCTGATTGATGTGGACTCAATGGGATGAATGGCCTGTATCCACACAGCAGGGATTCCTTGCTGACAAACTGGGTTTACCTGGGCTGAGGTAGCTACCCTGAGGATTTCCTGCAGAGATGTTTCACGGCTGAGATGTTAACATGTTCGATTGTGCTGTGAATGTCTCAAAACACTGGAGAGTTTGCGATGGATTCTCATGAAGTGCAATTTTACTCAGGCTTCTTGATGTAATCTTCAATTAAATACTGGCTTGATATCAGGGCCAGTCGCTCTTTGGTAGACCCTTGTACTCTATCACTCATATTGATAGGCCATGGTGTAGGAGCAGGCAGTGATTTCTTCAAACAGAGGGTAGTGAATGTCAGGAATTCTCTATTCCAGAGAGATAGGGGAGCTATAGCGGTAAGTGCACTCCGCCTGTTGCTGTCTAGCAGGTTGGAGGGTCTGAATGGAACATCAGAACAGGAGCAGAGTTAGATCGTTAGACACTATGAAACATCTCCACCAGACACTAAGATTGTAGCTGATCAGATTATGTCCTCAGCTCCTTTCCTGTCTGTATCCCATTATCTGTGCCTCACTTCTCTGTCAAATATTTAACTAACTCAGCTTTGGATAAATGTGAACAAAGAGGCACCACATACCTCTGGAGAAGGGACTTCCCACTCAAATGGTCCTTTGAGAATTTCTCCTCATCTCTCTTACAGTTTCATAAAGCACGGAGAACTGTCCACATAACTCAGACATCCCAATCTGATCTAGTCCTATTTGCCAGCATTAGGACCATAATCCTCTAAATCCTTTCTATTAAAATGCATATCCAGATGCCTATTAAAAGTTGCAACTGTACCAGCCTCCATCATTTTCTCTGAGAGCTCATTCCATACACACACTGCAATCTGCATGAAAATATTGTCCCTTTATTCACACTGCAATCTGCATGAAAATATTGTCCCTTTATTATCTTTCTCCTCTCACCTTTAGACTTTGCCTGATAGTTTAGGACGCCGCTATCCTGGAAAAAAAGACCTTGGCTATTCAGATTATCCATTTTCTTCATGATTATACACACCTCTATAATGTCACGTCTCAGCCTCCGATGCTCCAGAGTAAACAAGCCCCAGTCTGTGCAGCCTCTTCCTGTAGCTCATCACTCCATGTCCGGCAATATCCTTGTAAATCTTTTCTGCACCCTCTCAAGTTTAACAGCATCCTAGCTGTAGCAGAGCGAACTTAATTAAACACAGTATTCTAAATCTGACCTCACCAATATCCTGTCCAGTTGCAACATGATCTCCCAAATCGCACACTCAATGAACTGATCAATAAAGGCAAGCATACCAAACCCCTTCTTCACCACCCTGTCGACCTGCCACTCCACTTTCCAGGATCTATGAGCCTGCGCCCTTTTGTTCAACATCGCTCCCCAGGACCTCACCATTGATTGTATATGCCCTGCCCTGTTTTACCTTACCAAAATACAACACTTCACATTTATCTAAATTTAACTCCATCTATCGCTCCTTGGCCCATTGGTCCATCTGATCGAGGTCCCATTGTACTCTGACATAAACCTTGCAGGCCACTGCATCTCTAATTTTAATGCCATCTTAAACATAATAAACAGACGAGTATTCACATTCAAATCATTGATATAGAAAATGAAAGGCAGTGGATTCAGCACGGCTCCATGTGGCACATCACTGGTCATACTTTCTCTGAGAGCTCATTCCATACACACACTGCAAGCTGCATGAAAATATTGTCCCTTTATTATCTTTCTCCTCTCACCTTTAGACTTTGTCTGATAGTTTAGGACGCCCCTATCCTGGAAAAAAAGACGTTGGCTATTCAGATTATCCATTTTCTTCATGATTTTACACACCTCTATAATGTCAAGTCTCAGCCTCCGATGCTCCAGAGTAAACAAGCCCCAGTCTGTGCAGCCTCTCCCTGTAGCTCATCACTCCATGTCCGGCAATATCCTTGTAAATCTTTTCTGCACCCTCTCAAGTTTAAAAGCATCCTAGCTGGAGCAGAGCGAACTTAATTAAACACAGTATTCTAAATCTGACCTCACCAATATCCTGTCCAGTTGCAACATGATCTCCCAAATCGCACACTCAACGAACTGATCAATAAAGGCAAGCATACCAAACCCCTTCTTCACCACCCTGTCGACCTGCGACTCCACTTTCCAGGATCTATGAGCCTGCGCCCTTTTGTTCAACAACGCTCCCCAGGACCTCACCATTGATTGTATATGCCCTGCCCTGTTTTACCTTACCAAAATACAACACTTCACATTTATCTAAATTTAACTCCATCTATCGCTCCTTGGCCCATTGGCCCATCTGATCGAGGTCCCATTGTACTCTGACATAAACCTTGCAGGCCACTGCATCTCTAATTTTAATGCCATCTTAAACATAATAAACAGACGAGTATTCACATTCAAATCATTGATATAGAAAATGAAAGGCAGTGGATTCAGCACGGCTCCATGTGGCACATCACTGGTCATACGCATCCAGTCTGAAAAGCAGTCCTCTACCACCCTGTCTCTCCTAGCTTAAATCTAATTTTGTAGTCATTTGGCTAGTTTATCTTGGATCTATTTATGACCTAACCTTATTAACTTGTCTTCCATCCGGAATCCTGTCGAATGCCTTGCTGAAGTCTATATGGACAGCGTCCATTACACTGCCATCACCAATTTTCTTTGTCACCTCTTCACAAAATGCAATCAACTTTGTTAGAAATGATGTCCCATGCACAAAGCCATGTTGACTATCCTTCATCAGGTATTACATTTGCAAATACATAAAAATCCTCACCCTCTCAATTCTCTCGAACAGTATGGCCACTAATGACGTCAGGTTCACTGATCAATAGGTCAGGACATTATTCCCCTTCCTTGTCCCACACTTCCGCTGCTCACTGCAAATGTTAAAGTAACCGTGTTGCTGATATCACCAAAATTATATGTCTCAGAGTGTGTGAGGGTTAGAAACAAGTCAGGCAGGATTCTTTAATTTTCAAAATTAACAAGGTTGTTGACCGAAACTAGGATGGAAAGATGAATGACAAACGGTTTGAATATTGCAAATCTGTGCGTCGATGATTCCCTCTCTAAAAATGTTGACACATGCACAGGTTTGATGACAAACCGAAAAATATAATCTCTGCAGAACGTTAACTTGAAACAACTGTGCCCAAATATTAATCGAACTCATGACGAATGGAAACATGAGGGATTGTTTCAAATATCATTCAGCTTATATAGCTATTCTGCTGTTATAAGCTGCTGGCAATGGGATTACCTCGAACAGGTGGATTTAGCTGACTTCCCTTTACTTCAGGTAGTGGGGCGATTCCAGTGGATTCTCGGCAGGAATCCTCCATGAGTGGTAAAGATGACTGAGGAGTTGACAGCTCACACACTTTGCTGGGAAGAGGAAAACGGAGAGGGAGGGAGCAACAGGCTGTTCCTTCTCAGGAAGGTTACATTTTCTCCCTCTCTGAGCTGAATTACACAATGACGTTATCCGGCCCCAAACTGGGAGAAATGAGGTCTATTTGAACAGTTCCTGAACTGTACGACTCCATCGCATTCCCTGCTTCATGAAGGTACATCATTGCTGCTGTTGGACACCTAACCATTTCTTTCAGAACAAATAGCGCCACTAGATTTGCGGATGTGTTTATATGTCCCGTATACTTTAATAATATAATTTGTAATATTTTCACAATATCTGCATTTCAATGAATGCATCTTATTCTTAAATTAGCTCCCCAGTCTTATTCTCCCAAAGTAGATAAAATATTCATCAGGTATTCACCAGCTCAAAATCTTATATGGTCAATAAAAACATTTTTCATTCTCAGGCCTAAACTTCTAATCGTACATAGCATCATGCCTTCATTGCAAGAACGAGCAAAGAGAAACATCTTTGAAACATTTGAAAAGCAATTTGTTTTTCACGTCAGTGGAATTACAATCGCACACAGTACATCAGATGCTGTGTCAACATCTGCCTGTGCAAACGCAGTAAAACATCCTTAAGATCAGACACAATACTCTTCATCAAGAAAAAAGTATAACTTCATTTACTTTCAAAATCACGTGCGGCATCTACAGACTAACTTGTTGTGATTTATGTACCAGGACGCGCAAATCCCTTTGTACCATCGAGTTCTGCATTTTGCCTCCAGTTATATAATTACTGTTGTTTCATGCTTCGTCCATAACACAAACTTCCCATCACCCACATTGTACATATTTTTTTTTGTTGCTGAAGGTTTGCTCACGACCCTCCCCTGTCTGTATCCCATTGCAGACACTGTTGCTCCACTTGACATTTTATTAAATGACGATCCTGGTGAATGGGCAAATTGAGCTCCAATCCATTCAGCCCCGTCATACAAGTCATTATTTGCATATAATCGGAATACAACCGGAAGCGGCAGATTCAAATCACTATAAATGCCGGAGGAAACATCGCAGAAGCGCTTCACAGGAGGCTCCCAAGCACAGAGGACGTCACCTAGACAGGGGACGAAACGTCTGCAACACAAATTCCCAGCTTGAACAGAACCACAACAAATCATTATTCTTGATTATTCTCGATTGTAAACCGTTGATAGACTCACACTGATCCCCGAGGAATTTCACTAGTGACAGCTTTCCAACCTGAGAGTAAGTACTTATTTCTATTCTCTATTTCCTGGTAGCTGACCAGGACTTCCCTGTTCCTGTGTAGCTGCCTAGAAAGGTTGCATGGCCTCCTGCTATGCTGTGTAGCTGGTTGTCGATTTCTCATCTCAGTGACCCTCCGTCCGGCCATTTGTTATCAGATAATCAGGTGGAGTTCGTACTGTAAATGTTCCTGATCCCTGAGAGTTGAAAAGATGAGCACAAAATATAGACTAACATTTGGCGGGATCGCTATCCGGTCAAACATGCTGTCTTTCTGATGCAGCAATAGAATAATTCTAGAATATCAGTAATGTGCTCAATTTTGAGCTTTAGACACTGAGGAGGGGGGAGATTTCCTATAGCCTGATTAACATGTGTCCCCTTAACAACACAACCAATAATCTTCATCATTAATTTCGTTGTTGATGGTTGCTGCCGTGTTGAATAATTGCCGCAGCCACTACACATTAAAATAAGCTATTCTGTTTGAGAGGTGACCTTATAGAAGTTTATAAAATCATGAGGGGCATTGATAGGGAAAATAGGCAAGGTGTTTTCCCTTGGGTAAGGGAGTCCAGAACTACAGGGCGTAGTTTTAAGATGAGAGGGGCAAGATTTATAAGGGATCTAAGGGACAACTTGTTCACACAGTGTATGGTGGGTGTGGGGAAAGAGCTGTCAGAGGAAGTGTTGGAGACTTGTATAATTGCACCATTTAAAAGTCATCCAGATGGGTTTATGGAAAGGAACGATTCAGAAGGATAAGGGCAAAATGATGGCAAATGAAGACATCTGGTTGGCATGGATGAGTTGGACAAAAGGGTCTGTTTCCTTGATGTCTATCTCTATTGCACTGTGACTGAATCCTTTACTCTATTCCCGTGTATCTCCTGAGAGGGGCAGAATGGGATTCTTGCTACCTCATTGCAGTGATACTGACTGGCTGAATGACGTCTTCGTCCCCCTCTATAATAGCCTCAAGGGGTGCAGTGAGAGAACAACATGGGATAGGAGCTCTAGACAGCTGCTCAATTTATAAAGATCATGGCTGGTCTGTTTGCGGCTGAAAACCCCTTTCCTGATTAGTCCTAATAAACACTGACTCCCCTTTCCAACAAAGGTCAGTAAAGGTGAGCCGTGAATATCTTCAGTGACCCCTCAGTATTTTTCGTCATTTATGTAACTGATTTGATTGTGAGCATAAGAAATATAGTTAGTAAGTTTGCAGATAACATCAAAATAAGAGATGTAGTGGACAATGAAGAATATTATCTCAGATTACAATGCGATCTTCAGCAGTTGGGCCAATGGTCTGAAAAGTGGCAGATGAAATTTAATTTAGATAAATGTGGAGTGATGCATTTTGTGAAGGCAAATATTTGCAGGACTTCTACACTTAATGGTAAGGTCCTAGGGAGTGTTGCTGAACAAAGGGACCTTGGAGTGCAGGTTCAAAGCCCTTGAAAGTGGAGATGCAAGTAGATAGGATAGTGAAGAAGGCGTTTGGTATGCTTTCCCTTATCGGTCAGAGTATTAAGTACAGGAAGCTGGAACTGACAACTGGAAGCGGCAGATCCAAATCACTATAAATGCGGAGGAAACATCACAGAAGCGCTTCACAGGAGACTCCCAAGCACTGAGGATGTCACCTAGACAAGGGATGAAACGTCTCCAACGCAAATTCCCAGGTCGACGAACAGAACCACAACAACGAGCATCCGAGCTACAATCTTCTCCCAAACTTTGAATTAAGTACAGGAGTTGGGACGTCCTGTTGCGGCTGTGCAGGACATTGGTTATGCCACTGTTGGAATATTGCGTGCAATCATGTTTCTTTCCTATCGAAAAAGATGTTTAGAAACTTGAAAGGGTTCAGAAAAGATTCACAAGGATGTTGCCAGGGTTGGAGGATTAGAGCTATAGGGAGAGGGTAAATACGCTAGGCCTGTTTTCCCTGGAGCATCGGAGGCTGAGGGGTGACCATATGGAGGTTTACAAAATCATGAGGGGCATGGAAAGGATAAATAGACAAACCTTTTTCCCTAGGTGGGCGAGTCCAGTACAAGAGGCATAGGTATAGTGTGAGAGGAGATATAGTGTAAATTGTGGAACCTCTAAATTTAAAAGTGTCTGAACCTCACAGCAATTCAGCCTCTCATTTGTTTTAAAATGAATGCACAACAAATAGGAAAGACATAGACCATTCAGCCCCTGAAATCTACCCCACATTCCCAGTTACTCTGTTCGGTAAAGTATTTATCAAATTCAGCCTCCACCGCACTTTTGTGTCGACATGTCAGATAGTGTAAACCACAGAGCATATGACATTGGTGCCAAACTATCGTGTTTGGTCCATCAAGTCTGATCTGCTGTTCGATCATGGCTCTCATGTGTCTCAGCAAAATTCTCCCACAATTTCACTGTAATCTTGCTCCCCTTATCAATCAGAATATACCTATCTCTGTCTTAAAAAAACAGAACTGTGTCTGAGTGTCTGTATGTCTATGTGTGTGTGTTTTAGGTTATCGGCAGGAGGCAGAGGGTGGTAAAGGAGGGTTGTCTTTTGGACTGGAGACCTGTGACCAGCGGCGCTCCACAGGGATTGGTGCTGGATCCACTTTTGGTTGTCATTTATATCAATGATTTAGATCAGAATTATAGAAGGCATGGTGATCAAGTTTACGGCTGATACCAAGATTACTGATAAAATGGAAGGTGAAGAAGGTTACATAAGATTACAAAGAGAGCTTTACAAATTGGATCGATGATTCACCGAGTTGTACAGCACAGAAACAGACACTTTGGTCCAACTCATTTCTGCCAACCAGATGTCCTAAATTAACTTAGTTTAACTTTCCACCATTTCTTCCATATCCCCCTAAATATTTCCAATTCATGTCCCCATCCAGGTGCCTTTTAAATTTTCTAATTGTCACAGCCTCCACCACTTCGTCTGGCAGCACATTGCATATACAGACCACCCTCTGTATGAAAATGGTCCTCTTAGGTCCCTTTTAAACCTTGTCCATCTCACCTTAATTCTATGTCCTCTAGTTTTGGACTTCCCGACACTGGGGTAAAGACGCTGACTATTCAGCTTATCCATGGTCTTCATGACTTTATAAACCTCGAGAATGTGCACATTTGACTCCAAACAACATGAATGGCTGTGTTTTCAGTAATACTGGGCCTAAATTCTAAAATTCAATACTGACACCTCTTCCTTCTCCAACACATTATAATTCTAAACCATTTTAATCAACTTGTTCAGCCACATTATGAAACACCTCTGTGGGATTTGAATCTGGATTTTGGCATCAGAGGTAGAGCCGCTGCCACCACTTGGCAATAGTCGCTGAAGCTGCTGCATTCTTCACCTCTATGTTTGTTCATCGGCCTGTTGTGAAATACAGTGACATGTCTCCGTGACAGGCAGCACTTTAATGCAGACTTCTGATCCAGAGTGAGAAACACGAACACGCAAGTTCAGGTATCGGAATCTAACCCAGAGCTCTGGCTCAGAGGCATGGGCGTTACCGACTACACAAGACTTAAACCATGTCCAGATTTTCGGTCACATTTTAAATGTCATCTTTCAGCTCGGTGTGGATTCATTAAAATTTGGCTCTCTTTTACTAAATTACACAGATAAAAGAAATACAGTTTTGCAACAGATGAAAGGTACTCACCTCAAATATAGGATGCTGAGTTTATGTGCTATGCCTTCATGATAAACGATGAAAATATTTCATTGTTTGGCTATGATTTCCTCCTTAAGTTGCTATTATCTGACATCTGCAATATGAGACAAAGACATCCTGCAGACACACTCTGCACTAGAAAGGATCTGGAACAGATACTTATCATTGAACACCATAAATGAAGAAACAGCATACGTTCTGGATCAAAAGCACCAATCACTCTTTCTCGCCTGTAACGTGTGACTGCCCTCTTCTTAAAACCAAGAAATGATCCAACGCAGCTGATTACTGTCCAGACTTTCTTCCCCAGTACTATCACTCACTGGGCTGAAGAGTGGCAGATGGAGTTTAATTTCGATAAATACACGTATCACAATTTGACAAAAACAATAGAATTAAATGTCGGGCCATTGGTAACGTTGTAGAACAGAGGGATCTAGGAGTTCTGGTATATTTCTTTGAAGTTTGCATCATGTGTAGGCAGGGTGGTTATGAAGGTGTTTGGCTTGCTGGCTTTCATTGCTCAGACCTTTGTGTACAGGAGCTGGAACATTATCTTCAGGTTGTGCTGGACATTCGTGAGGTCTCTCTGGAAGTACTGTGTGCACTTCAGGTCACCTGGTAACATTGAGTATATTGTTAAACTGGAGACGGTTCAGAAAGAATTAAACGGTTGTTGCTGCGAATGGAGTGTTTAAGTTATAAGGAGAGACTCGATGGACTGGGACTTTTTCCACTGCAGGAAACTGTATCAACCTTATAGAGATTTATGAAATAATGAGGGATATAGATAATGTTGAATGGCAGGTGTCCTTTCACTAGGGTGTTGAATTTCAAGACTGGGATAATTTTAAGATAAGAGGAGTACGACATCGTGTCATACAACTGTCCAGCATGGAAACAGACCCTTCTACACAACTCGTCCCTAATGACCAGATGTCCTATATTAATGTAGTTCCATTTGCCAGCATTTGGCACATATGTCCCTAAACAATTCCTATTCACGTGCCAATCCAGAAGCCTTTTAAATGTTGTAATTGTCCCCGCCTCCACATCTTCCTCTGGCAGCTCGTGACATGTATTGCACCCTCGCTTTGAAAACCTTGCCCCTTAGATCCCTTATAAGTCTTTCCCCTCTGACCATCAACCTATGTCCTCTAGCTTTGGAGAGTGCTACCCCGGGGAAAGGACCTTGGCTATTGACAAGATCCATTCCACTTATGACTTTATAAACCTCTAATATCACCCCTCAACCACTGATGCTCCAGGGAAAATAACCCCAGCATATTCAGCCTCTCCATAAATTTAAAAACATCCAACACTGGCAATATCTTTGTAAATCTTTTCTGAATTCTTTCAGGTTTCACACATCCTTCCTCGAAGAGCGAGACCAGAATTGCACGAAGAATTCAATAGTGACCTAACTAATGTCCAGTACAGCCACAAAATGACCTTCCAACTCCTACATTCAATGCACTGCCCAACAACGACAATCATGTCAAATACCTTCTTCCCTATTTTATATGCCTGCGACTCCACTTTCTAAGTACTATGAACCTGCACTCCAAGATCACTTTGTTTAGCAACATTCCCCAGGGATTTACTATTAGATGTATAAGCCAAGCCTTGACTTTCCTTTCAAAAATGCAGCACTTCACATTTATCTCAATTAAACTCCATCTGCCACTCCTCAGCCCATTGGTCCATCTGACCAAGATCCCGTTGTACGCGGTAGTAATCGTTTTCTCTGTCCACTGCACCTTCAGTTTTGGTGTCAAACATGAACCTGCTAACCGTACCTCATGTGTTCATACCCAAACCATTTATGTAAATGATGAACACAGTGGACCCAACACCAATCTTTGTGGCACACCACTGGTAATGGGCCTATAGTCCGTAAAACAATCCTCCACCACCACCCTCTGTCTTCTATCTTTGAGCTAGTTCTGTATCCAAATGTCTAGTTCTCCTTGTGTTCCATGACATCTCAGCTTGCTAACCAGTCTCCCATGGGGAACCTTGTCGAACGCCTTACTGAAGTCCATGTAGATCACGTCCACTGCTCTGCTCTCATTAACTCTTTTTGTAACTTCTTCAAGAAAATTATAATCACGTTCGTGAGACATGATCACCCATGCACAAAGCCATGTTGACATTCCCTTATCAGTCCCTGCCTTTCCAAATACATGTAAATACTGTCGTTAGGATTCTCTCCAACAACTTGCCCACCACCGATGTCAGGCACACTGGTCTATCGATCCCTGGCTATTCCTTGACAGTTTGTTTAATAATGGCACCACGTTAGTCATCTCATATCTTTCAACACTTCATCTGTTGTTATTGATGTTAAGAACATCTCATCAAGATTTCCAGCAAGCACTTCTCGAGTTTCGCACAGAGTTCTTATGTTTTCCTGCTCAAGACCCATGAAGTGAATTGTGATTTCATATCATTTGGTTCATTGATGGCATGAACGTCGTGAATAATGATAGATGTGGGTAAAGTTACAACGTTTAAACGTCATTTTTTTACGTACAGGAATAAGAGAAGCTTTGAAAAAATATGGTCCAAGTGCAGGAACGTGGGACTAGTTCAGTTGAGATTATCGTTAGTATTGAGTATATAGGCTAAATGGTCTGTTTTCAAACCCCCTGTATAACGCTATGATTCCATGTGTGTTTGTATGTCCAAGTATATATCTGCATATTTTTGTCCACGCTTGTCGATTTGTGTGTGTCTATATGTGAACTGTGTGCATCCATCTCTCTGTGTGTTCTGCATTAGTGTGTATATGTATGCTTGTATCTCTATCTCTGCATCTGTGTGAAATAGGAACTGTTTTGTTTGGAGTGAATCATTGAGTGTGGTTCAAAACCTGCCTTCCTCCCTTTCTCTGTGTGTTCTGCATTAGTGTGTATATGTATGCTTGTATCTCTATCTCTGCATCTGTGTGAAATAGGAACTGTTTTGTTTTGGAGTGAATCATTGAGTGTGGTTCAAAACCTGCCTTCCTCCCTTTCCCTCTCCGTCTATCTCTCCCTCTTTTGCTGAAAATGATACAATGCCATGCTCTGCTGGTGTGTTTTAGGACTTCCCAATCCATTCTTACATATAAGGGTAAGTCACTAAACCTTGCATTTTACATGATGTATGTGTGTTTGCTCGTGTGTCAATGTGTGTATGCCTCGGTGTGTGTGTCTATGTGTTTGTATGTCTGCGTGTGCAGCTGTTTGTATGTATGTGCATCTGTGTATGTGCGTGTCTTTGTGCGTCTCTCTGTGTCTGTGTGTGCAAGTGTGTGTCTTTGTTCTGTGTGTGTGCGTGCCTGTGTGTCTGTGAACATCTGTGTGTGCATGCATTTCCATGTGTGTGGGGAATCTGGGTGTCTGTGTATGGGGGGATTGTGGGAACCTGTCTGTGTGTGTGAGACTCTGTATGTGTGTGTGTATGCGTACTTGTGCGTTTGTCTGTATGTGTGTGTTTTGTGTATGGTGT
>NC_057717.1:4823938-4842124 GCF_004010195.1 Chiloscyllium plagiosum | reverse complement strand
TCACCCTCATCTCCCCCTCACCTCCCCCTCACCTTCCCCTCACCTTCCACATCCTTCGGAGTTTTACCTGTATTTCCACACACGTCACCTACAGTGTCTGTTGCTCCTGATGTCTCCTCGACATTGGGGAGACAGGATGCCAATGTGCCGTACACTTCAGAGAATATCTCTGGGACACCAGCACCAACCAACCCCACCAACCCATGGCTGAACACTTTAACTCCCCACTCCCACTCCGCCATGGACATGCAGGTCCTGGACGTCCTCCACTGCCAAACCTTAACCACCCGTCGCTTGCAGGAGGAAAGACTCATCTTCTGCCCTGGGACCCTACAAACAAATGGGATCAATGTGGATTTCACCAGTTTTCTATTTTCCCCTACCCCCACCTTATCCCAGATCCAACCTTTCAATTCTGCACCGCCCCCATGACCTGCCCTACTTTTCCATCTTCCTTTCTAATTATCCGCTCCACCCTCCTCTCTGACTAATCACCTCCCAACCCAACTTCATCTACCTATCATATTAACAGCTACCTTCCCCACCCCATCCCTTTCCCATTTATCTCTCGGTATCCTTGGGCCACAAGCCACATTCCTGATGAAGGGCATACCCAAGAAATTTCGATGCTCCTCTGATGCTGCCTGACCTGCTATGCTTTTCCAGCACCACATTCTTGACTCTGACCTCCAGCATCTGCAATCCTCACTTTCTCTCTTGAGTTAATGTACCCAGAAATTTCCCCACCAGATATTTTATGCAGCTGGTCTATCATTTTGTCCCTGCTTTCTTAGTAAACAGAGTGGGACATATACAGCCCTGCAGTGCTCTGGCAATACTCCCACATACAAGGACAAAGTAAAAAAAGGAAAGATTTGAAGTCCGTCCGTCAGTAACCCTCATCCATTCCATCGGGACTGAGTAAATATTGCCTTTTATTATGTCATGAAATGTTATGTAAGGAAGGGGTTAACTGAGCTTGTTTGTTCCATGACTATGATTAATGTCAGTCTCCATGGATTCTAATTATCCCAATGGAGAGTTCCCATCTTTTAATGATAAATGGGCACTGTTCAATGTGTTATCTCATAGTGTGAGCGAGAACATCACCGACAGCACTAACAGAGATCAGCAGCTCCAGATAGAGAAGGGGAGAATAGATCATAATCTGAGAATATTCGACTGAAAAATTCCAACAATGGATCATAATCTGGGAACATTAGACTGAAATGTTCCAACAATGGATCATAATCTGAGAACATTGGACTGGAATGTTCCAACAATGGATCAGAATCTGGGAACATTAGACTGGAATGTTCCAACAATGGACAGAGGTTTATCCGATTATATTTGGTCTCTTTCTACATATTATGATTGGTTGCCATTATCATTCCGGATCTATTCTGTCCTTCGGATTATTCAATATTTTTATTACCCTCTCCTGTCTATCGTTGGTGTCCCTGGTAAGTCTCGCCGTCCAGATATGTTTTTCTATAAACCAGTCATGACTGCATTACTGTTCATTCACTTCTTGCCACTAGTATTGTTCATGTTGAGACTGTGAATCTACATATTCACTCTGTAGACCACTATTAACTGCATCAGGGAACTTGTTCAATTACTGTCTCCCTCCTTGCTTCTGGCAGTGTTACTCATGGGTTTCTGGGTTGTCCTGTTCACTTTCAGATGTGAACCATTGTCTCACTGTCCTTGCTATTTAAATATTGCGAGTGCGGAGGTCATTGTCCTCTATTATATTAACAAACTCTATTTCCTTCATGGGACTCCATCCTATCCATGGATAATATCTTTTTTATTCATTTCTGGAACATGGGCATCCCTGGCTGACAGCATTGATAGCCCGTTCCTATTTGCCCTTGTGAAGGTGATGGTGAGCTGCCTTCTTGAATCGCTGGAGTCCACTAGCTGTGAGATGATCCACAATGCCATTGGGGAGGGCATTCCAGGATCCTGACCCAACGACTGTGAAGGAACACCAGTGTATTCCCAAATCAGGGTGGTGAGTGGCTTGGAGGGGATCTTGAGGTGGTGTTTGACACAGACGAATCACAACTTTGGTGATCCTTTTGGGCATGAGCTGATTCCTGACACCATGCCCTGACCATTATTAACTTTAACTACTCACTGCTCCAGAATGTACTTCATTGGCTTAACGCATCTGCTGTTGAACCTTGAGCTGTGAAATACAGACTTAATGATGACAACAATCTGCTGTTGTTTCGCTCGGGTTGAAACCTGCAGAAACAAATCTGATTCGAACTCACACGAAAATCCCATTCATCTCTCATTCCTGTGCACGCTGATCCATATCGCTGTTGTGTCTAGCAATGCCTTTAATATTATTGAGCACTTTAACGCACCATCGGTGTGAAACGCCCCTCAGTCTCTCTGTATCGATTATCCAAATCCCTGTCAGTTGTTCATATTTTACCTGGTTTCCTGGAAGTGTATTTTCCGTCAAGCAATGATTTTCATATTCAACCACCCCAAGTGCACGACCCCCCCGCCCCGCCACCACAAGCACGTGCATACACACATACATACATATATCTTACATTGGTCCAATGAAGATAGGAATCGTCCCCTGCTGTGTGTATTTGATGTGTGTATCGTTCCGATATGATAGCAATACTCCCCATGTTGGGCAGATAACCCTGTTTACTGGGCACTAGCATGGCCTGCACAGCTCTCCATGTTAGTCTGTCCTATTCTCCCATTTTATGTTGTTTGAAGTGTTCTGCGAAGCCAATTTAGAATTTAATGAAACAATCCATTTCAGCTGATCTGAAAATACCTTTATTCAATCTTTTCATTTTTGTAATTTTGCTCTCTAAGAAGTCAATCCCCAGTCAGTCCCACAATCCATGGTTTCTCCATATTTCCACAACATGCTCTCAGTTAATTAATTGTTTGTGTCTTTCATGTGAATCTCTCTGTCCCTCTGTTTCTTTCCCTCACATTGGGTTTTGGCTCCCTCGTGTATCGAGTGATGACATTGTGAACCTTAGAAACAGTGAAATGCTGCATCCTGGTCTGTTGTTCACTTCCCGGTGTGTCCAATGTGCTGTTCCATGTTTAGGGGAGTGTGTGTCGGGCTGTCGTTCACTTCCTGGTGTATCCCATGTGATGCTCCATGTTGGATAGGGTCTTCAGCAGCTTTGACTCACGTCTCTGAACCTTGGTCTATGCCTGTGCACTGATCGTCTGACATCTGTGTTTGTCCCCTTGAACTGATCACGTGGTCAATAACACGAAGAATCCTCTTGAGTATTATTGTAAACGACCAGGTACCTAACATCTCTGACAATGCTGTCATTTTAAAACAGGCTATTTGCTCTTTGTCTTTAAAGAGAGAACTTAAATGCCGAGCTACCTACTGCAAACGGCTGAAGTAAATAACTTAGGAGGCTTTTAGGTTTTTTTTATAAATAGTGACAACAATGATCAGTTCGTACAGAACAGACGTTACAGTTTTTCTGAGCTGTAACAACCACCAGGTGCCTGGCGTGGGAGAAGTGTTGAATTATTCCAGTTAATGATCTCTCGCTGCTGTTAGAGTCATAGAGTCATAGAGATGTACAGCATTGAAGCAGATCCTTCGGTCCAACCCATCCATGCAGACCAGATATCCCAACCCAATCTGGTCCCACCTGCCAGCACCCGGCCCATATCCCTCCAAACCCTTCCTATTCATCTACCCATCCAAATGCCTCTTAAATGTTGCAATTGTACCAGCCTCCACCACATCATCTGGCAGCTTATTCCATACACGTACCACCCTCTGCATGAAAAAGTTGTCCCTTACGTCTCTTTTATATCTTTCCCTCTCACCCTAAACTTAGGCCTTCTAGTTCTGGACTCCCCGACCCAGGGAAAAGACTTTGCCTATTTATCCTATTCATGCCCCTCATAATTTTGTAAATCTCTATAAGGTTATCCCTCAGCTTCCGATGCTCCAGGGAAAACAGCCCCAGCCTGTTCAGCCTCTCCCTGTAGATCAGATCCTCCAACCCTGGCAACATCCTTGTAACTCGTTTCAGAATGCTTTCAAGTTTCCCAACATCTTTCCGATAGGAAGGAGACCAGATTTGCACGCAATATTCCAACAGTGGCCTAACCAATGTCGTGTATAGCCGCAACATGACCCCCCAACTCCTGTACTCAATACTCTGACCAATAAAGGAAAGCATACCAAACGCCTTCTTCACTATCCTATCTACCTGCGACTCCACTTTCAAGGAGCTATGAACCTGCACTCCAAGGTATCTTTGTTCAGCAACACTCCCTAGGACCTTACCACTAAGTGTATAAGTCCTGCTAAGATTTGCTTTCCCAAAATGCAGCACCTCGCATTTATCTGAATTAAACTCCATCTGCCACTTCATATCCCAATGGCCCATCTGGTCAAGATCCTGTTGTAATCTGAGGTAACTTAATGCTATTTCCTCCTGTATTGGAGAATTGCATTCATGGCTGGTTGGCCTTGGATGTGTCTTTTTGCAAAGGGATGAGTTTATGGGATGTTAGTACATTGGTAGTACTAACATTTGTTAGTACTACGTTTGTTAGTAGACGTACTGCATCTATTATTCTGTTAGTGTTTGCAGTAGTTAAGTTATTCTAAACTCCTCTTCTTTTTGTAAGTATTTTTTCTAAAGTGTTTAAATAAATTGTGTTTTGCCTAAAGTTGAGTGGTTTCACCAGCCGCATCAAATCAGAAATACTCACTTCAAATCTACCTTTACTATAAGACAACGATGGCGTTAAGGCTACCATCTTAAAGAATTTTAAGGTAATCTGGTCTGTTCCATACCAAACTGGGGATTCTTGTCCGTTTCGAAATCAATAATTCCAAATTTGGTTCAGGTTTAGAATCCCTACACAGTCTGGAAACAGTCCATTTGGCCCAGCAAGCCACACCAACTCACAAAAGAAGAAACATAGAACACAGAACATTACAGCGCAGTACAGACCCTTTGGCCCTCGATGTTGAGCCGACCTGTCATCCCAATCTGAAGTCCATATAACGTATACTATTCCATGTACGTCCATATGCTTGTCTAATGACGACTTAAATGTGCTTAAAGTTGGCGAATCTACTACCGTTACAGGAAAGCGTTCCTTTCTGCTCTCTGAGTAAAGAAACTACCTCTGACATCTGTCCTATATCTATTACCCCTCAATTTAAAGCTATGCCCCCTCGTGCTCATTGTCACCATACTTAGAAAAAGGCTCTCCCTGTCCACCCTATCTAACCCTCTAATTATCTTATATGTCTCTATTAAGTCACCTCTCAACCTTCTTCTCTCCAACGAAAACAGCCTCAAGTCCCTCAGCCTCTCCTCGTAAGACCTTCCATCCATACCAGGCAACATTCTAGCAAATCTCCTCTGCACTCTTTCCAAAGCTTCCACATCCTTCTTATAACGCGGTGACCAGAACTGTACACAATACTCCAAGTGCGCCGCACCAGGTTTTTGTACAGCTGTAGTATAACCTCGTGGTTCCGGAACTCGATCCCTCTATTATTAAAAGCTAAAACACTGTATGCCTTCTGAACAACCCGGTCAGCATGGGTGGCAGCTTCAAAGGATCTGTGTACCTGCACACCGAGATCTATCTGCGCATCTACATTGCCAAGAATTTTACCATTAGCCCATTACTTTGCATTCCGGTTACTCCGACCAAAGTGAATCACCTCACACATGTCCGCATTAAACTCCATTTTCCACCTCTCAGCTCAGGTCTGCAGCTTATCTATGTCTCTCTGTAACCTACAACATCCTTTGTCACTACCCACACCTCCACCGACCTTAGTGCCATCTGCAAATTTACTAACCCACCCTTCTACGCCCTCAGCTAGGTGGTTTATAAAAATGACGAATAGAAGTGGACACAACACCTACCCTTACGGTACATCACTAGTAACTGGATTCCAGGATGAACATTTCCCATCAACCATCACCCTCTGTCTTCTTTCAGCAAGCTAATTACTGATCCAAATTGCTATTTCTCGCACAATCCCATTCCTCCGCATTTTGTACAAAAGCCTTGCTGAAATCCATATATACCACATCAACCGGTTTATTCTCATCTACCTGTTTGGTCTCCTTTTCAAAGGACTCAGAAAGGTTTGTAAGGCACGACCTACCCTTCACAAAACCGTGCTGATTATCCCTAACCATATTATTCTTTTCCAGATGATTATAAATCCTATCTCTTATAACATTTTCCAACACTTTACCAACAACTGAAGTAAGGCTCACTGGTCTATAATTACCAGGGTTGTCTCTACTCCCTTTCTTGAACAGGGGAACCACATTTGCTATCCTCCAGTCTTCTGGCACTATTCCTGTATACAATGACGATTTAAAGATCACTGCCAAACGCACGGCAATCTCCTCCCTGGCTTCCCAGAGAATCCTAGGATAAATCCCAACCGGCCCAGGGGACTTATCTATTTTCACACTTTGCAAGATTTCTAATATCTCTTCCTTGTGAACCTCAATCCCACCTAGTCTGGTAGCCTATATCTCAGTATTCTCCTCGACAACATTGGATACTGTGGAAAAATATTAATTTAGTGCTTCAACTATCTCCTCTGACTCCACACACAACTTCCCACCACTATCCTTGATTGGCCCTAATATTACTCTCATCATTCTTTTATTCGTTAAATACCTGGAGAAATCCTCAGGGTTTACACTGGTCCTATCCGCCAATAATTTCTCATGTCTCCTCCTGGCTCTTCTGAGCTCTCTCTTTAGGTCTTTCCTGGCTACCTTGTAACCCTCAAGCGACCTAACTGAGCCTTCGCATCTCATCCTGTTTTAAGTCTTCTTCTTCCTGTTGACCAGAGATTCCACTTCCTTCGTAAACAATGGCTCTAGCGCGAGACAGCTTCATCCCTGGCTGACAGGTGCATACTTATCGAGGATACACATGAGCTTTTCCTTGAATAAGCTCCACATTTCTAATGTGCCCATCACCAGTGGTTTCCTTCCCCATCCTGTGCTTCCTAAATCTTGCCTCATGGCATCCTAATTGCCTTTCCCCCAGCTGTAACTCCTGCCCAGTGGTATTCACCCATGCCTTTCTATCACTAAAGTAAACATAACGGAATTGTGATCGCTATCAACAAAGTGCTCACCGACTTCCAAGTCTAACACAAAGTCTCATTACCGGTACCAAATCTAATATGGCTTCGCCCCTTGTCGGCCTGTCTACACACTGTGTCAGGAAGCCCTCCTGCTCACACTGGACAAAAACTGATCCATCTATAGCAACCGTACTATAGTGTTCCCAGTCAATATTTGGAAAGTTGAAGTCGCCCATGACAACAACCCCCTCTCTCTCTCACTCCTATCGAGAATCATCTTTGCTCTCCTTTGCTCTACATCTCTGGAACTATTCGGAGATCTGTAGTAAACTCCCAACAGGGTGACCTCTCCTCTCCTGTTTCTAAACTCAGCTCATTCTAC
Organism: Chiloscyllium plagiosum; assembly: GCF_004010195.1. NCBI lineage: Eukaryota > Metazoa > Chordata > Chondrichthyes > Orectolobiformes > Hemiscylliidae > Chiloscyllium > Chiloscyllium plagiosum. The sequence continues at coordinate 4,834,622 of NC_057717.1, read as the reverse complement.
CTCTGTTGACGAGTCCTCAAACACCCTTTCTGCAACTGTAATACTGTCCTTGACCAACAATGCCACACTTCCCCCTCTTTTACCATCTTCACTGTTCTTACTGAAACATCTAAATCCTGGCACCTGCAACAACCATTCCTGTCCCTGCTCTAACCATGTCTCCGAAATGCCTACAACATCGAAGTCCCAGGTACCAACCCATGCTGCAAGTTCATTTATCTTATTCTAGATGCTCCTGGCGTTGAAGTAGACACACTTCAAACCAACGTTTTGCTTGCCAGTGCCATCTTGCGGCCATGAAACTTGATTTTGGACCTCCCAACGCTCAACCTTTTTTGTCCTCGTACTGCAATTTTGGTCCATCCCCCTGCTGGATTAATTTGTACCCACCCCAATAGCCTTAGCGAATTTACCCCCAGGATATTGGTACCCTTCTGGTTCAGATGAAAACCATCCTGCTTGTAGAGTTCCCACCTACACCAGGAAGTTCCCCAATTATCCAAGATCCCAAAGCTCTCCCTCCTGTACCATCCCTACATCTACGTGTTCAACCCCTCTCTCTTCCTATCCCTCGCCTCAAAAGCACGCGGCACGGACAACAAACCAGAGACAACAACCCTGTTCGTCCTCGCTCTAAGCTTCCATCCTAGCTCCCTGAATTTCTGCCTTAGAACCCCGTCTCTCTTCCTACCTATGTTGTTCGTGCCTATGTGGACCACGACCTGGGTCTGCTCCCCCTTCCCCTTAAGGATTCCAAAAACACGATCAGAAACATCCCGAACCCTGGCAGCAGGAAGGCAACACACAGCAGTGAGTCTCTCTCGTCCCCACAGGGTCTCCTATCTGTCCCCCTAACTATGGAGTCCCCAATGACTACTGCTCTGCTCTTCTTCCCCCTTCCTTGCGAAGCAGCAGGGGCAGAGGCTGTGCCAGCGCTCTGTGCCCCACTGCTTTCCCCTGGTAAGTCGTCCCACCCCCACTAACAGTATCCAAAACGGTATACTTATTGTTGAGGGGAATGGGCACAGAGGATCCCTGCACTGCCTGCCGATTCCCTTTCCGTCCATGACTGTAACCCATCTGCTTTTTTCTTGTCCCTGAGGAGTTACTACCTCCCTGTAACTTCTCCGAATAACCCCCTCTGCCTCCCGAATGATGCGAAGTACGTCCAGCTCTCGCTCCAGTTCCCGAACGCGGTTTTCGAGGAGCTGGAGTTTAGTGCACTTCCCGAGATGTAGTCAGCAGGGACACTAGTCGTGACCCTTACCTCCCACATTTTGCAGGAGGAACATTCAACTGCCCTCACCTCCATTCCAACTATTCTAAATTCCCAGAGAGCATGTTGAAAAATAAGGAATTAAAAATAAACTCGTTACCTTACCGATCTGGCGCACAGAACCTTTTTTTTTTGGTTAAAAGAGGAGGATGGGTGGGAGACACTACCTGAGTAGTGTTTCGGGTAACCCAACCACACAAATATATGATTTCCCAGAAGTCCTTTGCTCCTTCCTCGCACCTCTCGGCAGATGAAGGCCCTGACGCCTGAAGTAAGGTTATTAAACAGTTGGACTCACCTTCCCAGAAGGTTGTGAAAAATAAACCCCGTAAGTGTATATGAGGTGGGTTGAAGTTTATGTTGTGAACCAAAGTAGAGAGCAGGTTAATTCTATTTGATATTGTGTTGCCAGAAGGACTAATTAATAACCTTGCTCTGATGAAACTTTTGAGGAATAGTGACATTAATATGTTGCATTTTACACGGCGTCTGTATACAGTGTAGAATGCTTGAATGTTCTGCTCAAACATCTTGGAATGGGAAAGTACAATATAACATTCAGTGGGAGACAAGCAATAGGTTTTAGAGTCATAGGGTCTTACAGCACAGAGATAGGCCCTTCGAACTAAAGTGGTCCATTCCAACCAAAATGTCCATGCACTTAACCCCATTTCCCTGCCATTGCCCCATATCCTTTTAATCTTTTCCTGTCCATGTAATTGTCCAAATGCGTTTTAAATGGTGTTAATGTACCCACCTCAACCATTTCCACTGGCAGCTCATTCCATATGCATTCCATCCTCTGTGTAAAAAATTGCCCCTCAGGTTCGCTTTTATTCATCTCCTCTAACCTTAAACTGATGCCCTCTAGTTCGGGATAACCCAATCCTAGGAAAAAAGACTGAGCGCATTCACTCTATTTATGCCTCCCATGATCTTGTACACTTCTCTCAGATACTGCCTCGGTCTCATACACTCTAAAATGTCCTACCTTGTCCAACCTCTCTTTGTACCTCAAACTTTTGAGTCCTAGCAAAATCCTTGTTAACTTTTCTGCAGTCTTTCCAGTTTAATAAAATCCTTCCTATAGCAATGTAAACAAAACTGAACATAATGCTACAAGTATGCTCACAAGGCTCAACAGCAACCTGTATAACTGCAACATAACTCACCAACTTCAATAATCAATGCTCTGGCTGAAGAAGGCCAATGCGCCAAAAGCCTTCTTCACAGTGCTGTGTACCTGTCACTCCACTTTCAGAGAACTATGCACCTGAACTCCAATATGTAAATATAAGTATTATGTGCATGCATATAACAAACTGCAATGATCCCAGCACCGACCCTCCGAGGCATTCCACTCGTCACAGACCTCCAGTCTGACAAGCATCCTTCCTCTCGGCTTCCTACCATCAATCCATATTTGGATCTAATTTGCTAGTTCCCCCTCAATTCAATACGACCTCACCTTCCAGAGCAACGTCTTATTGAGCTTTGTTGAAGAACTTACTGAAATCAGTATGGATTACATATATCACCCTGCCTTCGGCAACGTCGCTAGTCACTTCATCAAAGAACTCTAACAAATTTGTGAGCCATGATCTCCGATATGCAAAGCCATGCTGACTGCTCCTAATCACACCCTGCTTTTCTAAATGCCCCTGTGTTAGTCAGTCCTTATCTCTCAGAATCTTCTCAAGTATCTTACTGATGAAAAAAAATTAGGTTTACTGGTCTGTAGTTCCCAGGTTTTTATTTGTAGCCCTTCTTGAATAAGGGCACAGCATTCGTTACACTCCCAGTCCTCCGGGACCTCACCCGTTGGCCACCGATGATTCAAAAGTACCATCCAGCACTCCCGCAATTTCTTCTCTGTCCTCCTGCAGTGTTCGTGAATATAACTGGTCTGGACCACGAGATTTATAGAAATACTGCGAAGTCTGAAAAATACGTCTATTTCTTTCAGGTAAAAACACCAAAGAGTGAGAAAGTGACTCAGTGATGGTTAACATAACAAACTAAAGATTATATTAATCATAGGAAGTGACTTCAGAAGAATTCCAGACATTGTGAAATCCTGAGAATTCTCACACATTGACGATCCAGAAAAGGAGAGCCGAGAAACTGACACGGAAATGAAAAAGAGAACATGCATGCCAACAAACAGGAACACAAAGACTGCATACATCTACAATTTATATTTCAAAGAAAACAAAATAAAGCAAAGTCGAATGTGGAAATTGGTAATCGGGAGAGGAGAGGTCATTGTGGAGAACAGGAAAAAGGCCAAGAAAATAACCAATTACTTTGCATCTATCTTCATGCAGAAAGGTCCAGAAAATCACCCAGAAATACCAACTGACCATCTAGAACTCGTGGAACAATATACATTAATTCAATTTATATCAGTAACAAGGTAGTACGTGAATATGTAGCTGGATTGAGCATGGTGAAGTCTGACCGACCAGATGTACTTCCTCTCAAAATCTTCAGAAATAATTCACCAGTAGAAGTATTAGCTGGGCTGTCAATGACTGTGTTTTATTTTCCTGTACATTCTGCAGAGGCTCGAAGACATTGTGGATAAATGGAAGGTAGAAAATGTGATCCAAGCCATGTAAATGAATGGAAGGGATCCAAACTACAAGGGGAAGAAGAGACCGTGTGGAGATCTACAGACCAATTAACTTGACATCTATAGGGAAACTGTTGGAATCTATTATGCAGGATGTGATATTGGATATTTAAAAATGAATAGCAACATTGCAAAGAATCAATATGTATTTCTGACAGAGAAATCAGATTTGATAAACTTCGGAATTGTTTGAAGTTATTTCTTACAGCAGAGATAATGGGGAACCGGTAGAAATGGCACATTTTAGATTTTCAGAATGCTTTGTATAAGAACTCAAGCATTCGTAAATGCAATGAATGTGAAGGGTATTTGGAGTAATATATGTAAGTGGAAAGGTAAAGCTTTGTTTGCCTTCATTTAAAGGAGTCAGAACATTGATAGAAAGACATGTTGAAGCAGGTTCACAGCGTGTTGATGAGACTGCACCTGGAGTATTGAGAACAGTTTTGGTGACCCAATCTGAGAAAGAATATACTGACCACAGAGGAAGTGCAATGGACATTCTCCAGATTACATCCTCAGATGGTGCAATGGCCTGATGAAGAATCTCGGCCAGTGTTCCCGAGATTTTCAAAGAATGAGAGGTGGGTCGCAGTGAAACTTATAAAATTCACTAAACATACGACAAGTTGGAATGTTTCCCTGGCTGTCCATTCCACATTCAAGGCGAATAATGTGAGAATCTGGGTTAGGTAATTTAAGTCTGCACTAAGTCAATGAGGACAGACTAACACAGGAGACCAGTTGTTGTGGTTCTGTTCGCCGAGCTGGAAATTTTTGTTGCAAACGTTTCGTCCCCTGGCTAGGCGACATCATCAGTGCTTGGGAGCATCCTGCGAAGCGCTTCTTTGATGTTTCCTCCGGTGTTTATAATGGTCTGTCCCTGCCGTTTCCAGGTGTCAGTTTCAGCTGTCCGCTGTAGTGGTTGGTATATTGGGTCCAGGTCGATGTGTTTGTTGATGGAGTTTGTGGATGAATGCCATGCCTCTAGGAATTCCCTGGCTGTTCTCTGTCTGGCTTGCCCTATGATAGTTGTGTTGTCCTAGTCGAATTATCATAGCGCAAGCCAGACAGAGAACAGCCAGGGGATTCCTAGAGGCATGGCATTCATCCACAAACTCCACCAAGGGACAGGCCACTATAAACACCGGAGGAAACATCAAAGAAGCGCTTCGCAGGATGCTCCCAAGCACTGATGATGTCGCCTAGCCAGGGGACGAAACGTTTGCAACAAAAACTTCCAGCTCGGCGAACAGAACCACAACAACGAGCACCCAGGCTACAAATCTTCGCACAAACTTTGAACAGGAGACCAGTGTCCAATGGTATACCACAGGGATCAATGCTGTGTCCCTTTTCGGTCGTAATTCGGAGGTGCTGGTGTTGGACTGATGTCGACAAAGTTAGAAATCACACAACACCAGGTTATAGTCCAGCAGGGTTATCCGGAGGCATGAGTTTTCAAATCGCACAATCAACTGATGAAGAAGCAGCGCTTCGAAATCTAGTGCCTCCGAATAAACCTGTTAGATTATAAGCTGATTTGTTGCGTGATTTTTAATCTTATTATTTGTGATATTCATAAATGATGTAGATGTGAATATGGAGGAGGGTGGTGAAGAGTGTGATAAGTAATATTTGTAGTAATAATAAGTAGTACTACACAAATATTGGCCGGGTGGTTGGCAGTGACGAGGAAGGCCTTATATTGCAGGAAGATATAGAAGGAATGGTCAGAAGGGTAGATCAATTGCAGATGGAATGTAACCCTGATAAATATGAGGTGATGCACTTTGGAAGAATGAACTAGACAGGGAAGGACTCAATGAATAGCAGCACACTAGAAAGCTCGGAGGTTGCTTCTCAACACATCACTGAATATGACTGGACAGGTTAATACACAAGTTGACAAAGCATAGCGACCATGAACATAACCTTTGTTCATCGAGGCATAGATTAAAAGTGTTAGGCCAGGTTTGAGTACTGTGTGTAGTTCTAGTAGCCACATTATAGTAAGGACGTGATTGCACTAGAGGGGGAACAGAGGAGATTCACCAGGATGTTCCCTGGCAAGGATGGTATCAGCTATTAAGAGAGGATGGATAAGCTCAGGTTGTTTATTTTGGAGCAGAGAAGGCTGAGGGGGATGTGATTCAGGAGGATGAGATTATGAGAGGCATGGAGAAGGTGGATAGACAGCAGCTATTCCTTTTAGTCAGATAGTCAATACCAGGAGAGCACACTTTTAAAGTGAGGGGATTGAAGTTTCGTGAGGATCTGAGGATTTCTTTTCTTGACCCAGGGGGTGTTGGGGTCTGGAATGCACTTACTGAGGGAGGAGTTGTCAAGGTAACTTCACAACTGTTAAAAGGTCTATAGACGAACATTTGAAGTGCCATAACATTCCCGACTGTGCTTCAGTCCTGCTGCAGGAATGCTGTCAAGGCCCATTGCCTTTCCCGTATTTACTTTGTCCAGCTGTTTCTTCATGTCACGTGCAGCGAATCGAGTTGATTAAAGACTTGCATCTGTGATTATGCGGGCAACATGGCGAGAGTGAGGTGTTTCATCGACTCGACAGTTCTGACCGAGGATGGTGCAGATACCAAAACGTTGTCTGTTACACTGATGCTGGTCCATTACTTAGAATGGGGATATTTATGGAGACATCTCCTCCAATGAGTTCTTTAACAGTCCATCGACATTTATGCTTGGATGTGGCAGAACTGCAGAACTTAGATCTGACCTGTTAGTCTTGAGATAATTTCCCCCTCTCCATCCGATGTTACTCCTGCTGTTTTGAATGTAACCAGTCAAGTGCGTTGTCATCAGGTTTAGGTACACATGGTTTTGACTCTACAATGTTCACCCACACTCGTCACTGAAAAATGGATCGGCTTGATGGCAATGGTCGACTGACGGATTATCCAGGGGATAAATTACAGATTGTGGTTGAATGTAGTTCTGCTTGTACTGCTGCTGTGGTTACAGCATCACATGATAACCCAGTTTGAGCTACAAAATCTTCAATTCAATTCTACTGACTGTCCCCCACTTCACACCGAGAACAATTGACCCATCTGCTCCACACACAGTGACCTAACCATTTTTCTGATGTGGTCCCATTTTCATATTCTCATTCTGCTGAGGGTTTCTCCCGAGCGTTACGCCTTCACTTTGTTACAATATTCAAAACTTAAACGTATGCATCTGAATCTTTTCTTTCCTGTAATGCCATCTTCTGCGTTTGATGTGAATGTGTTTCCCTCTGGTTTTCTCCCCGAACATGCTTAAGACCTCCGTCGTGTCAGTGATGCTAGCCTTATGCAGTTTCAGAACCAATGAATTTGTGCACCATGCAGTTTAGTTCAATTCCTGTTGTAAGACGCTCCATGCTGGACAAGACATTTGAGCAAGTTTGACACATGTCTTTGGAACTTGTTCAAAACAGAAATTGCTGAAGAAATAAACAGGTCTGACAGCATCTTGTGGAGTGAAAGCAGAGTTAATCTTTCGGGTCCAGTGACCCTTTTACAAAACTCACAGTTTCTCCAGCAATATTTGCATTTTTTTTTCTAGTATCCATAGTTATTTGTTTAATTGAAAATCTGTGTTGTGCCTATTCATTTCTGGAGAAACTCAACATGTGTGAAAGCATCCGCAGAGACAGAGAAACAGAGTTAACGTTTCAAGTCCAGCCTGACTCTTCTTCAGAACTGAAAACGATTTGAAACTGGGATTTTTAATCCGTTGACAGAGGTGGGGAAATGAATGACAGGGAAAAGACGGTGTGTCAAAAGGTAAGTGGGCTTTTAGCTGTGGTGAACTAGAAAATAATGTAAATTGGACTTTAATTAAGGTGTTAGTAGGGGAAAGAGGTTCTCTCTACTGAGAGCAAGAAAAAGAAGACACAGCTACACAAGGGCACAGGGAGACCAAGAGGGAGAATGTGGACCATGTGATATTACACTGACATGACCACAAATACGTTTTCACTGTCGAAATCATCACCCCTTCAGGAAAGGATTTCAGGCGTTTACATTCTTATTGGCACCAGTAAGAGTTTCATGCTGACGTAGTATTGTACCATTAAGAAAAACAAATCACAGTATTAAGTTTGGGCAGAGTGTTGTTTACCTGTCGTTTTTAATACTGTCACATTTGCAGTGTTTATCTTTAAATGCTTATTCTTGAAGTTAGTAACAGATTGAGTGTAGGAGGTTGAGGGGTGACATTACAGAAGTGTATAAAATCATGACAGGCATGGATAGTCTGAATATCCAAGGGCTTATCCATAGGGTAGGGGAGTTCAAAATAGAGGACATATCTTTAAGGTGGAAGGGGGAAGATATAAAAGGGACAAAGGGGCAACATTTTCACGGAGAGGATGGATGTGTGTATGGAATCAGCTGCCATGCCGAGAGTGGTGGATGCATGCACAGCTTCAACATTTCAAAGACATTTGAACAAATGTATGAATGGGAAGTGTTTTGTGGCATATGAGCCAAATGCAAGCAGATGGGACTAATTTAATTTGGAAAACCTGGCCAGTATGGACAAGTTGGATCAAAGGGTCTGTTTGTGCGCTATATGACTATGAATCTAGAAAGCGAGGGAAAACGGATAAACGATATGATGAAAGCAAATTGGCAAGAAATATAAAAACAAGCATTTTGAGCTTTTCGGTGTATATAAAAAAAGTTCAAGATGAGTTTGCGACCTTGGGTAGAAATGAAGTCAGGAAAGTATATTGAGGACATTTGGAGGGTGTGATTGGGGAATTGGCTAGAGGGAACAGGCAGATATTTTACACCAGTATCTGACACCGTTCCTCAAAAGGAAGGAACTGTAACTATTTCAATGACATAATCAAAATGGTACTAGGAGGGAAGTTCATGAACTCTTTTTATCACTTGATAAAACAGATAAGACTAAGGGTAGACAGGTCAGCAGTAATTCATAGTTGGTTTAAAATAAGCGGTGAGAGAGTGACTGGCGGCACTGTGTGAAATATTCCGTAACTCTGTGGATTACAGGAATGTTCCAGCGAAACTGGAGAAACTCCAATGTGGCGCCTGTTTCAAGAAAGTAGCGAGACAGAAAGCAGGGACCATTTAGCCTAACCATTAATGTTGGGAATCTGCTGGAGTCTGTTGTTAAGGAAGGAATTGCAGGGCATTTAGAAAAGCTTCACGCAGAGTCAGCATGATTTTGTGAAATGGAAAATATATCCTGCCCTGTAAAATCATACAAAGATTTTTTTGAGATTCCTGAGAATGTCACAATCAGACTTGATAAAGGCGAACTGGTAGATACGCACGAGGCTTTCCAGAGATTTTCCACAAGGTATTAAAAAATGAAGGTTCTGACACAAAACAGACGGTCATACGATGACGGATAATGCACTACCATGGAATGACAATTGGTGAACACATAGAAATCGGAGAGTCAGAATTCATCGATTTATGATAAAGATGTATCTACTGGAGTACCACAAATATCATTCCGATCGCTTCAGTTATTTACAATCTACACTGATAGCCTGATGGCGGGAGCTCAGTGCAACATACATGCGAATTTGAGGATGACACTGAGAACCAAAACGCAGGATCCTACTTCATGAAGAGGACTCCCAAACTAAAGAGCAGTACAAAGGAATTGGCAAGTTCTTGTATATGAAACATAACGTCAGCATGCCGATGCAGCAATTAACGAGGTTGGTTCATTAGGCGGGTTCCTGGGGTTGAAGGGTTGAATTGTTGAGTGCATCTAAAATGGTGATGCGATTATTCACAGCGATTGAAATGAATGAAGGTGATGTTACTGAAACGTACAAGATAGAGAGGGGGTTCGACGAGGTAGAAGTTGAGAACGTGGCTCCACACCTGGGCAGAGTCTCGAACTCGGGGACATAGAATAAGGGGTATCGATTTCAAACTGGGATGCAAAGAAATGTCTCCTCTCCGAAAGTAGTGAATATCTGGAATTCCCTAACCCAGAGAGTTGTGGGGGCTGGGTCACTGAATGTATTTACCGACGGGGTGGATTGGGTTTTGACATATCAGCGAGTTGAGGGATACAAGGGGTTAGCAGGAAAGTGGAGTTGAACCGTGCAATAGATCAGTCATGTTTTTATTGAATAACAGTGATAGTTTGAGGGGCCGAATGATCTACTCCTGTTCCCATTTCTTACGTCCTTATGCTTTTGGAATGTCACTGGTTATTTTCCTGGAAGTCATGTTGTACAATGTTGTATCCAGGGAGAGCAGAGGACTTGTTTGCGTTAACCCTGGGTGGGGTAGTGGGCTGTATTCACAGCGAATCTGTGTCTGTAACATGACCCACGTCTGGAGCAGAAGTTACAAAGAGGGGAAGCCTGGGAAAGAGGGATTGTGGGTGGGAGTCATTTCCTGACCCAACCTGGATTTTGCATGTACATTTCCAAAACTACAGTGGCCTCGATCTGCCCCTGTGTAGCAGGTCGGAAGGGCTAAATGGAACATCAGAACACAGAGCTGAGGGACATGAGATGGCCATTCGACACTTTGACACTACTACACCAGTAAATAAGGTCGTGGCTCATCTCATTGTGGTCCCAGCCACACGTTTCTCTCCATGCACCATTATCCCTGATTCACCTGTTTATGGACAATCAGTTGAAGCCAGCCTCGATATAATATAAAGGTGAATTCCCACGTGAATACATTCCCACTTTGTGAATTTCTTCTCTCTCCTGTTCTGACTGAGGTTGGAGACTGTCACTGTTTCATTTT
>NC_057717.1:4791843-4823923 GCF_004010195.1 Chiloscyllium plagiosum | reverse complement strand
GTTTCCTCCCAGTGCCCCAGTTCCCTCCCACAGTCCAAAAATGTGCAGATTAGAGTGGATTGACCATGCTAGATTGCCCATATTACCCAGTAATATATAGGTTAGGTAGGTTAGTCATGGGAAATGCAAGGTTACATGGGGGCCAGGTCTGGGTTCGATGCAGATTGGTGAGTTGGTGTGGACCCGATGGGCAGACTGTCCTGCTTCCACACTGTATAGGTTCTATGACAGTGATAACAAGTTTGGACTATACAAACACCCAGTGGGTATCTACCTGATCCACTCTCCTCAAGGTCTTGCATGTTTTAATCTGATCGCCTCTCATTCCAAGAGTAACCTGTTCAAGCCTCCATAATATAAGCCCTTCATCCATGGAATACTTGAAGTGAAACATCTCTGAACTGCTTCTAACGTAATTATATTGTTTCTCAGGTAAGGAGACAAAAACAAATCTCCCACACAGATGATTTTTATGTTTGTTTTCTCAGTGTTGTGAGTCTTTGTAACTCTCTTCCGCGCAGAGCATTGGAGGCAGAGATATTGAATATTTCTGAGGCACAAGCAGAAGATTCATAAATAACAACGGAGTCAAGGATTATCGGGGAATGGGCAGGAATGTGCAATGTCGGGAAAACGCTGACAGTGGTACAAAACCACACTACTCCAGAACATCCAGGTATATAATGCAAAATATAATTATAACAAAGGTAAAAATTTAAAATGCTGACAATGATAGAATAGAGGGGGTTGCTCTGTCATTACTGGGAGACCACCTGTGGTGGTTTACCCTGAGGGTCACACACCTCGGATGATGGGGTGAGGGAACGTCCCCTTCATTTTAACCTCTGTCAGTGTGGGGGAATTGAACCTGCGCTGTTGGCCTCCCTCTGCATCAAAAACCAGCTGTTCAGCCAACTGAGTGGGAGATTGTGTAACTGTTACAGACAGAAACAGTCACAGAAAAAAAGCAAGAGAAACTTTCATAACAAGGGAAAAAGGTGCAATTCAGTTAAAGGTTAAGTTAATGCAGAGTATAAAAAGGTTCTCTGGCAGATATTGTATTTTATAACGAGACAAGTGTTTGGGAGCTGTCTTTGCCTGGATACAATAAGGTGAGACAAGTGAAATAACTAGAATTACTAAATGTTACTGGATATCAATAACCATAAAATAATTATATATATTGAATGTTCTGTGTAAAAGGTACTGATCATTACGTAGAAGTATAAAGCTGATGCAATATATTGTTAGGGATGTCCGTCCACATGGGAAATGCCCTCGAACAGGCACTTGAAGAAAACCGAATTCCTGTCGTCTGCTCAGTGACAAGAATCCAGGGGGTTGATTGACTGAAAGTTCCTCTAACATGGAACTGAGAAAACCATAAGCCCACGTTTGAAGGGCTGAATGGCCTCATGATGGATTTCAACTGTATGTGATTTGAGAAGTGTACAACTCTACTCCTTCGAATTCTATGTTACCTACTGGGGCATCGACATTTTCCTGAAAATGGGAATTATTTGGAACGTGATCTGGAGTATTCCATATTTGGCACTCTGTCAACATGTGGCAGTATTGCAAAGGCAACACAAAGAGAGAGGGAGAGAGAGAGTGGGGGGGGGGGGGGGGGGCGGGTGAAGGTGCTGCCTGCAGTAGTGAGAGAGGTGGATCGTGAGCCTTGTTCAGGTGTAGGTGCCATAACAGATATACCATGAATGTGAGGGAGCAGAAATAATACAGTGATCCTTATCCTGACAGAACGGGGAAGGTTATTGATGCTTGACCTGTATTGCTGGACATTTCCTCAGACCTCAGATACTGCACTGAGCTGGGTGGTGAGCTCAGACCATGCTCAGTGGGTCTGGTGGTGCAGCCTCCTCTGGGAAGAGAATGGTCCTTCTCTGTACTTGTCCATCCACCAGGCGCTCCGTTTTCCTGTTGAAGAGTCATGGTGCAATTGCCCATTTTCTGCCCTGCTCGGGGTAGCTCCGAACTGATAAAGCTCAACTGTGTGTCCATTGGCCTTTGGCTTTTAAAGATGGCACGAGTGCCAGGGGTCATGGAGTATCGGGGGCATCAATGCGATGGTGAGTACCTCCAGCCATGATGGGTGGGAGAATCGGGCTGGCATTGAATGAAGGGGTTACCATGGGGTGGGGTGACTACATGATGTGGTGAGTTCGTTAAGATAGCACCAGGAAGCTAGCTCAGCCTCGGCCAGTCAATCCCTCTGTCACATTCAATGACAATGTCACTGAGACAAATTATTGTTAGATTCAGCCGAATTATTCGAAGACTCTGCTGACCCCACTCCCAGTTCCAAAGCTGCAGAACAAATGCTCAGCCAATACTTTCCATCATTTTAAAATACGCCAGCATCCCCTTCATCCATCATTCCTGGGAATACTGGCTCATGTTGCAGGATACTGTCAAATTATCTTCATTTCAGCATTCTGAAACCAGTGATCTTTCATGATTTTTTTTCTCAATCTCCCTTTCTCTTTTTTCCTAAAATCCTTTTTGTTTGTTGGTCTGTAAACTGATTCCCCCACCATCTCTCTCTGGCAGGGTATAGGGAATATGGACTATGGAATAAGGACTGTATATCAGAGTGATAACGTAACTGGATAGGTAATTCAGAGGCACAGGCTATGACTCCAAAGACAGTTTTTAAAATCCTAACACAGCCGATAACAGAGCTTAAATTCGAAAGGCAAAATTTGGAATGAAACCTAATTTCATTCATGGAAAACAGAAATTATCTGGATTTATTTTTATGTTTCACTGATAGTCTTTGGTAAAGAAAATTGACATTATTTCCCAGTCTGGACGAAGTGTGACTTCAGATCCACAACAAAATGGTTGGGTCCATATTGTCTTGACAAATTACCTCACAGTCAAGGGAAATTAGTGATGGGCAACAAATGCTGCTCTTCCCATTAATGCTGACATTCTGGGAAACAGCAGCATTAAAAGTGAAATAAACCAAGGAACTGTGGATGCTGGAGATTTGAAATAAATTTCTGTGGCGTCTGCAAATAATGGAGAATTTCAACAGATATGGCAGGCTCTTTGAGGAGAAACACAGATAACGTTTCGAATCCAGTGACCCTGCTTTACAACGGAAAGCAACCGGGAATTAATATTATTTATCCTGGATGGTTGAGTTGGAGGGAGAGGTAGGAGCAAGGTTTGAATTGAATGGATGGAGAAATGGCCAGAAAGAGAGAGGAAATAAAAGCGAGCAAAGGCATTGCTAATGATAAACTGAAAGGAAAATAAAATGTCAAGTTATTCTCACATGTCCCTTTTCCCATATTCCTGAACATCACGTCCATTTAAGTATCTCCCTGTTTTAAGTGAGTCATGTTCCCACTGATTCCCTTCTCTGACTGTGATGATCAACTCCATCGGGAATACTGGTGCTGCCCTCATAGTTGCTGAAATACAGAGAAACGTAATGTTCCATTGTCCACTGCTTTAGACAAAAGAACTGTTATTGTGGGACTGTGCAGAGATGCAACCACTTTCTCAGACAGGAAGAGAAACTGAGGAGAGAGGGGCATTTTCAACACTGAATGGGTGCATCATGGGTGTGGGGATTTGACTTGCTCCTGTCATTGTAAAGTCAGCGGAGTTTCTGTGGATGGTGTTCCCGGGTTTGTTTTGTCAGCTGCTGGGTTCATTCAGGGAGACCCGAGGGTCTGGTGACCGCACTCTGGACACTACATTTACAGAGTGTCTGGGTCCATGGCAAACAAATGGAGCTGAGAAAACACAGAAAGGAAGCTCTGTAAGTAGGGAGGAGGAGGGCACTGCACTCTCCTCCCTGGGACTTCCAGGAACATTTGTCTAAGCTGGACTCATTCCAAGTGTAAAGCGTGAAACCAGTTTATTTAAAATATGAGGTGGTCACTGTGTCCCCTCCTTCAGTATAACCTGTAGCCTCACATCAGGGACAGGACTGTATTGACACTCACCATGAAGTGAACTGGATTGATTATGGAACTTTCCAGGCAGGAGTGTGCGACATATCCATTATCTCCGGAGTGCAGTTCTCTGATGTATCACACGCTGATAGAATCCATCTGCCCCACTGAGAGGAATATGTTGGTTCTGTCTCCAAAGAGGAAGGTACAGAAACAAAGTAGGAAACAGAGTGGCTCGTATAACAGGTGAACTACAGGAAATGAGAATTAATAAAAACTATGTCTTTTAAAGTGTCATTGAAATGAAGATTTGTAAGGTGATGCATCTGATGAGCTACTTCCAAGAGTATTGGGGAGATAGCAATAGAGCTAGTAAAAGAATTATTGATTATTTTTCAAAGCTGCTTGGATTCTGGAAATGATCCTGCAGACTGTAAAGCAGCTATAGTGAAACTAAATTTTTAAAACAGATCGGAGAGAAAAAAAAACCCAGAAAACTAGATACTGGATAGCTTGATGTCAGCTGTGAGGAAAAAAAAATAATTGTAGCCTGTTATAAGAATGTGACTACTTAACACTTGGAGAATAATTATATGATTTGGTAGGGTCGGCCTAGATTCAGGATAAGGGAAATGATCTTTGATAGACCTGCTGGGGTTTGTGGAGATTGTCCATTGTGACATCAACAATTGAGAACTAATGAGAGTGGAGTATTCGAATTTTCAGCAGACGTTTGACATGGATGAATACAGGTGACTGGGGAATGTTAGAGTCGATGGGTAGGTAAGGGTGGAATATATGCCATATGGATTAAAACTTGGGTAATGGAGATACGAGAAGAGTAGTGTTTTTCTCTGGACTGAAGTCTTGTTGGGTATCAGATGGAGCACTGTTTGGACAATAGCTGCTCACATGGTATAAAAACTTTTCGATGGGAACAACAAGTATCATTACTCACATTTATATTTACTAAATGGTGAGAGATTAGGTAGTGCTGCTGTTGAAAAGGGCCTGGATGCCCTTGGTCATAAGGCACAAAAAGAATTCTTACGGGGTAGGAAGTAGATGTTACGTGGCTCTTCATTCAAAATGATTGAAGTACCAGAGTTAGTATATCTTTCCCAATGGTAGTGTTTTTTCGAGGGAGTATTTGCATTGTGTACGTTTTTGTTCTGCTTTATAAATAATGATCTCTTTGCCACGGAGACAATGCAAAGGACTTTCACCAGACGAAACCCTGGCATGATAGTACCATTAGGAGAGAGTGCAGTAACTGTGTGTTAATCTGTAGCGCTGTGAGAGAATAAGAAGTTGAAACGTGATGGTGATGGACGGACACTCATTATGTCTCAAGCAGCTGAATAGTTTGAAAATTCCATACTTTTCATTGGATGTTTGATTCCCGAGTGTTTACATGCATCTGCAGGGCCCCCATGTCGATTGACAGAGAGGTGCAGGCTCTGAATGAACTCTGAACACTTTAATGCACAGTTACTGCGTGACGCTGCATTGATTGTCATTTGTACACATTCCTGTCAGCACCTAAAATGGCTTCATCCTAAAACAGTTAGCCATTCCCCAGCAGCTTCTGACCTCCATGGACACCATGGGTCTGCTTTCTTGGAGGTGGAAGACAGCTTGGAGAATGGCTGAAAATGTCGGCTTCATTCCTACTGTCAGAAAACCATGTTAAAGTAACATTTAAGTACTATGAGTAATTAAGCCACGTAGTTCAATTTGGAGCAGTCTATCTGTGCCGTTCCTGCACTATTTGTTTGTGATGTTGGAACATCTCTCAGATCTTCTTGTTCGTGCGTTGGTGGCTTGAGAAGCTGAATGACCTCTTCCTGTTCCTTTGTTCCTTTGTAATTGACTCCAAATGTGAAATGGTCTCTTTCTGATCCCTCGTAAGTGACATGTGGGAGTGAGCAGACTCCTTCTCTTCCTGTGTAACGGCAGGAGGGACTGAATGAGCTATCATACGTCTTGCCGAGTAGTTTTGATGGGCTGAAAGACTCCTCCATATTTCTGTGAACCCAGATTGAGGTGCTGAATGAGCTCCCCCTTTTACAGTGCTGTTATATGAATGTTACCCAGACTTTAACAGCACGATATTGAATGTTGTCCAGGTTTTATTTCATATGAACACAGATTGTTTCAGGAGCTGAAGGGGGACAATTTGTTCTGAACATTATGCAAACGTCAGCGATATCCCCACTTCTGCTCAGTTTGGACTCAATTCGCTGAATGGCCTCCTTCCACACAGTAGGGATTGTTTGATGACAAAATGGCGTGCCTGGTCTAAAGGAGCTACACTGAGGATCTCCTGCAGTGGTGTCCCATGGATGAGATGATTGATGCCCTCTGATAATAAACATCTTCGCTTGTGCTGTGAATGACTTCAGATAGTGGACTGATCACAATCAATTCTTCTTAAGTGCGCTTTTGGTCAGGCTCATAGAACATAGAACATAGAACATAGAAGAATACAGCGCAGTACAGGCCGTTTGGCCCTCTCCTTGGTGCCTTCCTCAGCATAGCACTGAATTTGTGCATCTTGCATTATTGTTCACTTCCTGGTTTATGGCGCTACATGTTGGATAGGGCGATTGAGCAGCTTTGACACACGTTTTTGAAACGTTTTCAAAATCAATAATTGCTGGAGAAACTCAGCAGGTCTGGCTGCATCTGTGGAGACAGAGAAACAGAGATAATGTTTCAGGTCCAGCATGACCACCTTTCAGAACAAAGGTTGACAAAGGATGATGGGAAATAGAGCATGTGGAGGTGCAATGCCACAGAGGAGGGGCTTTCGATTGTGGCGAAAGAGAAACCGACGAAAAATTGGTGTAAAGTAAAGTGTGAATGGGAGAAATGGGTTGATTGTATTGTACGTAAGAAAAACAAGACACAGACAAGATCATTGGGAGACCAGGAAGATAGGGAAACCAGGAAGCAGAATGCATGAAGAATGGAGAACAGCTATAATGGGGTCAGGCTGTGAAGTTATGGAATTGAATATTAACTCCTATAGGTGAAAACATACCAAAGTGTAAAGTGAGGTGTTACTCGAGCTGGGGTTGTGCTTCATTGGAGCATTGCAGCAGCCCAGGACCGATACGTTAGAATGAGAGAAAGGTAGATTATTGAAATGGGAAGCAATGAGAGTGTCATGGTTTTTCCTACAGATAGGGAGAGTGTTCCTCAATGCAGTCTCTATTTGGTCTCCCCAGTGTAAAGGAGAATGTATTGTGAGCAGCAATGACAGGAGACTGGATTGAAAGATTACAAATGAAATGCTGCTTCACCTGAGAAGTGTGATTGGGGCCTTGGACAGTGAGGAGGTAAGAGGTGAATGAGCATGTGTTGCATCTTCTGCAATTGCATAGAAAGGTGCCGTGGAGGGAGTGCGGAAGTGTTCGGGGTGAAGGAGGGTGTCACAAAGGGAACAGTCCCTGTGAAATGCTGACAGTGGACAGGAGAGGACGATGTGTTTGATGGTGGTGTCCTGCTGGAGTTGGTCGAAGTGTCAGAGGATGATTCTTTGAATATGGAATCTTGTGCAGTAGGAAGTGAAGATAAGGGGAGCATTTTTCTGGGAAGCATGGAATGGAGTGAGGGCAGAAGTGAGGGAGATGGGAAAGTGACAGCTGAACGCCATGTGCACCGGAGTTTGGGGGTTTCTGGTTTGAAGGAAAAGGAGGTCACGTCACAGGCAGTTAATTGGAATGTGGCATCATCAACCAGAAAAAAAACAGAGACGGAGAAACTAAGAGAATGGAGTCAGCCACCGCTGATCATGTGTTCAGCCACATGCAGAAGTTCCCCCTGAATGATTGAAAATAACCAGACATCTAAGTTGAGGATTTCTGTCTCACACCTGCTCTGAAGCGGGATGTGGAAGTAGACCCAGAGGAAGGTCGGTGGGTATACATGGGCACACATTCAACCAGATATCCCATAATACTCATAAATTATTGTTTTTGTTCAAAAAGAAGGACTCGATAAGAAGATGAACCACCCATGGTTGACAAAAGCTGTCAAGGATACTAGTCAATCACAATTTGATGAGTGTTAGTGTAGGGCCAGGTTTAGGATGTTTATTTTAAGGACCAGAAGCAGATGCTGGGAATGCATTTCAGCTGTGCTTCCAGAATTCCACCCCCACCCCAAACCTCTCTCAAATTAAAGAGCACATTCTCTCACATTATGGACCCTTCCCTATTCACCTGAAACTCTTCGATCCAGGCTACCTTCCCTGCACTCGCATTAAGCTGCGTTTTGTGCTGCGACTTTGCCTCTGGTCTCAGTGTGGCTCGGCCTCGCCATTCTTGCTGTTTTAAACCTCCCAGTCACATCTCATTCCGGAAAATTTTCTTCTTGGCATAAACCTAATTGAAAACACCTCTTTCCCTTTGCACTGAATTCACAGTTAATTCAAATTTCCAAAAGTATACTCAGCCTTCATCTCACTCTGCTAAAGGCAACTGCATGCTGACCGTCTGGTATAATAATTCCGTTTCTCACAAAGATCTAGCCAGAGAAACGTTTTCACTGTAGATATCATCATCCCCTTTCGACAAAGGAATTCAGGTGTTTGACTTCTTGGCACGAGTAAGCGTTTCATGCTGCCTTAGTATTGTGCTGAAAAATGTGTTGCTGGAAAAGCGCAGCAGGTCAGGCAGCATCCAAGGAGCAGGAGAATCGACGTTTCTGGCATAAGCCCTTCTTCAGGAATTCCAGCATCTGCAGTCCTGACTTTCTCCTTGCCTTAGTATTGTAACAGAGAAACACAAATCACCATATAATGTTTATTTACCGGTCATATTGGTATTGTTTCAACTTTGCAGTGCTTATCTTTAAATGATTGCTCTTGAAGTTAGTATCAGATGGAGTGTAGGAGGTTGAGGGCTGACATTCTAGAAGTATATAATACCATCAGTGGTTTGGATAGGGTGAATAGTCAAGGTCTTTTTCACAGGGCAGGGGAGTTCAACATAGAGGACATAGGTTAAAGGTGAAAGGTGGAAGATTTAAAAGTGACAAAGGGGCAACGTTTTTCACGCAGAGAATGGTGTGTGTCTGGAATGCGCTTCCAGAGGAAGAGTGGTAGATGCAAGTACAGCTAAAACATTTCAAAGACATTTGGACAAACATATGAATAGGAAATGTTTAGAGGCATATGGGTCACGTGCAAGCAGATGGGACTAATTTGTTTTGGAAAACCTGATCAGCATGGACAAGTTGGACCAAAGAGTCTGTTTGTGCGTGATATGACTGCATGAGTCGGGAAAGTGAGAGAAAAGGAAGAAAAGACATGATGTAAGTAAATTGGCAAGAACTATAAAAGCAAGCACCTCGAGCTTTTCCGTGTACATGAAAACATGTTCAAGGTGAGTGTGTGACCTTTGGGAGAAATAAAGTCGGGAAAGTATATTGAGTACATTTAGAGGGTGTGACTGTGGAACTGGCCACTGGGAACTACAGATAGCTAATTTACACCAGTATTTTGCATTCCTTCCTGACAGGGGAAGGCACTGTAAGCATTTCAACGATATCAACAAAATGGTAATAGGAGGGGTAACTGTCCCTAACCAATAGGAACAAGGGTTTTTTTTTTAACAAACAGATAAGACTAACGGTAGGCAGGTCAGCAGTAATTCATAGCTGGCTTTAATAGAAGTGGTTACAGAGTGATTGGTGACACTGTGTGAAATATTCCATAACTCTCTGAATTGCAGGGGTATTCCAGTGAAACTGAAGAACCTTCAATGTGGCGCCTGTCTTCAAGAAAGGAACGAGTCAGAAAGCAGGAACCATTCAGCGTACCCATTATTGCCGGGAATCTGCGAGAGCCTGTTATTAAGGAAGGAATTGCAAGGCATTTAGAAAACCTTCACGCAGAGTCAGCATGGTTTTGTGAAAGGGCATCTATATTTTTTTCTGTAAAATCAAGCAAAGTTTTTTTTTCTGGAGATCCCTGAGCATGTACCAAGTCGACGTGATGAAGGGACACTTGTAGACACGAGGCTTTCCAGAGATTTTCCACATAGTATCACAAAGTTAAGGTTCTTATACAAGACAGAAGCTCATAGCATGCTGGATAATGTATTAGCATTGGATGATGGTTGGTTAACACATAGAAATCGGAGAGTCATGATTAATCAATCTTTCTGACAAAGACATATCTACTGGAGTACCACAAGTATCAGTCCGATAGCTTCAGTTATTTACAATCTACACTGATAGCCTGATGACGGGAGCTGAGTGCAACATACATCCGAGTTTGAGGATGACACTGAGAACCTAAACGTAGGTTTTTACTGAATGAGGAGGACTCCCAAACTAAAGACCAGTACAAAGGGATGGGCGTTTTACTGTGAAAGAACCATAAAGTCAGCATGGTGACGCAGAAAGTAACTAGTTTAGTTCATTAGGCGGGTTCCTGGGACAAAAGAGTTCAATTATTGAGTATATCTAAAATGGTGAGGCGTTTATTCATTGTGATTGGAATTAATGAGGGTGATATAACTGCAACGAACAAGTTACAGAGGCGGCTTGACAAGGTAAATGTTGAGAATGTGATTCCATTCCTGGGCAGAGTCTTGAACTCGGGGACAAAGATACAGCATTAGGGATACCGATTTCAAACTGAGATGTAAAGAAATGTCTCCTCTTAGAAGTTAGTGAATATCCGGAATTCCCTAACCCAGTGAGTTGTAGGGGCTTGTTCACTGAATGTATTTACAGACGGGGTGGATTGGTTTTTGACACATCAGCGAGTTGAGGGATACAAGGGGTTACCAGGAAAATGGAGTTGAGCCTTGGAGTTGGTCAGCCATGTTCTTATTGACTGACAGTGCAGGCTTGAGGGGCCGAGTGGCCTACGCATGTTTCCATTTCTTGCGTTCTAAAGTTATGCTGTTGGACAGTGGCTATTTTCCTAGAAGTCGTGCTGCAAAATGTTGCATTCAGAGAGAACAGAGGATTTGTTTGAGTAAACACTGGGTGGGGTAGTTGGCTGTATTCACAGCGAATCTGGGTCTGTAACATGACCCACATCTCGAGCAGAAATTACAGAGAGGGGAAGCCTGGAAAGAGGGATTGGGGGCCTGAGCGTCACTTCCTGACCCAGTTTGGATTTTCCAAGAACATTTCCGAAATTACACCTAACCATCGGAGTGGCCTCGATCTGCTCCTGTGTCGCAGGTCCGAAGGGCTGAATGGAACATCAGAACACAGGGCTGAGGGACACGAGGGGTGCATTTGGCACTTTGACACTACTCCACCAGTAAATCTCATTGTGGTCCCAGCTGCACTTTTCTCAACATGCACCATTGTCCCTGATTCAAGTGGAAAATCAGACGAAGCCAGCCTTCATACAATATAAAGATTCGGCCAAGCCAAACGTCTGGGAACGAGAATTCCTACTTGAATGAATCCCCAATTTGTGAGTTTCTCTTCACTCCAGTTCCGACTGAGGTTGGAGGGTGTCACTATTACCTTTTCTAGTCCCACTCCTCCACTGCTCACAACAGATTTTAAATGTAACCAGGTTGGTAATTGGCTGAAGATAAAGGTCTCAGGCTGGGTCAGTTTCAGTGATAGGAAGTAGATAGGCAGATTTCTTTAGTCAGATACAAGTAACATATATATCTAACAGAGGAGCATGTTGGATCTGTGGTTAGCTTGGCTGGTTTCAATTCCAACGTCTAGGTTAGAGTGGTGCTGGAAAAGTACAACTGGTCAGGCAACATCCGAGGTGCAGGAAAATCGTCATTTCGGACAAAAGCTCTTCATCAGGAATGGAAGGGTTCAATTGCAACCTCGAGCGAACCTCTCTGTGGAGTTTGAACATTCTCCACCTGTTTGTGGGGTTTTCCTCCCAGTGCCCCAGTTTCCTCCCACAGACCAAAGATATGCAGCTTAGAGTGGATTGGCCATGTTAGAATGCCCATAATGCCCAGGGATGTGTCGGTTAGGTGGGTTAGTCATGAGAAATATCGGGTTACATTGGGGCAGGTTTGTGTGCGATGCTGTTTGGTTAGTTGATGTGGATTTGATGGGCAGACTGTCCTGCATCCATGTTGTAGAGATTCTATGACAATGACAAGAAGTTTGAACTATACAAACATCCAGTGGGCATCTACCTGATCCGGTCTCCGCAAGGTTTTGCATGTATCAATAAGATCAGCTCTCTTTCCAAGACTAACTTGTTAAAGCCTTCATAATATAAGCCCTTCATCGTTGGAATATGTGAAGCGTAACATATCTGATCTGCTTCCAATGTCATTATATCATTAGTCAGGTAAGGATACAGAAAATAATCTCAGATGATTTTTATGTTTGTTTTCTCAGTGTTGTGAGTCTTTGTAACTCTCTTCCCCGCAGAGCATCGCAAACAAAGATATTGGATTCTTTTTTTATGAGGCACAGACGGAAGGTTCATAAATAACAACGGAGTCAAGGATTTTCAGGCAGGAATATGCAGTGTGGGGGAAATGCCGACACTGGTACCAAATGACACAGTTTCAAAACATAAGGGAACATATTTCATAACAAAATTATAACAAATAAAAGAAAATAAGATGTAACAGTGATAGAGTACAGTTCGAAAGGCCACGGGACTGCTCTGTCATTAGGTTCTTTAAAATGACGGTCACCAAACCTCGGGTGATGATCTGAGGTTGAGAAGTGTCCCCTTCATGGTAATCTCTGTCAGTGTGGGGAATTGAATCTCTGCTGTTGACCTACCTATGCATCTCAAATCAGCCGTCCAGCCAACTGAGTGGGAGACTATGTAACTGTTACAGACAGAAACAGGCACAGAAAAAGGGCAAGAGAAACTTTCATAACAAGGCAAAAAGGCACAATTTAGATAACGGTCAAGATAACAGGTGAGGATAAAATCGATCTCTGCTATGAATTGTAATTTAAAACGAGACAAGTGTTTCGAAGCCCTCTTAGGCTGAATAAAATAAAGTGAGACAAGTGAAATAATCAGAATTATCAATTGTAATTTGAGCTCGATCTCCACAAATAAGTGTATATTTTTGATTTGTCTACGTAAAATGAGCTTACCATTATACAAAAGTATAAAGCTGATGGAATATATTATTTGCAGAGTACATCTACATGGGAAATTCCCTCGAACAGGTGTTTGAAGAAAACCGGGGTAAAAGTACCTGAGTGTCGTCTGGTCAGTGACAGGAACCAAGGGGGTTGAATGACAGAAATTTCCATAACATGGAGCTGAGAGAACCATCAGATCAACCGCGATCTTATTAAATGCTCGAGCACATTTGAAGGCCTGAATGGCTTCATGATGGATTGGAATAATATGTGATTTAAAAAACGTGCAGCTCTACTCCTTCCACTTATGCGTTTCATACTGGGGCACTGACATTTTCCGGAAAATTTGAATTGTTTGGAACATTATCTGGAACATTCCATAATCAGCATTCTCCAGAAAGTTCTATTGCCTTCTGTTGATATTGAAAAGGCGAGATAGAGAAGCTGCTGCATGCGACAGTGAGAGTGGTGAAGCATGAACCTTGTTCATATAACAGATATGCAGTGAGTGTGAGGGAGCAGAGAGAATATGGTGACCCTTATCCTGACAGAGTGGGGAAGGTTTTTGATGCTTGTCCTGCATTGCTGGACATTTATTCAGACCATAGAGGCACTGAGCGAGGTGGCGAGCTCAGACCATGCTCGGTGGGTCTGGTGGTGTGGCCCCCCTCTGGGAAGAGAATGGTCCCCCTTTGTACCAGCCTAACCACCAGGATCTCTGCGCTCCTGTTGACAAACCGTGGTGTAATTGCCCCTTATCTGCCATGTTCGGGGTACACTGTGCAGGGCAACTCCGAAGTGAGAGAGCTCAAACATCTGCCCATTGGCCTTTTAAAGATAGCACCAGTGCCAGGGATCACGGAATATCCAGGCGATGGTGATAACATCCAGACATGATGGGTGGGAGAATCAGGATGGCATTGAAAGAAAGAGACACCATGGAGTGGAGTGGGTAGTTAAGATTAGATGATTCATTACAGTGTGGAAACAGGCCTTTCGGCCCAACAAGTCCACACCAACCCACAGAAGTGCAATCCACCCAGACCCATTCCGCTACATTTATCCTTTCACCTAACACTACGGGCAATTTATCATGGCCAATTCACTTAACCTGCACATTTTTGGATTGTGGGAGTAAACCAGAGCACCCGGAGGAAACCCACGCAAACACATAGAAAACGTGCAAACTCCACACGTGCAGACGGGGAAAGAATGTGCAAACTCCACACAGAGAGTCGCCTGAAGCGGGAAGTGAACCCGTGTCTCTGGCGCTGTGAGGCAGCAGTGCTAACCACTGTGCCACCGTGCCGCCCACAATGAGGTGAGATAGACAAGATAGAACCAGGAAACTCATGCAGACAATCCCTCTGTCACACTCAATGAAAATGGCACTGAGACAAATTATTGTCAGATTCAGTACAATGAGTCGAAGACTCTTCCGACCCACTCCCAATTACAAAGCTGCAGAAAAATCCTCATGCAAAACTCTCCGTCATCTGAACTCACACTGATATTCCATTCACCTATCATTCCTCGGATTACTGGCTCATCTTGCAAGATGCCGTTGAAATATCTTCACTTCAGCATTCTGAAAGCTGTGATCTTCCATGAAATTGTCTCTCAATCTTCCTTTCTCCTTTTCCCAAAACTGATTTCCTTAACATTTCTCCCAGGCAGTGAGTTTCACACTCACAGCACACCTTGCCACGTTTAAACTGATATATGGAACTGTGAATGGATGGGGGCTGCACATCCTGTAACTTCCAGCATGGGCTGCAATTTTCCCCACGCTGGGAAGGGATCTAACGCAGTGTTACTGTGAAATGCACTAGGGTGTTGTACACAGCTCTACATGCTGCGAGGGTAATACTCCTGGTTTACAGATCAAAGCACTGCTGTTCACTGTACAGCTCCCCATACTGAACAGATACCTTGTCAACGTTTATAGAGCAAGACACTGGTGTGGGCTGCATATCACCCCATGCTGGACAGACCGTTTCGTCCAGCTTTCTGAATCAATGCACTGGTGTAGTCTGTACTGTTCCCTATGTTGGAAAGATAGATTAGTGAGAGCTGCACAGTATTCCATCCTGCAAAGATAGCTGAGTTGTACTGAACCTGGTCTGCACAGTGCTCCGTGCTGAAGAGATCTCTCATCTGGTCTTATGCGTGTCTGGCTGGATCTGTGAGGTGGATTGTATGTCTGATATAATTCCTGACAGAGTTATCACTGGTCCAGCTCAGCGCATTCAGCTTTCAAACCCCGTGTTTCTTCAACTTATTGTCCATTAATTAATTATCCAATTACAACATTAATACCTGTCCTTCTTGCTATGGAGCCGAGAAAACGCTCCTCTAAATATATGAAGAAGGTAGTCTCGATCCAAACATTTTTTATTTTACAAGTAATTGTCAAGTGCTGTGTTTCAGATGCAATTCGTTTGGTCAAAATATTCGACATTAAGCAAAATACAATTTGTTCAACTAGTGTAGACAAAATAAAATAAAAACAAGAAGAACTTGCAATAACTTAATTTATTAGAAAACGTAACGGATTGATAAGTTAGGTAAAAACAATGACTGCAGATGCTGGAAACCAGATTCTAGGCAGGTAGGACAAGTCCGGACAAGTCATGGGGACAGTGCTGAGCTGGAAGTTTGGAACGAGGGTGAAGTGGGGGAAGGGGAAATGGGGAAACTGTTGAAGTCCACATTGATGCCGTGGGGTTGAAGTGTTCTGAGGCGGAAAATGAGACGTTCTTCCTCCAGGCGTCTGGTGGTGAGGGAGAGGCGGTGAAGGAGGCCCAGGACTTCCATGTCCTCGGCAGAATGGGAGGAGGTGGTGAAATGTTGTGCCACAGGGTGATGTGGTTGATTGGTTCGAGTGTCCCGGAGATGTTCCCTAAAGCGCTCTGCTAGGAGGCGTCCAGTCTCCCCAATGTAGAGGAGACCACATCGGGAGCAACGGATACAATAAATGATATTGGTGGATGTGTAGATAAAACTTTGATGGATGCGGAAGGCTCCTTTATGGCCTTGGATGGAGGTGAGGGGAAAGGTGTGGGCGCAGGTTTTGCAATTCCTGCGGTGGCAGGGGAATGTGCCAGAATGGGAGGGTGGGTTATAGGGGGGCATGGACCTGACCAGGAAATCATGGTGGGAACGGACTTTGTGGAAGGCTGAAAGGGGTGGGGAGGGAAATATATCCCTGGTGATGGGGTCAGTTTGGAGGTGGCGGAAAGGTCGGCGAATGATTTGGTTTATGCGAAGATTGGTAAGGTGGAAGGTGAGCACCAGGGGCGTTCTGTCCTTGTTACGATTGGAGGGGTGGGGTCTGAGGGCAGAGGTGCGGAATGTGGACGATATGCGTTGGAGGGCATCTTTAACTATGTGGGAAGGGAAATTACGGTCTGTAAAGAAGGAGGCCATCTGGTGTGTTCTGGGGCCCATACGGGTGCCCATGGCTACCCCTGTGGTTTGGAGGAAGTGGGAGGATTCGAAGGAGTGATTGTTAAGGGTGAGGACCAGTTCGGCCAAACGAATGAGTGTCGGTGGAAGGGTACTGTTGGGAACGTCGGGACAGGAAAAAACGGAGGTCTTGGGGTCCTTGATCATGGCGGATGGAGATGTAGAGGGATTGGATATCCATGGTGAAGATGAGGAGTTGGTGGCCGGGGAAACGGAAGTCTTGGAGGAGGTGGAGGGCGTGGGTGGTCTCTCGAACGTATGTGGGAAGATCCTGGACTGGGGGGCTAGGACAATGTCGAGGTAGATAGAAATGATTTCGGTGGGCAGGAGCATGCTGAGACAAGGATAGGTTATTTAATTACTAAACAGTAATTGCTCCAACATGGTAACATCCTTGAAACAGGCACTTGTCACAAAACAAATGCAGGAAACATAATATCTCATATGCCGTTCTCCAATCCAGGAGGAATGAACATCAGAAGCCAATTCTCAGAGAAATCTCAGAGTGTGTAGCAGCCAGAAGAGATTTACTGCCGTCCAACTCTGCTGAGACCTCAGCAAAAAGTGTAAAAGGGAAAACTTTAAACCCTGGTTCTGGGAGAGTTTCTGGACCAGGCTGCTGCTGGAAGGATCAGAAGACTGTATCTACACCTTTTATGCCACTATAGGAGCCTTTCAAAAATGCCTAACGCCAGCTAAGCCGTGCAATGTGTATAAGATAAATGTCAAAGATAAATATAAATAATTAAA
Organism: Chiloscyllium plagiosum; assembly: GCF_004010195.1. NCBI lineage: Eukaryota > Metazoa > Chordata > Chondrichthyes > Orectolobiformes > Hemiscylliidae > Chiloscyllium > Chiloscyllium plagiosum. Next base: position 4,806,704 of record NC_057717.1, on the reverse strand, counting down.
ACGAAAGGATGCAGCAGTCCTGCGGATCAGACACAGATGGCCTCGGGAGCACAGCAATTCCGACCTTGCCAAAACGCAAGAGAATCATCGAGCTTGTGAAGAGAAAGCATCAACTCTCTGCATCAACTCTAACTTTACAATTGGAGATGTGCCATTAGCCCAATAGTCAGCGATGTCAACATCTCAGGAAGAACAAGTATTATTGTCATTTGTCAGGGTTGTCGTGAAAGGGGTTAACTGGAGCTGTTTGCACAGTGACTGTGATTGATGTCAGTCTCCATGGATCTTAACTGGGTCACTGGAAGGTTTCATCCAGTATCAATAAGGGGCTTCCTTCAACCTGCTATCTCATAGTATCATCGGCAGCGTCTTCCTCAGGAAGATTGGAATCAGCAGCTACAGAGAGAGGGAGAGGAAGAGAGTCTTAGAACAGTAGACTGGAATGTTCCAACAATAGATCAGAATCTGAGAACATTAGACTGATATGTTCCAATAATGGATCAGAATTTGAGAACAATAGACTGGAATGTTCCAACAATGGACAGGAGTGTATTGGACGGTCTTTACTATCTTTCACCGGATTGGGCATGATTAGAGTTGCGCATGCAAGCCGTACTGATGATTATTCAAGCAGGTTACTATCCCATCCTCGCTATTATTGGTGTTCCCGGTAAGCCTATCTTTGTTAATTCTATAAACTGTGGTGATAGTTTTTACTATTCACTTATCAATATCTAACAAGTGCATAAACTGTTATCTTCAGTTCAATCACAAACTCCACTTCATTCCCATCAATCCTCACTCATATACACTTAAGAAGGAACAAAATTGTTCAGACGCTTGAGTCTTCGTTTTACCCTCAACTGCTTCTCTATATTTTCTCAGCCATCAAACCTGCCCACACCTAGCTTTGTAATATCCCCAGTCTCCAACTCTACCTCAGTGTTGTTGTTGAATTAGCCGTCATCTGTCCCTTTGTTAAGTTCAGATTTCACGGCTCCAGTTCTATTCTGATCTCTCCTCCAATTGCAAATATTTTGAACACATACTTGTTCTTGCTTCGCCAGCTATTTCATAATAGGGACCCCATATCAGAGCTATAATGTCACTGCATGGGTAACTGAGAAGTACAGGTTATGACCTTAAAGGCATTGTTTGAAATCCTATCACAGCCAATGACAGAACTTAAATTCGAATGATTAAAAATTGGAATGAAATCTCATTTTACTAGCGGCAACCATAAACCATCAGGATTTCTTTTATTATTTCACTTATAGCATTTGGTAAAGAAACTAAGTGTGACTTCCGACCCAGGACCACATGGTGGCTCCATTTGTCTTGACAAATGGCCTCACAGTCAAGAGCAATTAGTGATGAACGACAAATGCTGTCGTTGACGGTGATGCTGACATCTGTGAAACAATAACATTAAAGGTGAAATAAAGCAAAGAAATATGGATGCTGGAGATTTGAAATCATATTCTCCAGCGTCTGAAAATATTGGAGAATCTCAGCAAGTATGGCAGCCTCTGTCAGGAGAAACACAGATAAAGTTGCAGGTTTAATGACCCTAAATTAACGCTGAAAGCAATTGAGAAATAATATTATTTCTATCAGGGATGGCTGGATGAGTGAAGGGGAGGTTAGTTGAATGGATGGAGAAATGTCCAACAAGAGAGAGAAAGAGAGAGAGAGAGAGACAGGGAAATAAATGAAAAGCAAAAAAAGGGACTGCTATGATGAAGTTGAAGGAAAATAAAAAGGCAGCTTCTTCTAACATAACTCCCTTTTCCCTTATTCCTGAATATCACGTCAACCTAGATCTGTCCCTGTTTAAAGTGAATTATATTCCATCTATCTCTCTTCTCTGAGTGTGATGATCAACTCCATTGGCAATACTGATGCTCTCCTTATAGTTGCTGGGATACAGAGAAACGTAATGTGACATTGTCAATTTTTTCTTCGGAGAAAGGGACTCTTACTGTGGGACTGCGCAGAGATGTAATGGTTTTTTCAGCCAGGTAGACAAACATTTCCAACACGGAATGGGTGCACTGTGTGTGTGAGAGAGGTTTTGACTTGCGCCTGTCAGTAGACAGTAAGGTGAGGTTCAGTGGATGCTTTCCTCGGGTTTGAGTATTATCAGCTGCTGCATGTATTCAGAGAGATCCGAGGGTCTGGTGACCCCACTCTGGACACTGCATTTATAGACTGTATGGGAAACAAATAGAGCCACGACTATACAGAAGGGAAGCTCTGTGCACGGGGAAGGGTTGGGCATTGTACGATCCTCCCTGGGATTTCCAGGAATATTTTTCTTATCTGAACCAATTCCAAACATAAACTGTGAACATTTCAAAAATGAGATGGTCACTGAGCTGTGTCCCCTCCATCAGTATAACGTATAAACTCACACCAGAGACCGGACTGTGTCCCCACTCACCATGAAGTGAACTGGATTAATTCTGGAACTTTCCAGACAGGTGTTGTTAACATATTCATCATCTCCGAAGTGCAGTCCTCCGAAATATTCACTGACTGTCAGAAGCCATCTGCCAGCTGAGAGGAAGACATTGGATCCATCTCCCTGAGGAAGGTACAGAAGTAAACTTCCAGATATACAAGGGAACAGGGGGACTGGTGAATATGTGGAACTGTATAAAACGAGAATGAATGAAGAGTATGTTTTTGAAAATCCATTCGAATGAAAGGTTGGTAAGGTGCTGCATCTGATGAGTTCCATCCCAGAGCATTGAGGAGATGGCAACAGAACCAGTGAAAGAATTATTAATTATTCTTCAGAGTTGGTTTGAGTTTGGAAAGGATCCTGTTGCCTGGAAAACATAAATATTGTAAACATAAATATTTAAAACAGTACAGAGAGTGAAAACAGAAAACTAAATACCTTGATGTCAGCTGTGAGAAAAAAAAACATTGTCGTATTTTATAATAAATGTGACAACTAGACACCTGGAGAACAATGACATACTTTTATGGATTTGGATGAGATTCAGTAAAGGGAAATTATCTTTGCTAAACCTACTGGAGTTTGTGGACTCTGTCCGTTGTATCATTGACGATTGAGAACAGCGGGAGTGACGTATTTGAATTTTCAGAAGATGTTTTGCATTTTTGAATGCAGGTGGGTGGAGTATGTTAGAGTCCATGGGTAGGTAAAGGTGAAATACACCGAATGGATTAAAAATTGGATAATGGGCAAAATGAACAGAGTAGCGTTTTTATTTTCTCTGCACAGAAGGCTTGTGGGGTACCAGAAGGATTAGCTGTTGTGCAATAGTTGTGCACAAAGTACAAAAATGATTCAGATGTGAACAACAAATACCATCATTCACATTTAAGCTTATTAAATGGTGAGAGGTTGGGAAGTGCTGTTGTTGAAAAGGACCTGGATGTCTTGGTTATAGGTCACCAGCAGAATTCGTATGGGCAGGAAGTAATGCTAACTGTAAAGGATATATGGTCCATCATGGAAAATTATTGAAGTGCCAGAGTAAATATATCTTACACAGTGGTAGTGTTTTGTTGAGCCAGTATGTAGGGTATTGTGTACAGACAGAGTCTGCTTTATAAATAACACAGAGACAGTGCAAAGGAGTTTCACTAGACTGAAACCTGACATGGTGTTAACATAAGGAGAGAGTACAGTAACTATGTGTTTAATCTGCAGCGTTGTGAGAGAATAAGAAATTGAAATTTGATGGTTATGGATGGACCCTCATTATATCTCAAGTAATCATTGATAATGTGAGAAATTCCATATTTTCCATAGGATGCTCGTTTCCTGATAGTTTACATGCCTGTGCATAGACCTCATTTCGATTGACAGAGAGGTGCAGGTTCTGAATGAACTCTGATCAGTTTTATGCACACTTACTGTGTGACCTGCACTCAATGTTAGATTTTCCACAATCCCGTCAGAAGCCTTTATACCTTCATTCTGAAATAGTTAGCCATTCTCCATCAGCAACTTACTGCCAGAGAGAACATGGGTCTGCTCTCTCAGCGATGGAAAATGCCTTTGAAACCGGTTAAATATTGGCTTCACTCGTACTCCCAAGATATCATGTTAAATTAACACGTACGTACTATGAGTAATGACGCCACGAGGAACAAGGTGGAGCAGTCTTATGATGCAGACCCTGCTCCATTTGTTTATGATGTTGGAGCATGTCTGACATCTTCCTGTGCCTAGTTAGTGACTTGAGAATCTGAATGATCTCTTCCTGTTCCTTTTTAATGACTCCAGGTGTGAAATTGTCTCTTTCTGATCCTGTGTAAGTGACATGTGGTGTTGGACAGACTGCTTGTCCTCCTGTGTGAAAGGCAGGAGGGACTGAATGGGCTGTCCCTCCATTGCACAATAGTTTTGATGGGCTGAATGACTTTCCCACATTCTTGTGAAGCCAAATTGAGGTGCAGAATGAACTCCTTCGTTTACTGTGCAAATGCGCAGTGTCTGGCAGCGCTTTTCCATGAATGTTGCCGACACGTTAACTTGAATGCTGTCCAAGCATTGTTGCATATGGACACAGACTACTTTAGGACCTGAGGGAAGTGTTCTGAACATTGTGTAACGTACAGTGAATATCCCCACTTCTGTTTGGTGAGACCTCAATGGGCTGAATGGACTGCTTCTACACTGCATGGATTCCCCGCTGTCAAACTAGAGATGCCTGAACTGTGGGAGCTCCACTGAGGATCTCCTCCAGTGATGTCCCACAACTGAGACTATTAATGCCCACTGATGATAAACATCTTCACTTGCGCTGTGAATAACTCCAAACACAGGAGAGTTTGCAATGGATTCTTATGAAGTGCGATTTTGCTCAGGCTCCTTGATGTCATCCTCAGTTAAAAACCGGCTTGATATCAGCGCCATTCGCTCTTAGCTAAGCCCTTGTATTCGCGTCTATCTCTCATATCCATAGGTCACGGTGTTTGAGCAGACAATGGTTTCTTCAAACAGAGGGTAGTGAATGTCAGGAAATCTCTGTTCAGGAGAGTCAGTGGAGCTAGATCACGGAATGATCACTGAATGGTCTTCCCTGTTGCTGTGCACCAAGTTATAGCAGTAAGTGGCCTCCAACTGTTCCTGTCTAGCAGGTTGGAGGGGCTGAATGGAACATCGTACTCTGGAGAAGAATTTGCTTGTTAGACAATATGAACTTTCTCCACCAGGCAATAAGATTGTGGATAATCAGGTTGTTGTCTCAGCCCCACATTCCTGTTTATTTCCCATTATCTATGACTCAATCTCTGTCAAATAGTTAATGAACTCAGTTTGAATAAATGTGAACAAAGAGGCACCACTTACCTCTTGGGAAGAGAATTCTAATCCTTTTAGAATTACGCCTCAACTTTCTCACAGTGTCGTACAGCAGGGAACCCTATCCACATAAACCAGACATCCCAATCTGATCTCAATCCATTTCCCAACATTAGGCTCATGTCCTTCTAAATCCTTCCTATTAATATGCACATCCAGATACATTTGAAATGTTGTAACTTTAGCAGCTTGCATCAGTTTCTCTGGCAGCTCAATCCTTACACACACCACAATCTGTATGAAAATTTTGTCCCATTAATGTCTTTCTCTTCTCACCTTAAGCCTTTCTTAGATCGTTTTGGACTCACCAATCCTGGGAATAAATACCTTGGGTATTCAGCTTGTCCATGTTCCTCATGATTTTATAAACCTCTATAATGTTACGCCTCAGCCTCCGATGCTCCAGAGTAAACAATCCCCAGTCTGTCCAGCCTCTCCCTGTAGCTCAATCCCTCCAATGCCCGGCAATATTCTTGTAAATCTTTTCTGCACCCTCTCAAGTTTAACAACATCTTTCCTACCGCAATGAGAACCAAATTAGACATAATATTCTAAATGTCACCTCAACAACATCCTGCCCAGTTGCAATATGATCTCTCAACTCGCATACTCAACGTACTGACCAATAAAGGCAAGCATACCAAACCCCTTCTTCGCCACCCTGTCTACCTGCCACTCTACTTTAAAGGAACAATGGTCCTACATCCTTCTGTTCAACAACACACCCCAAGACCTCACCTGAAATTGTATATGTCCTGCCGTATTTTATCTTTCCAAAATGCAGCACTTCACATTTACCTAAATTTAACTCCATCTGTCACTCCTTGGCCCATTGGCCCATCTGATCAAGGTCCCATTGTACTCTAAGGTAAATCTTGCTGGCCACTGCACCTCCAACTTTGACGTCATCTGTAAACATAATAAACAGGCAAATATTCATATCCAATTCCTTTATATAAACAACAAAAGCAGTGGACTCAGCACCTTGTGTTACACCATTGGTCACAGGGTTCCATCTCAAAAGCAGTCGTCTACAACACTCTACCTCCTACTTTTACTCTAATTTTGTAGTGGCGTGGCGAGCTTATCTTGGATCCATTTATGATCCAAACTTACTAACTTGTCTGTGATGTGGAATCCTGTCGAATGCCTTGCTGCAGAGTGTATGGATAGCGTCTACCACACTGCCTTCATTAAACTTGTTTGTCACCTCTTCAAAAAACGCAATCAATTTTGTTAGAAATGATTTCCCGTGCAAAACACAATGTTGACTATCCCTAATCAGTAGTTGTATCTGCAATTGCATGTAAATCCTATCCCTCACAATCCTTTCCAACAACGTGCCCACTAAAAAGCTCACTGATCTATAGTTCAGGTCATTTTTCCCTTTCCTCGTCCCATGCTTCCACTGCTCACTGCAAATGCTCATGCAAACGGGTTGGTGATTTGACCAAAAATATAGGTCGCAGACTGGGTCAGGGTTTGGATCACATTAGGCAGGATTCTTTAATTATCTAAAATCAACAAACTTATCACCCAAACAAAGTTATTCAAATTACGTTGGAAAGATACATGACAAAGAGTTTGGATATTACAAATCTGAGCAACAAAAGGTACTGACACGTGCACACCTTTGATGACCAACAGAACAACAAAATCACGGTAGAGCTTTGATTTGGAAGAACTGTGCCTAACTATTAATTGAACTCATGATGAAGGAAACATTAGTGATTCTTGCAAATATCATTCAGCTTATGGAGCTATTCTATTCTTACAAGCTACTGGTAATGGGGTCACTTCCTGGAATAGGTGATTTTGCTGAATTCCCTTTACTTCGGGCAGTGGGGCGATTCCAGTGGATCCTCGGCAGGAATCCTCCATGAGTGGTAAAGATGACTGCGGGGTTTACAGCTAACACACATTGCTGGGAAGAGGAACACGGAGAGGGAGGGAGCAACAGGCTGTTCCTTCTCAGGAAGAATACATTTCCTGCCCCTCTGAGTTGAATCACACAATAACATTATCCGGCCCCAAGCTGGACCAAATGAGGTCTCTTTGGACAGTGTCTGAAGTATACGACCCCATTGCATTCCCTTCTCCATGTAGGTACATCATTGCTGCTGTCGTTCGCAGAGCCAATATGTTCGTAACAAATAGCCCCATTAGATTTGAAGATGTGTTTATATGTTCCGGTATACTTTTAAAGTACAACTTTTACTATCTTCATAATATCTGTATTTAAATGAATACATCTTCGTCTAAAATTACTTCCCCAGTCTATTCTCCCATACAAGATGAAATATTCATCAGGTTTTCAATAGCTTAAAATCTTATATGGTCAATAAGAACATTTCTCATTCTCAGGCCTAAACATCTAATCGTACATAACATATTGTCTTCATCCCAAGAATGAGTAAAGAGAGACATCTTTGAAAAGTTTCAAAAACACTTTGTTTTTCACTTCAGTGGAATAACAACCATACGCAGTATATCAGATGTCGTCTCAGCAACGGCCTGTACAGATGCAGTAACACATCGTTAAGATCAGACCCAATACTCTTTGCAAGACAAACGTATCATTGCATTTATTTTCCAAACCACGTGCTGCATCGACAAACTAACATGATATGATTTACATACCAGGACACAGGAATCCCTTTGTACCTCCGAGTACTGCATTCTGTCTCCAGTTGCATAGTTTATTGTTGTTTTTTGGGGTGTAGGTTTGCTCGCTGAGCTGTAGGTTTGATATCCAGGCGTTTCATTACCTCGCTGGGTAACATCATCAGTGGCGACCTCCAAGTGAAGCGAAGCTGTTGTCTCCTGCTTTTTATTAATATGTTAGTCCTGGATGGGGTTCAAGGGGTTTGTGGTGATGTCATTTCCTGTTCGTTTTCCGTGCGGTTGATAGATGGCACCTAGATCTATGTGTTTGTTTATGGCGCTGTGGTTGGAGTGCCAAACCTCGAGGAGTTCTCTGGCATGTCTTTGCTTCGCCTGTCCCAGGATAGATGTGTTGTCCCAGTCGAAATGGCGTTTTTTTTTCTCCGTGTGGAGGGCTACGAGGGAGAGAGGGCCGTGTCTTTTTGTGGCTAGCTGGTGTTCCTGTATCCTGATGGCTAACTTTCTTCATAATTGTCCTACGTAGTGTTTCTGGCAGTCCTTGAATGGAATTTTGTAGACGACGTTGGTTTTGTCCATGGGATGTACTGGGTCTATTACGTTTGTGAGTTTTTGTTTGCGAGTGTTGTGGGTTTATGCTTCCTCCAAAACACAAACTTCCCGTCACTGACTTTGTGCATTTTTGTTTTGCTGAAAGTTTGCTCACGACCCTCCCCTGTCTGTATCCCATTGCAGACACAGTGTCAACACTTGACATCTTATGGAATGGCTGTTCTGGTGTCTGAGCAAATTGAGCTCCAGTCCATTAAGCCCCTTCATCCAAATCAATGATCCTGATCCCTGAGAGTTTAAACATGAGCACAGAATATACACTAAGATTTGGGGGATCGCTACCCGGTCAGAAATGCGATCTTGTAGATGCAGCAATAGAACCATTCTGTAATATCAGTCATGTGCTCAATTTTCACCAGTCGGACACTGAGGAAGAGGGGAGATTTCCTATTAGCCTGATTAACATGCATCCCCTTAACAACACAACCAATAATTTTAATAATTAATTTCAATTTTGGCTGTTGGTGCTGTGTTGAAAAAATTTTCGCAATTCCTAAACATTAAAATAAATTATTTTCTTTGAGAGGTGACCTTATAGACGTTTATAAACTCACGAGGGGCATGGAGAGTCTGGTTCCCTCATGTATATCTCTATTACACTATGACTGAATCCTTCATTCTCTTCCTGTGTATCTCCTTCGAGGGGCAGAATGGGATCCACCTGCCTCAATGCAGCGATACTGACTGGCTGAATGAGGTCTTCCTCTCCTTCTGTAACAGGGTCAACTGGTGCAGTGAGAGAACAACTTATGAGATAGGAGCTCCAGCCGGCCTATCAGTTTATAAAGATTATGACTGGTCTGTTTGCGGCTGAAATCTCTTTTCCTGTCTATTGCCAATAAATACTGACTCCCTGTCTAACAAAGGTCAGTCAAGATCAGCCTTGAATATCTTCAATGGTCCAGTCTTCACTATTCCCTGGGAATGAGAATACCACAGTAAGCACAACCCTAAGGAGATAGAAACAACCTTATCTCAATCTTAAATGGGGGATCCTCTAACTTTAAAAGTGTATGAACTTCACAGCAAGTCAGGTTCTATTTTATAGACATGAGGGCACAACGAATAGCAAAGAAATTGACCATTCAGCCCCTCATTCCCATTGATTCTGTTCAGTAAAGTATTTATCAAACTCAGCCTCCACTGCTCTCTTGGGTAGACATTTCCGGTAACGTAAACCATAGAGCGTACGAAATTGGTGCATAACTAGACTGTTTGGTCCATCGAGTCTGATCAGCTGTTCGATCATGGCCGACATGTTTCGCAACAAAATTCTCCCACCTTCTCATTGTTATGCTTGATCCACTTATCAATCAAATCATATCTATCTCTGCATTAACGAGATAACTGTGTCTGTGTCTCTCTCTCTGTGTCTGTGTGTGTGTGTGTGTATGTGTGTGTGTGTGTGTGTTTCTGCTTATTGACGGGAGACAGAGGGTAGTGGAGGAGTGTTGTCTTTTGGACTGGAGGCTTGTGACCAGCGGCGTTCAATAGGGATTGGTGCTGGATCCACTTTTGGTTGTCATTTATAGCAATAATTTAGATGTAAATAATAGAAGGTATCACGAACACTTTTATGGATGACATCAAGAGTAGTTATATCGTGGAAGGTGAAGAGGTCACATAAGATTATAAAGAGATTATAATTAATTGCATCAATGAATCATAGATTTGTACAGTACACCGTTTGGTCCAACTCATTCGTTCCAACCAGATGTCGTAAATTAACTTTGCTTCATTTTCCAGCTATATTTCCATATCCCTCTAAACCCTTCTAATTCATGTCTCTATCTAGATGCCTTTTAAATGTTGCAATTGTACCAGCCTCCACCAGTTCCTCTGGCAGCTCATTGCATACATGCACCACCCTCTGTCCATCTTACTTTAAATTGACGTCCTCTAGTTGTGGACTTCGCTACCCTGGGATAAAGGCATTGGCTGTTCACACTATTCATGTTCTTCATGATATTATAAACCACTAGAATGTGCCAATGGGACTCCACTCAACACGAATGGCTGTGTTTCCAGTCATCCCGGGCCTAAATTTGAAATTCAATACTGACACCTCTTCCTTCTCCATCAAATCACAGTTCTAAAACTATTTTAATCAACTTGTTCAGCCACATTTTGAAACAACTCTGTGGGATTTTAATCTAGACTTTTGGGCTCAGAGGTAGGGACACTACAACCATTTGGCAACAATCCCTAAAGCTGCAACAATATTCTCCTGTCTGTTTGTTCATCAGACTGTTTTGAAATACTGTGATATATCTCCTTGACAGGCAGGACTTGAATCTAGACCTTCTGGTCCAGAGTGAGAGGCACTAGCATGCGAGTTCAGGTATTGGAATTTAACCCAGAGCTCTGGCTCAGTAGCATGGGCGCTACCCACTACACAAGAAGTAAACCATGCCCAGATTTTGGGTCACATTTTAAATGTCAGCTTTCAGCTTGTTGTGGATTAATTAAAATTTGGTTCACTTTTACTGAAATACACAGTTAAAAGAATTACATTGTTTAACAGATGAAAGGTACTCACCTCAAATATAGGATTTTGAGTTTATGTGCTCTGCCTTCGAGATAAACTATGAATATGTTTAATTGTTTGGCTATGATTTCCAGCTTAAGTGGCTATTATCTGACATCTGCAATATGAGGGAAACATATCCTGCAGACACACTCTGCACTATAAAGGATCAGGAATAGATAGTTGTAACTGAATACCAGAGATGAAAAAAGAGCATACTTTCTGGCTCAAAAACACCAATCACTCTTTCCCGCCTCTAACGTGTCACGGCCCTCTTAAAACCACGAAATGATCCAAGGCAGCGGACTACTTGCCAGCCTTTCTACCCCGGTACTATCACTCACTGGGCTGAAAAGTGGCAGATGGAGTTTAGTTTAGATAAATACAAGGTATCACAATTTGGTAAAACAAACAAGGAAAGGACATATACAATTCGATGTCAGTGTTGGAAGTGTTGTCAAACAGAGAGATGTAGGGGTTCTGGTATATTTCTTTGAAGTTTGCATCATGTGTAGGCGGGGTGGGTATGATGGCGTTTGACTTGCTGGCCTTCATTGCTCAGACCTTTGAGTACCGGAGCTGGACCACTACCTTCCGGTTGTGCTGGACATTCGTGAGGTCTCTTCTGAAGTTCTGTGTGCAGTTCTGGACACCCAGGCACATTGAGGATATTATTAAACTGGAGACGGTTCAGAAAAGATTTACCAAGATATTGCTGGGAATGGAGCGTTTAAGTTATGAGGACAGCTTCGATAGACTGGGACCTTTTCCACTGCAGCGTAGAAGGTTGAGATCTTATCAAACTTATAGAGGTTTCTAAAACAATGAGGCGTATTGATAATGTTGAATATCCTTAGGGGGGTGGATTTCAAGACTGTTGGTAATTTTAAGATGACAGGAGAAAGTTTAACAGAAGACATAGTGTCATAGAACTGCCCAGCATGGAAACATATATTTCTATCCAACTTGTCCCTACTGACCAGATGTCCTCAATTAATGTAGTTTCATTTGCTGGCGTTTGGCCCATATCCACTAAATGCTTCCTTTTCATGTGCCAATGCAGATGCCTTTTAAATATTGTAATTGTACCAGCCTCCACAACTTCCTGTGGCAGCTCGTTACATACACAGCACCCTCTAATCGAGACCTTTGTACTTAGATACGTTTTAAGTCTTTCCCGTCTCACCTTCAACCTATGCCCTCGAGCTTTGGAACGTGCTCCCTTGGGGAAAAGACCTTGGCTATTCACGCTATCCATTCCAATTATGACTTTGGAACCTCTAAGACCACCTCTCAATCGCTGGTGCTCCAGGTAAAATAACCCCGGCCTACTTAGCCTCTCCATAAATGTCAGAACCCGCAACCTTGGCAGTATCTTTGTTAATCTTTTCTGAATCGTTTCAGGTTTCAATAATCCTTCCTCTATGATCACAACCGTAATTGCATGAAGTATTCAAAAGTGGCCTAACCAATGTTCTATATAGCCGCAATATGCCCTCCCAACTCTTATATTCAATGCACTGACCAATAACGGTTTCCACACTGTCTATCACACACTTTATAATTCTTCCAGGTTTGTTATCTGTAAACATTGAAATTTTCCTACAGTCACACGCCACACAGACATATCGACTCACCCACTATTGTGATCAAGTGCAATACTAACAAACTCCCTGAGTACAGAATTAAATACTAACACACACCAGATAGAGTAAGTGAAATATTGACAAGAAAATCATGGAACAAGAGAATTACTGACAGACACTCCATGTCTGTATTAGTTTCCGTGTATTAGTGAGTGTCTCTATATCTCTGTGTTAGTGTTGTGTGTATTTGTATATAGTTGAAACTTTATTGCTGGAACAGCACAGCAGGTCAGGCAGCATCCAGGGAACAGGAGATTCGACGTTTCGGGCACAGGCCCTTCTTCAGGAATGAGCAGAGAGTGTTAGATCTTTGTAGAGAGAGGCAGAGAGCTTCTTCAAGGAAGGCATCCTTGTAAGAGGATTCGCAGTAGGTTGAAATCTTCGAGGAGAAAGTGAGATCTGCAGATGCTGGGGCCCAGAGGTGCTCTCTGAATTGCTCCGCAAGTAGGCGGCCTGTCTCCCCAATATAGAGGAGGCCAGACCGGCTGCAGCGGATGCAGTAGATGATGTGGGTGGAGGTGCAGGTGAATCTGTGGCGGATGTGGAAGTTTCCTTTGGGGCCTTGGAGAGGAGTGAGGGGGGAGGTGTGGGCGCAAGTGTTGCACCTCCTGCGGTTGCAAGGGAAGGTGCCAGGAGTGGAGGTTGGGTCGGTGGGGGGTGTGGATCATTTGTATATATCAATGTGGGGCGCGTCTGGCAGTCTCTATGGTGCTAAAAGTGATGTAATATCCCCCTGACACGAGTTCTGGGGAATGGTCACTCTACCTGAAACTTTAATTTTCATTTATGTCCACAGATGCTGTCGGACTAGTTGAGCTTTCTGTTGCCGTCAGTCTCTGCTTCCCTCTCCAACCATTGTACAGGGATTCAGTGGGCGGCACGTTGGCACAGTGGTTAGCACTGCTGCCTCACAGCGCTTGAGACCCGGGTTCAATTCCTGCCACAGGCGACTGACTGTGTGGAGTTTGCACGTTCTCGTGTCTGCGTGGGCACCCTCCGGGTGCTCCGGTTTCCTCGCACAGTCCAAAGATGTGCAGGTTAGGTGAATTGGCCATGCTAAATTGCCTGTAGTGTTAGGTAAGGTCTAAATGTAGGGGTATGGGTGGGTTACGCTTCGGCGGGTCGGTGTGGACTTGTTGGGCCGAAGGGCCTGTTTCCACACTGTAATGTAATGTAATGTAAAATGTAAAATGGGTGCAGGAACAGAAGACTCTGGGTGTAAATGAGCAAAGATTATTGAAGATGTCAGGACAAGTGGGAAGAGCTTAGTTTCAGTATCTGAGCTGTTTACAGAAGGAGGTATAGAGAGGGAGTCTCCGTGCTCCCTTCCTGGGAGGTGGTGGTGATGATGTGTTGTGAGCCCACCCTCCAGCCCACCGAGACCGTGGGGATTACATTTGTACCAGCTCAACACAAAAGGGAGATGGCATCAGGGCCACGGTTTCTAAGTTCGGGGGGAAACTGAGCTGCCAATGGGTTTAAAGTGCGAATTGCCCTTCAGTGAACATTGCTCCTTACTCGATTGGTGGGACGTGGATGTTTCAGAAACTCCACACATGTCGTCCCGGTTACCCCCCGCCCCGGCCCCCACATGACGGGGGTGAGGGGATTGTGAGGGGATCGGATATCTGACACTTCACCAACCAGCTTGGACCTTTCTGGCCTATTTAAGGCCGTTTCTCCTGGAATGGGAGGAAGTGAGGAAGGGAGCGAGGGTGTGACTGGTCGCCTTGCTGTTAGTGCTGGTGCAAGTGGGGAGGGTGGACATGGTGAGGTGTCCAGAGGGAGTCAGTCCACAGTGATGTGTCCATGAAATGTTGTTAGTGTAAGGGGTGTCGTGGAGGAAGAGAGAGAGAGAGAGAGGTGGGGAATAGAGAAAGCGATGCAGTGAGAGTGGTGGAGCATGAGCCTTGTTCGGGACTTGGTGCTATATCAGATATACAGTGAGTGTGAGGGAGCAGAGAGAATATGGTGACCCTTATCCTGACAGAGCGGGGAATGTTATTGATGCTTGTCCTGTATTGCTGGACATTTCTTCAGACTGCAGATACTGCACTGAGCTGGGTGGTGAGCTCAGACCATGTTCAGTGGGTCTGGTGGTTTGGCC
>NC_057717.1:4785268-4791045 GCF_004010195.1 Chiloscyllium plagiosum | reverse complement strand
AGAACAAATGCTCATCCAATACTCTCCATCATCTGACCTCACACCAATATCCTGTTCACCCATCATTCCTGGAAACACCGGCTTATGTTGCAGGATACTGGAACATTTCAACATTCTGGAACCTGGGAACACATCCATCCATGGCATTGTCTCTCAATTTTGCCCTATCTGTCTATACCCCAAAAGCCTCCCATTTGTTGGTACTTAAACTGATTCCAAGGCGATCGCTCTCTGGCAGTCATGTTCACACCCACAGCACTCGTTATCCTAGCACAGTGTAGATATGGAGCTGTAAATGGATGGGAGCTGCACATTCTGTCACTTCCAGCATGGACTGCAACTTTCCCCACGCTGTCCAGTGATCTAAAACAATGTTACTGAGCAATGTACTGGGGTGCTGGACACATTTCCACACCCTGGTCACATATCTCATGTGGGTTTATAGATCAATGCACTGCTGTGGTCTGCATACCTTTCCACTGCGGGTAGATTACGGTTTTTATTGTACAGTGCACCAGTCCGGTGCGCATAGTGCTTCATGCTGAAAACATTTCTGGTCTGGGTTTATAGATCAATGCACTGCTATGGTCTGCCCAGTATTCCACGCTGGAACGATTGCAGGGTTGTGTTCAGCAGTACACGAGCCTGGTCTGCACAGTGCTTCATGCTGAACAGATATCTCCTCCAGATTTATGGTGTTTCGGCTGGTTCTTTGAGGTGGATTGAGAATGTGATATAACTAATCGATATGACAGTCGATATGACAATGCCTTTATTTTTGTTCTCATTCTTGTGATTGGACTCTCCAAATTCTGAATCCTCTGGCCATTCTTCAGTCGACTTGCATATTTCGGCAACCTGTCCCATGAGTATTTGTTCACTTATAATGTGAATAACTGTCCTGTCTATTGCCCTGGTCTTTGACGTTGCTTACCCTGGAGCATTGGGATTCATCGCTATAAACCTCAGTAAGGTCACTCCTCAGACTCAACGCTCCAGGGAATATAACCCCAACCTATTCATACTCTCCGTGCAGCTCACCTTCACCCGCTGCCCCAACATCAGCAACATGCTTGTAAATCTTTACTGCACCCTTTCCAGTTTAACAACGTCTTTTCTTTAGCAGGGAAAACAGAATTCAAGGTAGTATTACAGAAGTGGCTGAACCTAATGTGTAGGCGAAAGTGAGTACTGCAGAAGCTGGAGATTAGAGTCGAGAGTATGGTCTAGAAAAGCACAGCATGTCAGGCAGCAGGAAAGTTAATGTTTCGGGCAAAGGACCGATCCCTGTTAAAGGGCTTTTACACAAAATATCGATTTTCCTGCGCGTTGGATGCTGTCTGATCTAGCCTGCTTTTCCAGCACCACACTCTGAACACAGTGTATATCCCAGATGGCCTCCTTCTTAAAAAAAACCGCAATTTCCCGTCCCACGTGGTCGACGATGCCCTGCAGCGCATCTTATCCACTTCCTACACCTCTGCCTTCGAATCCAACCCCACCAAATACAACAGGAAAATAACATCCCTGTTCCTCACCTTCCACCCCACCAAACCTCCAGATACAATGTATTTTCCTCCCCCATTTGCACCACCTACAAACAGACCACACAACCAGAGATATATTTCCCTCCCCACCCCTATCTGCATTCAAGAAAGACCGTTCCCTCCGTGACTACCTTATCAGGTCAACAACCCCAAACAAAGCACTCTTCCCTCGCAGCTCCTTCCCCTGCCGCCGCAGGAATTGCAAAACCTGCGTCCTCACCTCCCCCCCTCACCTCAGCCCAAAGCCCCAAATGATCCTTCCACATCCATCGGAGATTTACCTGCACTTCTAGACAGGCCACCTGCTGTATCCGTTGCTCCCGATGTTGTCTCCTCCACATTGGGGAGACAGGATGTTAACTTGCGGCACATTTCAGGAAACATCTCCAGGGCACCCGCACCAACCACCCCCCCTGCCCCAAGGCCGAATATTTCAGCACACCCTCCCACTCCGCCAAGGTCCTGGGCCTCCTCCACCACCACCCCCTAACCACCTGATGTCTGGAGGAAGAAAGCCTCATCTTCCACCTTGGGACCTTGCAACCACATGGGATCAATGTGGATTTCACGAGATTCCTCATTTTCCTTTCCCACACGTTAACCTTCCAACTCAACATCGCCCCCGTGACTTGTTCTACCTTCCCATTTTTCTTCCCACCTTTCTATTCCACCGTTCTCTCTGACATATCACCTCCACCCCCAACTTCATCTACCTGTCACATTCTCAGCTGCATTCCCCCATTCCCATTCCCTTCCCATTTCTCTCTCAGCACCTTTGGGCGACAAGCCTCATTCCTGATGAAGGGCTGACACATGAAATGTGGATTCATCTGCTCTTCGGATGCTGCCTATAGGGCGGCGCTTTTCCAGCACCACATTCTCGACTCTGACCTCCAGCATCTGCCATCCTCACTTTCTCCCTTGAGTTAGTGTATCCAGAAATTTACCCAGCAGACATTTTATGCAGCTAGTCAGTTATTTTATCTCTGTCTCCTTTTATAAACAGAGTGGGGCATATACAGCATTGCACAGCTCTGGAAATTCTCCCAGATACAAGGAAATGGTAAAAAGAAAGATTGAAAGATTTATCGTCGCTCCGGCAGTAACCCTCCTCCATTCCATCCAGACTGAGTAAATATTCCCCTTTATTATGATATGAAATGTGATGTAATGAAGGGGTTAACTGAACCTGTTTGTTCAGTCACTCTGATTTTTGTCAGTCTCCATGGATTGTAATTATTCCAGTGCAGGGTTTCCATCTTTTACTGATAAATGGTCTCCGTCAATGTGTTGTTCCACAATATGAACGGGAACATCACTGACAGCACTAACAGGGATCAGTGGATCCAGAGAGAGGGGAAAGAGAGATCAGGATCTGAGAATTTTTGACTGGAATTTTCCAGAAACGGATCAGAATTTGAGAATATTAGACGAGAATGTTCCAACAATTGGTCAGATCTGAGAACGTTTGACTGGAATGTTCCTACAGTGGACAGGGGTTTATCCAATTCTGTTTGGTATCTTTCTACATATTACGAATGGCTATCGTTATCATGGCGGATCTATTATGCTCTTCGCATTATTCAATATATTTATTATCCCCTCCTGTCTATCGTTGGTGTCCCTGGTAAGTCTCACTGTCCAGATATTTTTTTCTATAGACCAGTTATGACTACATTTCTGTTCTTGCATATAGTCTACACTTGTTGCCACCAATAGTGTTCCTGTTGATAAATTGAATCCAGTTCAATTCCTGTCTCCCTCCATGCTTCTTACCGTGTTACCCATGGGTCTCTATGTTGACCTACTCAGGTGCAGATGTGAATCCTTGTCGCTCTGCCCTTATTATTTAAATATTGGGAGCTTGGAGGTCATTGTCATCTATTATGTTTACAAACTCCATTTCCTTCCTGGGATTCCATCCCATCCCTGGCCAATATATTTTGTTTACATTCATTTATGGGACTTGCGTGTTGCTGGCTGGCCAGCATTTCTAGCCCATCTCTATTTGCCCTTGAGAAGGTGAGATTGAATCTTGAATCGCTGCAGTCCACTTGATGTTGGTTGACCCACAATGCCAGTAGGAATGGAAGTTCAGGATTTTGACCCAACGACTGTAAAGGAACAGCAGTATATTTCCAAATCAGGGTGGTGAGTGCCTTGGGTAGATGTGGTGGGTGGGAGGTGGGGAGGGAGGTTGGACGTGAAACATGCAGGTGTTGTTTGAAACAGATGAATCACAAGTTCGGTGATCCCTTTGGCCATGATCTGATTCCTGACACCATGCCCTGAACATTATTAAGTTTAACTACTCACTGCTCCAGAATGTACTTCACTGGTTTCGCCCATCTGCTGTTTGAACCTTGAGCTGTGAAATGATGACAACAATCTGCTGCTGACACTCTCGGGTTGAAAACTGTAGAAACAAATCTGATTCGAAATCTCACCAAAATCCCATCCGTCTCACAATCCTGTACACGCTGATCTGTATCGCTATTTTGTCTGGCAATGCTTTTATTTTAATATTCTGAAGCACTTTAACTCATCTGTCCATGAAGCTTCCCTCAATCTCTCTGTATTGATTATCCAAATCCCGGCCAGTTGTTCATATTTTCTCTGGTTTCCTTCAAGAGTATTTTCTTTTAAGCAGTGGTTTTCACACTCAACCACCCCATATGAACACAAAAACAACCACCAGCTTATGCTTTTTGAAGTGTTCTGTGGAGCCGATTCAGAATTCAATGAAACAAAGTATTCCAGCTGATCTGAAAATGCCTTTATTTAATGTTCTCATTTTTGTAATTTTGCTCTCTAAGGGTTCAATCCTTCAGTTAGTCTCACTATCCAGTCTTTTTCTATATATTTCCACAACATCTTCTCAGTTAAATAACTGTCTGTTTCTGTCCTTAATATGAATCTCTCTGTCCCTCGGTATCTTTCCCTAGCCTTTTTGGCTCCCTCGTGTATTGAGTGCTGGCATTTTAAAGCTCAGAAACAGTGAAATGGTGTGTGTCAGGCTTCTGTCCACTTCCCAGTGTGTCCCGTGTAGTGTTCCATGGACGGGGGAGGGTCGGGTGCGTCGGGCTGCTGTTCACTTCCCGGTGTGATCCATGTGGTGTTCCATGTTCAGGGGAGTGTGCGTCGGGCTGTTGTTCAATTCCCGGTGTGTCCCATATGGTGCTCCATGTTCGGGAGTGGGTGGGTATGCTGGGCTGTTGTTCCCTTCCCAGTGTGTCCTATGTGGTGCTCCATGTTGGATAGGGGGCGGGGAGGGGGGGGATTGTCGGGCTGCTGTTCACTTCCCGGTGTGTGTCATATGCTGCTCCATGTTGGGTAGGGATTTCAGCAGCTTTGACTCACATCTCTTAAACTTGTTCTGTGCCTGTCCACTGAACGTCTGACTTCTGTCTTTGTCCCTTTGAGCTGATCGTGTGGTCAGTAACATGAGGAAGCCCCTTGAGTATGATTGCAAAGGAATAGGTACCTAAGATCACTGACAATGCTGTCACTTTAAAAAAAGGTTATTTGCTCCTTTTCTTTAAAGAGAGATCTTAAAGGCCGAACTACCTACCGCAAACGGCTAAAGTAAATAACTTAGGACGCTTTTAGATTTTTTTATAAATAGTGATAACAATGGTCAGTTCGCTCAGATCAGGCTTCCCAGAATTTCTGAGCTGTAACAATCACCAGGTTCTTGGGGTGGGAGCAGGGTTGAATGCTTCAGTAAATGATCCCGAGCTGCTATTCTCTTTGAAGTCTGTCTTGATGCTTTTTCCTCCTAGATTAGAGAACAGCATGCATGACTGACTGGCCTTGGGTGTGTCTTTTTGCGAAAGGAAGAGCTTCTGGGATGATCGTACATTGGAATAGTTCATTAGTGGAAGGTACTATGTCTACTATTCTGTTAAGATTTCCAGTAGTTAAGTTATTCTACGTACCTCTTCTTTCTGCAAGTATTTTCATTAGAGTGTTTAAATAAATTGTGTTTTGCTTTCAGTTGAGTGGTTGACCAGCTGAATCATATCTGAAACATCTATTTCACATCGACCTTTACTATAAGACAAAGTTGGCGTCCAGGCTGCCATCGTAAAGCATTTTAAGTCAGTCTGGTCTGGTCCATAGTAAAGTGGGGACTCTGTCCGTTTCGAAATCGATAATTCTAAATTGGGCTCAGTTTCAGAATCTCTAAAGTGTGGAATCAGGCCATTTGTCCCAACAAGTCCACACCAA
>NC_057717.1:4749525-4784108 GCF_004010195.1 Chiloscyllium plagiosum | reverse complement strand
CTCCACATCTACACTGTCAATTACTTTTACAGACCTTAATGAGGTCTCCTTTCATTATCATAAACTTGATACTATAGACCTGAACTGCGCAATCTCTCTTCATAAGACAAACCTCTCATCTCTGGAATCATTCTAATGAACCCCTTTTTGAATTACCTCCAATACAAATGCATCCTTCCACAAGCCAGGGCACCCAAACTGTACTCCAGGTTTAGCCTCACTAAAGTCCTGCATGGCTACAGCAACCCCCCCCCCCCCCCCAGCTTTCTACTCTGTCTCCTTTTACAAATAAAAAGTGAACCTACGCATTCCTTTCCCATTACTTGCTGTAGCTGCATGCAGGTTTGCTGTGAAATGCACGTGAACACATACACCCCTCTGCACCTGAGTACTTTGAAGTTTCTCTCCATTTAGATAATAATTTGTCTTTCTACTTCACTGGCCAAATTCAATATTCTCATAGTTATCCACTTTAATTTTCATTGCCAAATGTTAGCCCATTCATCCAACCTATTCATTTTTAAACCGTTTACATCTCCATTCCGAAGTAATTTCCCACCGGTGATAATGTCATCTGAAAAAATGGTTACAGTATTTTCTATCCTGTCAACCGAGTAATAAAATTGATGATAAAAAGTTAAGGCATGAGAACTGAAATCTGTGGCACCCAACAAGGTACATTTGGCAGAAGAAAATAACACATCTATTCCATCTGACTATATTTTGTTGCTTCACTAATCCTCCATCCAAGCTAATAAATTACTCCTAAACCCATAATGTCTGATCTTAACACTTACTCCTTGGAGAAGCAACATATCCATTGCCTTCTGGAAGACCAGATATATTCCATCTCCAGGATTCGCACCATCCACCTTGTTTGTGGCATCTTCAAATAACTCAAGCAAACAATTCAAACACAATTTAGCCTTCGTAAAACTATGTTGACTCTGACGGATTGTGGTTTCACTTTGCAAATGTCCTGAACAATGGACTCAAACAATTTGCCTTAAATTACAATAGTTTATTGTTACACTTTAGTCCCTAATGTATACCATTATTATAAGTTCTTCCCTTTCGAAAACCTTTACGTTTTCTTCGAATTCCTGTTTAACGGGCCCACATTTTTAAGAGATCTGATCCAATTACTGTGTAAGAGCCAAGTGTGGCTGAATGGACTCATCATCCCGCTGGTGTACAAACTCGATGGACTGACGGCTTTCTGGCGTTCCCATGTTGTTGTTTCCAAAGACAGAATGACCTCCTCCTGTTGATATTTTTGAGGGTTGGGGGTTTATGGAATCTTCCTGTTGCTGTGTAACAGCTCGAGTGGATGATGGGCCTTCTCATAATCCTGCATCATAAGCTGGAGATACTGAACGGTCTCCTCGTGCATCCCTGACATGGGAACGAGGGAGTGATTGGTCTTATTTTCCCTTACAACAGACACGTGTCTGAATTACCTCCTCCTTTCTCATGAAAAATGGCTCCAGTAGCTTATGTCCTTATCCAATTCACTTTCAATAGGCTCAGTGGGACTGAGTGGCCTCCTGTTATCCCAGCATAACAATCTCCAGTCACTGTGTGTCCTCTTCCCGTTCCTGAGTAAAGATTTGACGGGGCTGAATGGACTGATCCTGTTGCTGTTTCATACGATACTGCTCCGTTATGGCCTACTCTGGATCCAGGGTTATAGGCTCGAGGGACTGATTGGCCTTCTCCTGTAACTTTATATCAGGACACAAGGGGTTGAACAGCCTGGTCGTGTTCTGGTGTAAAAGTGTTGAAGGCCTGAATATTCTTCTGTTATTTCTGTGTAACAGGCTGGAGAATGACATGGATTTCTCCATTGTGTGTGTAATTGGTTTCTGTGGCTGACTCCTTCTGGTCATCCCATGTTGAAATAAGATCATCTTCCATTCTTGTTAAGTCCAATGTGTATTGATCAAGCTGACCATCCTTTCCTTATAAGCTAACACTTTTATTATACGAATCAATTGAGGGAACCGTCTCTGAGCTGCTTCCAATGTAACAATATTCTTTCTTCAGTGAGGAATTTAAATCTGTACACATTATTCCAGGTGTGATCTCACTAAGATCCTGTACAGAAGCAGCAATGCTTCATCAGCCTGTTGTAAGGTTCCCACTCAGGTTAGAGCAGTATCAGCTGTCGCAGACTGACACAGGGCAAAAGTGAGGACTACAGATGCTTGAAACCAGAGTTTAGATCAGAGTGGTGCTGGAAAAGCACAGCAGGTCAGGCAGCATCAGAAGAGCAGGAAAATCAATGTTTCTGGCAAAAGCCCTTCATCAAGAATTGATAATGAATGGCTTTTGCCCGAAACGTTGATTTTCTTGCCGCTCGGATGCTGCCTGACCTGCTGTGCTTTTCAAGCATCACTCTGATCAAAACTCAGGGAATAGACAGCATTGTTGAAAGATCATTGCCTTTCTCTACTCGTCAGCATAACGGGAGATCTGGAGAAAATCTCACAATAAAGGTTGAGGAGAGCATAAGTGATGTGGCGAGATGATTTCGACCATTAATCTCCCCAGAACCCACTTCACGGAGATTTCACTGAATCATGCAATGTGAAGTTCAGCAACAGGAAGGAGGAGCAAACATTGATGGGAGTTATATATCAAAGTGAAAGTGCAATACATATGTTGGGCATGTTATAACACAGGAAATGGGATATATACGTATCGGTGTACTACAGTAATAATGTATTGTTCAAATTATATCTAAGCTGTGCTAACCCAACGGAATGCTAATGCTGGGAAAAATGGATTTCACGAGGACGTGTGAAATGGCATGCATTAATATTATTTCGAGTACCGAGCTCGAGATCAGGTTATTGATGAATTGGTGTTGGATGATCAGAAGAGCTAATTGAAAACTTTGCTGTAAAGGATCTTTTGGGAACAGTGACTGCAACCTTTTATTTGAGATTCGATTCCCACAGTATGGAAACAGGCCCTTCGGACTAGAAGGTCCACATCAACCCTCCAAAGAGTAACACACCCAGATCGGTTTCCCACTGATTAATGCACCTACCGCTTTGGGCAGTTCAGAATGGCCAATTCACCTGGCCTGCACATCATTGGACTGTGAGAGGAAACTGGAGCACTCGGAGGAAACCCACGCAGACGCGGGAGAGTGTGAAAACTCCACATAGACAGTCGTCCGTGTCTGGAATTAAACAGGGGTCCCTGTTATTGTTAAGCAGCAGTGCTAGACAATGAGCCACGGTGTTGTCTCTATTCGTTTTCTTTTATGCTGTTTGAGTACATGACAGTTTTTGTTTTATTTTAAGTAACGGTTCGGAATCTGAGTCAGGCAAGCCATGAAGGTGCGAGGAGAAAGTGGGGACTGCAGATGTTGGAGATGAGAGACGAAGAATGTGGTGCTGGAAAAGCACAGCCGGTCAGCCATCATGTGGGTAGCATGAGAATCGACGTTTTGAGCAGAAGCACTTCATCAGGAATGAGGCCTGTGGGCCAAAGAGGCTGAGAGATAAATGGGTGGGGGTTGTGGCGGGGGGACGTAGCCAGGGATGTGATAGGTAGATGGAGGAGGGGTTGAAAGTGATAGGTGATGAAGGGAGACACAACGCCTCATCTACAGTATTCATTCAACCAGATGTGGTCTCCTCAACATCGGCGAGAATGGACGTCAACTTGTGGATTGTTTCAGATACCATCTCTGGTACAGCCACACTGACCAACTTCACAACCTTGTGGCTGAACACTTTAACTCCCCCTACCCAAACCACCAAGGACATGCAAATGCTGGGCCTCCTCCAACGCCAAACCCTCACCACTTGAGGCATGGAGGAAGTACGCCTCATCGTCCACCATGTGACACTCCAACCATAGGGGATCAATGTGGATTTCACCAGTTTCCCCATTTCCCCTCCTCCAACCTTATCCCAGTCCAATCTTCCAACTCGGCGCCGCCCTCTTGAATGTTCCCATGTGTCGGTCTTCCTTTCCTTTCCCACTATCCACCCGACCTTCCTCTCCGACCTACCACTGTCACAACCCCCCCCCCCCCACCCCCCCACCCCCATTTACTTATTAGATCAAAGGAAGCAGCTTAGAAAAATGCCAAGTATTGTCGTAAGCCAGTGGATTCAGAGTAATGCCGGACCCAGCAAAGGAGGACAAAGAAACTGAGAAAAAAAAATCACAACGAAAAAAAGCATGCAAACAAAAACCAACGTAAAAACTGCTTCTATCAATGTATGAAAGAACAATAAAAACAAGGTCAAATGTGGAACAGTTGAGTTTGCAGACAGGGTAATTTATTATCGAGAGCAGAGACATTACAGGGAAAAGAAAGAATTTATTTATGCCTGTCTTCATGGAAGAATATCCCGAAATTCTCCCAGATATACTAAGTGACCATGGGACTTGTGTAAGTAAAGTCTAAGTTCATTCATATCAGTGATGAGGTAATATTTGAATAGACAGCTGGATTTAGTGGCGATAACTCTGACAGACCAGATTTACTTCATACAAAAATTTCAGTGGAAGCAGCAATAGTCATAGTGTTTGCATAACGGATTTTCACATTATTTTCCAACACATTCCCGAAAGGCACGTAGCCAATTGGGATAAGGGAAGGTTATAAATATTATTCGCCAGCTTAAGTAGGGATGAAGATGGAGACTGGTGAACTACAGACCAGTAGCTTGTCATCCGTTGTTGGGTGTCTGTTGGACTCGATTACAAAGAACATGCTACTAGATATATAGAAGGTAATGGGAAAGCTGGGGAGTATGATAATGCATCGATGTAAGGAAAACCATAAGTATCAAACAATGTTTGGGAATGGTTTGAAGATGATTCTTGTAGACATCGGCAATAAGGAACCAATGGATTACGTATAGTTGGATACTCAGGAGGATTGCCTTAAGAACTCACACACTAATATCATAAGAAACGTTAAAGTGAAAGGTATTGGGAAGAACATGCGCAAATGGGACAGTTGAAATTAGGTTTGCATTCATAGAACATAGAACATAGAACAGTAAAGCACAGAGCAGGCCATTCAGCCCACGATGTTGTGCCGACCACTGATCCTAATGCATGCACCCTCAAATTTCTGTGACCATATGCATGTCCAGTAGTCTCTTAAATGTCTCCAATGACCTTGTTTCCACAACTGCTGCTGGCAACGCATTTCATGCTCTCTCAACTCTCTGTGTAAAGAACCCGCCTCTGACATCCCCTCTATACTTTCCTCCAACCAGCTTAAACCTATGACCTCTCATGTTAGTTATTTCTGCCCTGGGATATAGTCTTTGGCTATCGACTCTATCTATGCCTCTCATTATCTTGTTTACCTCAATTAGGTCCCCTCTCCTCCTCCTTTTCTCCAATGAAAAACGCCAGAGCTCAATCAACCTCTCTTCATAAGATAAGCCCTCCATTCCAGACAGTATCCTGGTAAACCTCCTCTGAACCCTCTCCAAAGCATCCACATCTTTCCTATAATACGGCGACCAGAACTGGACGCAGTATTCCAAGTGCAGTCTTACCAAAGTTTTATAGAGATGCAACAAGATCTCACGACTCTTAAACTTAATCCCTCTGTTAATGAAAGCCAAAACACCATATGCTTTTTTCACAACCCTGCCCACTTGGGTGGCTAATTTAAGGGATCTATGTACCTGCACACCAAAATCCCTCTGTTCCTCCACACTGCCAAGAATCCTATCCTTAATCCTGTACTCAGCTTTCAAATTCGACCTTCACGTGAATGTAATTGAAATATAGATTATGTCGTGCACCAGTGCATCGAGTGTTGGTGGGACTAAAATTGTGTACTGTTTTGGAGTCCCCATCTAAGAAAGAATATACTGAGTACAGAGTAACTGCAAAAGGCAATCTCCAGATTAATCCCTAAAGTGCCAAGATTGTATGATTGGGAAACTCAGCCTGTGATCTCGAGTTTCAAAACATGAGAGTTGATCGAATTGAATCTGAAAAACTTAGAAACATAGAGGGGACTGAATGAGAGAGGGACATGAAGAAATTCAAGTAGGCGAGATTAGGGAGAATCCCATGATATTCTACACGGACAAGTAGAACAGAATAATCAGTGAACAGTTAATGTCCATGAGAAACCAAGAGGGCAATCTGTGTGTGAAGCTGGAGAACATTCAGAGATTGTGACATGAGAGCTTCACATCTGTTTTACTTGGGAGAAGGAGGGGACAGGTACAGAATTCGAGAAGATGGTTGGGGAAGCTCTTGAACAGATTGATGCAAAATGCAAGCAGGAATTTGAGGCTTTGTCTGGTATAAAATTGAACCGGTTGCCAGGTTTGAATGAGTTGTATCACAGGCGGCGGTTGGAGACAAGGGAGAAAAGACCCTGACTGAAAAATGTAATTAAATTACGACCATAGGGGTGGTGCCAGAGTACTGGAGAACAGCTAATGCGATTCCACTTTACAGTAAGGATGGTAGAGATAGACCGGGAACTATAGACAAGCAAGTATTAGATCACTGTTAGGGAAACTACTGCAGGAAATAGGGAAGGAGAAAATTGAATTCCAATAAGAATGGCAAGGCTTAATCGGGGCTAATAATCATGACATTATCAGAGGGATGTCACACCTACCAAATGTGAATTAGTTTGAGGAGGTCGTTGAATTAGCTTTGCACAAGGACTTTGACAAAGCTACACCTGTGAAAGTGAAAAATAAAGTAAAATCTCATGGAATCAAGATTAATTTGACAAATTACAATGAAAATTGTCTTAGTGGCAGGAGACAGAGGGTGGTGGGATAAGGCTGTTTGTGTGACTGGAGACCAGTGTTCCCTGGTGTACCACAGGGATCAGTGCTTATCCCTTATTATTTGTGGTATTCATAAATGGTGCAGATGTGAACGGAGGGGGTAGTTGAAGGGGATGGGGTTGTGATACGTAAGTTTGTGATTATCTGGTTGGTTGGCAGTAAGGAGGAAAGTCTTATGCTACAGGAAGATACAGATGGAATGGTCAGATGGGCAGATCAATGGCAGACGGAATGTAAACTTGATAAATGTGATGTGACGCACTTTCTAAGAAGGAATCAGACAGGGGAGGACTCAATGAATGGCAGCACACGAGGAAGTTTAGACGGTGCTTCTCCACACATCCCTGGATGGGACTGGACAGGGTAATAGGTGAGTTAAGAAGTGTACCTTGGGTGTAGCATTTATTAATCGGGGCGTGGATTTTAAGAGCTATACAGGGCTTTGGTTAGTCCAATATGGGGTACTGTGTCTAATTCTGGGTACCATATTACAAAAAAGGATGTGATGGAACTGGAGGTCGTGCAGAGGAGGTTCACCAGGATGTCCCCTGGGATGGAGCATATCAGCTGTGGAGAGAGGCTGGAAAAGCTCGGGTTGTTTAGTTTGGAGCAGAGAAGACTGAGGTGGATGTGATTCAGAATGATAAGATTATGAGGGACATGGACAGGATGGATAGACAGCAGCTGTTCCTTTTCGTCAGAGGGTCAAGCACAAGAGAGCACACTTTTGAAGTGAAGGGTTTGAGGTTTAGTGAGGATTTAAAGATATTATTTCTTTCACCATGAGTGTGTTGATGTCAGGAATTTACTTCCTGAGAGGGGAATTGTCACGAGTATCCTCACAACCATTAAAAAGTGCCTTGACGAGCACGTGGAAGTGTCATAACATTCCAGGCTATGGGCCTGGTGTAGATCGTGCTATGTTTCTGATCGTGCAGAATCTATGCTCCTGTGAGTGTATGGCTGTGCAAGGTCAATCATTGAACAGCCTAAGGCAGGACTTGATGGGTTTATGAAGAGTATATTCACAAGGGTAATAAGAGTGAACTATAATAACTTGTCAAATTATGTCAATGTGAAAAGTACAAGAAAACAAGTGCAGCTTCCTTACAATCTGAAATCAGAGAATGGAGAATGGGGAACAGGGAAATGGCAGACGTTTGAAGCTGCTACTTCTGTTCTGTCTTCACAGAACTTTCTAACAACACTAGGTAAATCAAGTCCGGTGTGGAAAAAGGATATAGTACATGGAAATTGGAACATAGTATGTAAATGGCTTAGGAAAAGTTATTGGGACTGAAAGTAACGGTCATAGACAACATTAACATGGATTTATGAATTATGTTTAAGAAACAGACTGGGAGACAAATGAAAGAGAAGCAATGGATGTAAACCGTGTGGATTTTCAAAAAACAATTGGTAAAGCTCCAAGCCCAGTTTGCAAAATCAAATCTTAGTGAATTGGGGCGAATATATGGCCATGTTTCTAGAATGGGGTAACTGGCAGGAAACAGTGAATAGAAATAAACAGAGTCGTCAAGCAACAGCCTGACATTGTCTGTAAGGTATGATTCTGTGAGCATGACCATGTCTCAGATAACCTATCACCTTCCCCAGATATCTCCTGTCTCACCAGCAGGACAGACACAGCAGAAGTGGCGGCACAGTGGGATACAGTTGGAAGGAACTTGCTCTTGGAGTCCTCAACAGTGACTCCGTATGTCATGACGTCTCACGGCGTTAGTTTAGACATGGGAAAGGAAACCTCCTGCTGATTACCGTGTTCCAGCCTCCCTCATCTGATGAATCAGTACTCCTCCATGCTGACCAACACTTGGAGGAAGCACTGAGGTTGGCAAGGGCGCAAAATATACTCTGGGTGAGGATTTCAATGTTCATCTGAAAGAGTGACTCTGTAGCAGCGTTACTGATCAAGCTGGTCGGGTCCTAAAAGATATAACTGCTAGACTGGGTCTACGGCAGGTGGTGAAGAAACCAACAAGTGGAAAACACATACTTGACCACATCCTTACTAAGCTGCCAGTTGCAGATATATCTGCCTATGACAGTATCGGTAAGAGTGACCACCGCATAGTCCTTGTGGAGACAAAGTCACACCTTCACATTGAGAATAACCTCCATCATTATGGGTGGCACTATCACCGTACTAAATAGGACAGACTTCGAACAGATCTCGCAGCTCACGTCTGGGTGTCCATAAGGTGTTGTGGGTCAGCAGTAGCAGAAGAATTGTACTCCAGCGCAACCTCATGGCCTGGCATATGATAACAATTACCATCAAGCCAGAGGACCATCCTTGGTTCATTGGAGTGTGCAGGAGGGCAGGAGCAGCACCAAGCATACCTGAAAATGAGGTGGCAGTCTGGTGAAGCCACCACTTGCGTGCCCATTGGCATAAGCAATAAGTGATATACAGCGCTAAGTGATCCCACAGCAATAGTTCAGATCTAAGCTCTGCAGACCTTCCACTTCTAGTTGAGAATAGTTGTGGATTATTAGACATTGGAGGAGGAGATTCTACAAGTATCCCCATCCTTAATGATGGAAGAGCTCGGCACTTCAGTGGAAATGATAATGTTGATGGATTTGCGACAATCTTCAGTCAGAAATGCTCTCGGCCTCTTCCAGTGGTCCTCAGCAATTCAGTACCAGTCATCAAACAATTCGATTCAGTCCACGCGATATCCAGAAACGGTTGGAGACACTGGATACTCCAAAGGGTACACATGCTGAAAACATTCTGGCAATAGTACTGAATACGTGTGGTGCAGAACGTGTCACTGCCGAACTATTCTGTTCCAATATCGTTACAACAACGACATTTCCCCGATTAAGTGGAAAATCGCTCAAGTATCTCAGATACAGAAAAAGCAGACGAAATCCAAACCGGTCAATTACCAACCCATCAGTAAACTGATGGAAGGTGTCAGCGCTTTCAAGCAGTATCTGCTCAGCAATAACCTGGTCAATGACGCTCAGTTTGGGCTCCGCCAGGGCCACTCAGCTCCTGACCTCATTACCTTGGTTCAAACATGGATAATAGAGCTGAATTCCAGAGGTGGGGTGAGAGTGACAGCGCTTTAAAACAAGGCTGCCTTCGACCATGTGTGGTATGAAGGGGTGTTAGCAAAATTGGAATCAATGGGTACCAAGGGCAAACTCCCCGCTGGTTAGAATCATACCTGACACGTAGAAGGATGGTCATTGTTGATAAAGGTCAGTCAACTCAGCTCCAGGACAAGTCTGTAGAAGTCCCTCGGGCAGTGGCCGAGGCCCAAATATCTTCAGGGCTGCTTCATCAATGACCTTCCCTCTATTATAAGGTCAGAAGTGGGGATGGTCGCCAATATTGCACAATTTTCAACAACATTTGTGGCTCCTCAGTTACTGAAGCAGTCCATGTCCAAATGCGGCAAGATCAGGACAGTATCCAGGCTGACAAGTGGCAAGTAATATTCAGGCCACACAAATGCCAGACCGTGACCACCACCAATAAAATACAATCTAACCACTGCCCCTTGGCATTCAATGGTATTACCATCACTGAATCCACAGTGGACTGCAGCGTTCAACAAGTCAGCTCACCACCACCTTCTCAAGGGGCAACCAGGGACAGGCAATAAATGCTGGCCCAGCCACTCACACCCAGATTGACAAAATAAATAAATTGAAAAACAACGTTTCTTTGAACAGAGGAAGGTTTCTGAGGTACCACAGGGATCAGTGCTCAGGCCCCAGCTGTTCACAATACTCATTAAACATTTGGTTGCGGGAAACAAATACAATATATCCCAACCTGCGACAGAACTAAAGGATGTTGGATTGTGAGTGTGTTTGGAGGTTGTGAAAAAGCTCCAAGGTGACAGACAAGTGGAGTGAATGGGCAAATACGTGGTAGACGGAGAGCAATGTGGGTAGAGGCGTCGGTGTGCCCTTTAGTGGGAACAAGAGATTGGCAGCCTATCGTTTGAAAAGGGATTGTTTGAAACATGTTGAGCTGCAAAGGAGCGCATGCTCATTTTTATTATTTCCTTCTGCGCAGCTCTCCGAGGTCCCTGCAGCGCAGTGAGGTCTGAACCCAGAAGTGAATCTTGGGAATGGAATTGGCACACAGACCAGTGGATATAGACCCATCAGGTGGGGATCTGTAACATTGCAAAGTATCTGGATCTCCCTGTACACCAATCATTAAAAGCGATATTGCAGGAACAGAAAGCAATTAGGAAGATCAATGATGTGCTGACCTTCATTTCAGGGGAATTTGAATCTAGGAGCAAGGATGTCTTACTGCAACTGTACAGGGCCTTGGTGAGACCCCATCTCGAACATTGTGCAATATTGTGTGCAGTTTTGGTCTCCGTACCTAATAAAGGCCAAACCTGACATTAAGGGAGAGCAGCGAAGGACGCCCAGATTGATCACTAGGATGACAGTCTTGTTGTGGGAGCAGTGTTTGGGGGACTGGTCCTGTATTCCATGCGGTTTAGGATAATGGGGGAAGATCTCAGTGAGATATATAATACTCTGACAGGGTGAGACAGATTGGAAGCAGGGATGATAATTCCCCAGGCTGTGGTGTCTAAAACAAGGGGCCACAGTATTAGCTCAGGCAGGCCACTCTGCATTGAGATGAGAATAAATGTCTGCACTCAGAAACTGGTGAACCTGGAGAATGCGCTTGAACCTGGAAACCAAGACACTGAATATAAATAAGGATTTAGATACATTAAATGAATAAGGGGAGAGCAGGCGTAAGGTGTGGAAATAAAGGGCCCGCCATAATTATATTGAATTGGGTAGCAAACTCGACAGACCAAAGGAACTACTGCACTTCCTATATTATAGCTTCCCAAGGTTAATCATATTAACGGATATATTCATTGTTTGGGATAAGTGCATGGTGAATATGTTTGAAAATGAACGACAATGAGGAAGACTCAATGTGTCCTTTCCCGATATTTCTGTGGGAAAGCTCTGTAAATGTTGTCACAAACTCTCAGATGTTAGGAAGGAGGTCTCTGCAGGGTCAACAGGACTGTGTTTCCTGTTCCTTTTTCTGATACCGGCTGGGGCAGGGAGTTCTGTCCAGGTTTATCCTTTAAGACCTCGAAGCAGTTTGATACAATAGAGTGTCTTGCTTGGCCAACTCAGAGACCATTGAAGAGTTTATCACATGTCTGTGTGTCTGGAGTCACATTTAGCCAGACCAGGAAAGCACGGGAGACTCACTTCCTGAAAGTACATTGGGGAAGGAAATTGGTGTTTACAATCGACATTGGCTTCAAGGTCACTGTTACTGACGCCAGATTTTGCATCTTAATATTTTATTAATTGTTTTTAACTTCCACCAGCTGTCAGAGCATTATCCTGGTTTGGATTAGTAATCCAGTGACATTTCCACAACAGCACCATATCCAAATGGGGACCTATCTGAAACCACACTGATCAGGATATTTCTGTGCTGCTTGACAGCTGTCAATAAGAATTCCCACCAATGTGACTATCCGGATTGGACTGAGGGGGTGGTAATTGGTCAGATTGTAATTATTCTCCTCTATGGGGACTGGACATAGTTGGGTAATTTTCCACATTGCCAGGGAGTTGGAGCTGGAACGAAACAGCTTCCCCAGGGTCACAGCTTATTGTGCAGCACAAGTCTTCAGTCCTATTGCAGGAATGGGGTCAGGGCCCATTGCCTTTGTCGAATCTACTGTGTCCAGCTGTTTCTTCATGTCACGGGCAGCAAATCGGATTGGTTGAAGACTGGCATCTGGAATGCTGTGGGCATCATGATGAGAGTGAGGTGGATCATCAACGCCACACTTCTGGCTAAGATTGACGCAGATACTACATCCTTGTGTTTTACACTGGTGTACAGGGCAGTTCTGTTATGCAATATGGGGATATTTACGGAATCCTGTCCTCCTGTCATTTGTTTAATCGTCCATCACCATTTATGACTGAATGTGGCAGGATTGCAGAGTTTCGATCAGATCTGTTAGTAGCTTTTATGTGTTAGCATCACGTTTACGTTCACATGGTTCTGACCCTGACATGTTCACCCACAGTCATGACTGAAACATATGTCGTGCTGATGGTAATGACAGACTGGGGAGATTATCCAGGGCAAAAATGTTACAGATTGTGGTTGAATGCTGTTCTGCTTCTCCTGCTGCTGTGGTCTACTGCACGACATAAGCACACAATTTCGAGCTGCAATATCTGCAATATAATTCTGCTGTCTGTCCGTCAGTTCACATCGAGACCCATTCACCCATCAGCCCTGTACTCAGTGACCTACTCTGGTCTCTGATGTGGAAATACTTCCATTTTCATACTCTCATTCTGCTGAGGGTCTCTCCCCGGGTCATGTTTCCAATCTGACACATTCTGCAAAACCAATGAACTAATTTTAATTCAATTGTTTAATTAATCTGAATCCTTTTTTTCCTTGAGTAATACCATCTTCTGTGCTTAAAATGAAAGTCTTTCCCCCTGTTTTTCTCCCTGACCATGATTAAGAGCTCTGTAGTGTCAGTGATGCCAGCCTTACGTAGTTTCAGAGCCAATGAATTCTCTGGATTCTCAATCATCTTCACCAAATTGTATGCTTCCTCTTTTGGTTTGATGCCTTTTCACTCATGGCTGCCTTGTCCTCCCATTATTATGTTTCATCTCCTTTGGGATGAATTTCTGATATTCATTGAATTATCCCCAGACACTCCTGCCATTGCTGCTCCATGGACTTTCCTGGTGGGCTCCCCTCCCAATTAACTCTGGCCAGCTCCTCCCACATGTCATTGTAGTTACATTGTTCAATTATAATCACATTACATCAAGAAGAGAGAAATAGATATAAACCGAAAGAAGGAGTTTTGAGAGAAGGGGTGTGACGAATAATTGGTAAATTTCTTAACTCGGTACAAAGAGAGAACGAGAGAGAGGATATAGATGAGGAAATGTGAAAATGAGAAAACTTGATTATTGAAAGGTTTAGATGTACATCCCTCAATGTTTTGACAATGCCTGCGTGCTATGGCCCTTTGTATAGTGCATGTACAACAGAACAACGTGTTCAAATATTGGGTCTGATTGCAAAATTTTTATCTCCAATGAAATGACAGACATCAACTTTGGATATAACCCAGCAGGTCAATATATTGAATTCCCTGTAGAAAGAGGTTTAACTGAAATAAGTTCGGATACCACAAGCAAGAATTTATAACACTCATCCTGATAAGAATGAGAGATTAGAGAAGAGAATTCCAGAAAAGGAGGGAACATTGAGAGAAGGGGAATATATCACTTTAGATGAGGATCAAATAATGTTTGAATGTTTTATTCATCATGTGCATCATTTTTCGTTAACTGTCTCCATTGTTCATTGAGAAAGTGTTGTGCACATATGAAAAATGTTTCTTATTTACACACACACATTGATTAAACAGTGTATATAACATTATATTTCCGCCATTGAAATTGTCCTGTTGCCGTGCTACCAGGATACATGAACACCAACTGGCCACTAAAACACACGACCCATTATCACTATGTTCCATACATACAGACAAAGAAAGGCACCACTTTGATTGGGACAACACACACACACACACATACTAAGACACGCAAGGACGTACTGAGAGGAATGGCATTCTAACCAGACGTCCATCAATAAACGCGTCAATTTAGATCCTATCTACCTTCTCTTGTAAAGCAACAGAACTGGAAATGACATTACCCACCTTATGAAACCAAGACCTATAAATAAAGAGGTGGGAAATACCACCAGCGCTTCAGCGGAGACTATCATTGATGATGTTACCTCGTCATGGTGTCGAAATATCTGAAAACAAACCTTCAAGCACAACGAGCTAACTTGCATACATATAAACTTTTATTTTACTTTTATTAGTGCAATTTGGGAGTTCTAAAGTTTAACAGATTATGATGTGAGGTGAGCTTTTCTGGGTGTGTGGTTTTAATTAACAGAGGGGTTCGACATTGATGTCATAACAGTTTGGGGCCTTGCAGTATGGGATTTGTTCAGATTTGAACAGATTTGAGGTGCAAAAGGTCCCAGCATATTCCAACACGTGGCAATTAGTGACCTAGATCATCAAATAAAACCGTGGGAAAATTCGTTTAATTTTGTTTACCTGTGGTTGGTTAAATTGCAAGTGAGAGAAATGGCTTTTAACATTACTAAAGATGTTCCCAAATTTGCCAAGGAAGTTTAGAAAAACACAAGGACATGTGTTTTAGAATTAGCAAATAGGTTTGAATTGGGTTTCACCAGGAACAAAAGGAAAGCTGAAATTGTAATGGAGTTGGTCAAGCACTTTGGTGTATCAGAGAAACAGACAACCGCAACAGACTTAGAAAAAACTTAAATTGCAAATATGGCAACTGAAGTTAGAAGATAAAGAAAGAGACGGAAACAGAGAGAGAAGACAGAGAAAGAGAGGATAAAGAAAGTGAGAGAGAATTTGAAATTCAGAAGTTGGGAATTAGACATGAAAGTTAAATTAACAGAATGGAGATGAAGTGAGAACGTAGGAATATATGCAACTATGTTAATACCTTGCCATATTTAGGTGAAAAAGATATCAAAAACTCTTTTATTTTGTTTGAAAAAATGGCTCAGTAGATGGCGTGTCCAGTTAAATTGTGGGTAATGCTAGTTCAGACTAAGCTGGTGGGCACATTTAGTGAGGTATATACAGCGCTGTCAGATAACGGCTCAAGAGATTATGCAGATGTCAATCTAGCTATTTTGAGTGGTTATGCATTGGTACTAGAAGAATATAGACAGAGGTTCAGAAAAATAGAGAGAGAACCAGGTCAGGCTTATGTTCAGTTTGAAAGAATTAAACACAGTCATTTTGATAGATGGGTGCGGGGCCATAAAAATGGATAATACCTGTGAGGCTCGAAGGGAGATTATTCTGCTGGAGGAGTTTAAAGACTCACTTCCAGATATGGCAAGAATTCATGTGAATGAACAGAAATTTCAAGAAGTGAGAAGCCCAGCAGAAATGGCAGTTAAATATGCATTGGGGCATGAGATGAAATTTAGATTCTCGGAGGATTTTCATCCTGTGAGGGATAGAAATTTGGAGAAGATCCTAAATTTTACTCAGAAGGCGTGGGGGGGGGGGGGGGGGGGGTGGGGGGAGAGAGGACAATAAATTATAATTTTGTGAGATACGGGATCTGCTTAGTCTCTAATAGTTGAGAGGTGCCAGAAAAGGACAACAGATCAGGCAGCATCCTAAGAGCAGGACAGTCGAAATATCAGGTATAAATCCATCATCAGGAATGTGGCACAGGGAAAAGGGTGCTGAAAGATAAATAGGAGGGTCGGAGCTGGGCTGGTGGGAGGGTCACTGGGAGGGCGATAGGAAGATGTAGTTGGGAGTAAGAGTGATATGTCGGAGGGGAGGGTGGAGTGGATAGGTGGGAAGGAAGACGGACAATTAAGGCAGTTCAAGAGGGCGGTGCTAAGTTGAACGGCCGGATCTGTGATGAGGTTTGTGGATGGGAGATTTGGAAATTGGTGAAGTTGATGTTGATGCTGTATAGTTTGAGGGTTCCAGTTTTCCTACCACCTACCAATTTCACCCTCATCTCCGACCTATCACCATCACACCTCACCTGCATCTACTTATCGCCTTCCAAGTTCCCGTCCATCCACCTCCAGCCCCACCTTCCTATTTATTTCTCAGTCCCCTTGCCCCTCCCATACCCCCCTCCCCCCACTATCCTGATGAAGGATTTATGCCTGAAACGTCAACTCTCCTACCTCTCAGATGCTGCCTGACCTAATGT
This sequence comes from Chiloscyllium plagiosum, assembly GCF_004010195.1. Classification (NCBI taxonomy): domain Eukaryota; kingdom Metazoa; phylum Chordata; class Chondrichthyes; order Orectolobiformes; family Hemiscylliidae; genus Chiloscyllium; species Chiloscyllium plagiosum. The sequence continues at coordinate 4,767,450 of NC_057717.1, read as the reverse complement.
GTTTTTCTAGCCCCACACTTTTCAACTCTGATCTCCAGCATCTGCTGTCCTCACTTTCTCTCGGTCTCCAATAGTAAGAGATGGAAGTATTTTCACTCTTTCTGGCATGTTTTAAAGACCATGATAATTTGTGGAATAGAGACTGAAATTAAGCATTCCCTTGTGTAACATCAGGTTGGAGTGGCAAATCAAGTTTGGGGAAGTAACAGTGAGAGTGAGCGACAGAGTGTCAGTTCCAGGAATACAGTTTGTTCTTGTATTTGGGATCAAAGATGGGAGAGGCACCCCTTATGGTGGTGAAGGCAAAGGAAGACTAGGGAACTAGGGAGTTAAAAGAAAAAATACACAGGTATTTTTCCAGACAGTGTAGTAACAAGATCCCACTATCATAAGTTACAGCAGGAAGGAAAAACGAAAAAGGAGACAAAGGAGTTGATATTCATTGACCTGACATCCTGTTTGATGTAACGGTTCAGGAAACAAAACCTGAACAAGCAGAGGGTCAGACAGAGTTGTTTTGTCCCAAAGTTTCAGAATTTTTATCTGCCACCTGCTTCACTTTCAGCTGTGCCCTCTTCGGGTGCTGTTTAGCAAGCTCACCTACTCGGTAATGGATATTGTCCAACGGTATCCACTTAAAGATAGAATCCTCAAGATAAAATAGAGACCACGTCAGGTTAGTGCAGAAGGGAAATGGGCCGAAGTGCACCAGATTGTGTTAGCGGTAGCATACAGTGTTACGGTTATCACATGAATTAACTGCAGGCGGTCACCTAGGTGAATGGAAGACTCAGGCTAAGGTACGGAAGCATTTCTAGCGGCCTGGCATGCACAAGGACATGGATATTTTTGGTTGTACATTTCAAACATTCCAAATGGTAGGTAAGTCACAGGCAATAATAAAACTAGAACCTTTGTCTCCAATTCCTGCATTCGAAAAACCTTTCACGTGGGTTATGATTAATTGTGGAGCTCCCCTTTCTAAAGTAAAAGTGGAAACCAATATTTTCTGCCCATAATGGATGTGTCTACTAGATTGCCAGAGGCAATTCCATTACAAAGTGTTAAGACAGGAAGGGAGGTGGAGGGGTTGGTAGCTTTCTTTACTCACTGTGGGCTAAGCAGTGAGATTCAGTCAGACTAAGGGTCTCATTTTACCGCTCAGCTGTTTAAGGATATCATGGATAGCTTAGGTATTCAGTATTTCAAATCAAGTGCGTCCCATCCTGAATCCCAGGGAGCCTTGGAAAGTTAACATCAGACGCTGAAGACCATGTTAACAGCGTACTCTCAGGATTACCCGAATGATTGGGATAAAGGTGTTCCATTAAATTGTTTGCCATCGGAGATGTCCCAAATATATCTACTCAGTTTACGTCCTTTGAGTTAATGTTCGTACATGAAGTGAGAGGTCCTTTGAAATTGATTAAATATAAAGCGACTAGACCGAAGTCGGTGATCTCACAATTGGATTATGTATGTGAGGTGAGGGAGAGATAAGACCGAGTAGGTGAGCTTGCTAAACAGCACCCGAAGAGGGCACAACTGAAAGTGAAGCAGGTGGCAGATAAAAACTCTGAAACTTTGACGATTTCCCGTGGGGATGACGTATTAGTTCTGCTACCAGTGGTAGGAAATCCCTTCAAAGCCAGATTTAGTGGCCCCTTTCAAATTAAAAAAAAATGCTGAGTATGTTAATCTATCTGGTAAAGATACTGGATATGACAAAAACGTTATCGAGTATGTCATGGGAATGAATAATGCACCATCCACATTTAAGACTCAGGAACAGAGTTGCGGCCAGATGAACAAATTGTGCAGCTTATCTGTATGATGTCGTGATCTTTATCAAGTGATTGAAAGCTCACGTTACAGTTGGCAGAGCATGTTGAACGATTACAAGAAGCAAACTTGGTAATAAACTTAAAGACAACAGAATTCGCGAAGGCAAAGGTGGTGTTCTTGGAACATTGGACATGGAAGGTTTACCCCATGGAACACAACGTCGAAGGGCTTTGAGGAATTTTCACGACCATCTTCGAAGAAAGAAGTGTTTCGGTTTTTGGAATTGAGTGGATTCTATCGGAATTTGTTGCAAACTTCAGCAGCGTATTGGCACTACTGCTGGATTTATTAAAGAAGATCATGGAATTGTGGTGGACAGAACAATGCCAGCAGGCATTTGAGAATTTTAAAGCAGGATTAATCACCGCATCAGGTTCAAATATTATGAAACCATTTGAACAGTTGGCAGAGCATGTTGAACGATTATAAGAAGCAAACTTGGTAATAAACTTAAAGACAACAGAATTCACGAAGGCAAAGGTGGTGTTCTTGGAACATTACATTGGACATGGAAGGTTTACCCCATGGAACACAACGTCGAAGGGCTTTGAGGAATTTCCACGACCATCTTCGAAGAAAGAAGTGTTTCGGTTTTTGGAATTGAGTGGATTCTATCGGAATTTGTTGCAAACTTCAGCAGCGTATTGGCACTACTGCTGGATTTATTAAAGAAGATCATGGAATTGTGGTGGACAGAACAATGCCAGCAGGCATTTGAGAATTTTAAAGCAGGATTAATCACCGCATCAGGTTTAGATGCACCAAATATTATGAAACCATTTGAAAGTTGTATCTGATGATCGGGATATAGTGGTTGGAGATGCACTGATACAAAAAGACGATGATGGAATTGAAGGGCCAATTGGCTACTTGTCGAAAAAACTCAATATCCACCAGAAAAAAAAACAAAATCTCCATTATTGAAAACATTATTAAGAGTCGTACTGATCTAACAATATTTTAATGTTTATATGTCGGAGTTGGTTGTGAACGACAGCAATCCCCTCGCTTTTTTTAGACTATTTAAGGACCAAAATATGAGACTGTTTCATTGGAATCTTATGCTACCGACTTTAAACTTACAAAATGTACGTGCTGTGGGTTCTAAAAATGTGATAGCAGATGTGTTATCGCAGATTTAAAGGAAAATGTTTCGATAAGATTTGACTTATTCCAGTGTTACATAGGTGTGCAGAATTAATATGAATGGTATAGCTAAGATTGATACTTTTGTATTTCATAATAATGGGATTAAGAATTAGAGAAAAATGAATGATGACATCTTTACATTCTTTTGGTTCATTTTCTTTTCTGAAGGGGGGAGGTGTTATGAAGCCGAAAGCACGTCTGGTCACTTGAAGACAGAACGGGTTTTGCTGAATAGAAAGTACAGCCACAGATGGCAGCTAAAGTTCAGGGTGTTTCACATGTCACCATTAGCTGGGAAATGTATACCTGGGTTTTGGTTGCTGTTTTAACAGCAATTCAAATGCAACTAAAGAGTTTAAATAATGCTCAGGAAACCAGAAACCAACGGGATTTGAATATTATTGTTTGCACTCTTAGAAAGCAAACAATTTATGAGAAATATTGTATCATGTGGAACATATAATCCGAGCATTTTGAACACTAGAGGGAGAGCCACTGCCATCCAACAACAGGGTAACTGCTGTAGAGCAGGAGTGCTATCCGGCCATCTCAAACACTCTCTATCAAAGATACATGTGCATGTCAAACCTACCTTCAGTAAAGAAAAACATGACCCAGGGAGATCAGCAGCTGGAAGTATGAACACAGCGGGGAAGATGGAGACTGCGTGGTCTTGAGATTGCAATGTTTAATATGTGGGTTGTTGGAACAGCATAGTTTTACAGAGTTGGAGTCAGATAGTAAGTAGTTAAGAAAAGAGGGGCTTGTATTCGTGAATAGTTGTTGTTTAGTGTTCCCTATTAAAGTGAAGAAACTAAGTTGTTATTTTTTGTTTAAATAGTGGAATGTACGAGATCTGTGTCACTCATTTTAACAGATTATGAGGGGAGACGAGCTTTTCTGGGTATTTGGTTTTAATTAACAGAGCAGTACGACTCCACCTTGTAAATGTCCATCCACGTTAACCCCATTTCCCTGCAGTTGCCCATATCTTTCTAGTCATTTCTTATCCACAAATTTATCCAAATGCTTTTGAAATGTTGTTAATGTAGCCCCCTCAACCATATCTGCTGGTAGCTCATCAATGTACCAGCCCTCTGTGTAAAGACGTGGCCCCTCAGGTTCCTTTTTATTCGTTCCCCTCTAACCTTAAACTGATCCCCTCTAATCCTCAATTCTCTAAATCTTGGAAAAAGACTCAGTGCATTAACTCTATCAATACACCTCATGATCTTATACAGCTTTATAAGTTCCCCTCACTCAGTCTCCTACACTCGAAAGAAAACGTCTTGGCTTGTCCAACCTCTCCCTATAACTCAGATTGTTGGGTGCTGGCAACGTCCTTGCCAATTTCTTCTGCACTCTTTCTAATTACATAACATCCTCCCCATAACAAGGTGACAAAAACTGAATACAATACTCCAAACGAGGCCTTACCAAAGTCCTGTGTAACTGAAACACAACGTCCCAACTTCTATACTCTATATCCTGCCTGATGAAGGCCAGTGCACTAAAAGCCTTCTTCACGATCCTGTCTACCTGCGACTCCACTCTCAAAGATCCGTGTACCTGAACGTAAAAGTCTTTCTGCCCACTACACCCTTTTAGTCCCTCCCATATACCGTGAAACTCCAACCTTGATTTGAGTTTCCAAACTGCAAGACCTCACATGTCTATATTAAACTCCATTTGCCATTTCTCAACCTACAACCCCACCTGATAAAGGTCCTGCTGCAATTTCTGATAAACGTCCTCACTGATCACGCTCCCACTTATTTTCGTGTCACCTGCAAACATACTAATGATGCTTTGTACATTCTCAACCCAATCATGGAGAACAAACAGCAATGGACGCGGCCTCCAGTCTGACAAGCATTCATCCACTAAACCCTCTGCTTCCTACCATCAAGCCAACTGTGTATCCAATTGGCCAGTTCCCCCAGCATTCCACATGATGGAACCATCCAGAGCAGCCTGCCGTGTGGTACCTTATCAAAGACCTTATTGAAATACATAGAGACGACGTCTACCGCTCGGCCCTCATCAACATTCTTGGTCACTTTATCAAAGAACGAAAAAACTTTGAGAAGCATGATCTCCCATTCACAAGTCTATGCTGACTGCTCCGAATCAAACCCTGTGTAATTGATGGGTGAAGTCAACGGTATGCAAACCTTCATTGTAAGATGATTCGAGTACATAAGTAAAGCCATCTTCCTGCTGTTGTAGAGCCTTGCTAATAGAGCATTTGGGGCACTCTGTGCAGATTTGATCTCCTTTGTTAGGAATGGTCTCCTTACCACAGACTCGGGTGATGGTAACATGAGGATCGAGTAAAGAAGCTGAGTGTTTAATCTGTAGAGCGGTGAGAGACGAAGAAATTGTGATGCTGAAACATTAGGAGTGGCAGCCATCACTTAATTCCAAAAGAAATATTGATAGGGTGAGAAATTCCATACTTTACCCAGGATTGATTGGTTTGATTTATTGTCACGTGTACCTCAGTACAGGGAAAAACTTTATTTATGAGCAGTGGAGGCAGATCATAGAAAGCATGGCCAGACAGATCATAGGGTGGAAATAGACTTGGACAGAGTAAGGCATGCAGGATACACTGAACAGGACATGCACTAGACAAGATCAACATGAACAGATCAGCATTATTTGATCTTAGAGAGTCCATTCATCAGTCTAATGTGACTTTCCTAATAGTTTATATGCCTTAATTAACTCTCCCAAAGTTATTGGGCAGTCGGCGTGTGAACCAGTACTGAACGTCATGTTGTTCACAATCCCCAACAGCAACCACAATACCTTCCATCCGAAACAGGTAGCCATTCCCACCAGTTTCCGCCCTACATAGAGAACACCAGGCTTGCTTCTCAGAGATGGAAGATGCCTTCTTGAGACTTCACACAAAACATATGGCTTCCCTGCTCACCGATAGAAAACCATGTTAAAGTCCCACATGTCTATCATAAGCAATGGAGCCAAGAGGAACAACGTGGAGCAATCTGTCTGTGCAGCCTCTGCTCCACTTGGTCATCATGTTAGAGCATCAGTTAGGAGACAGTGAGAACTGCCCATGCTGGAGATTGGAGTAGAGAGTGGATTGCTGGAAAAGCACAGCAGGTCAGGTAGCATCTGAGAAGCAGGAGAATCGACGTTTCGGGCATAAGTCATTCATCAGGAATCAGCATCAATTACCTCATTCTGTCCCTTTCTAAGTGCGCTGAGGGAAGAATGTCCTCCTCCTGTTCCTGCATAAATGACTTAAGGGGCTGAATGGCCTCCTCCTCTTCCTGTGTAACTGACTCAAGGGACTGAATGGCTTCTTTCTCGTCCGGTTGGACAGGGCCAAGGGCCTGACTGGTTTAACCATGGTTCCTGTTTGACAGCTCGGTATGCTGACAAGAGTGATGATCCTGCAGCTTTAAGATGTTATTTTATCGTGGTTTCTTTTCAGAGAGAAATTGAATGATCGTTATCAAGCTGGATAGTTAAGACCACTGAGTAAGCAGCTATGGAGGCCTTGTGTTTATTTTAATGCAGCCCGAATGGGTGTGTCCAGCTCTCACAGATTAGGATCTCTGGTTTTTTGTTTCTCAGTAACATCAGAAACGATTGGGCTCTCCACAGAGTTGGAAGCTTCAGTGACTATCTCCTGGCTGCTACTCTCCCTGAAATTTGTCTTGGTGCTGTTTTTAATTCCTGGATTGGAGAAATGTTTGTGACATTCTGTGTCTGAATATTCCTTTTTGCCAAGGGCTGTGTTTATGGAATTTCCCTATATTGGAGCAGTTCATTAGTAATAGTTCCTAGATCTATTATTCTGTTAACTTTTCCAATAGAATTACCTTATTCTAAATTCCTCTTTCTTTTGAGTCGTTTTATCTTTTGTGTTTAAGTCGATGGTGTTTTGCTTCACACCGAGAAGTTTGACCTTTCACATTGCATCTGGAACAGACACTTTACATTTCCTTTAAAATAAGAAAACATTAGAGTCTAGGCTACCGCCCTCAAACACTTTCGAAGGGTCCTGGTGTGGTCCATCACACTAGACTCCTTCTGTTCCTGAGTAATAGGCTGGAGGCACTGAATGGGCTGTCCCTGTTCTTCTCCAATAGTGTCAATGGGCTGAATGACTTCTTCATATTCCTTGTGAAACCAGCGTGAGGTGCTGAATGAACTATTGTTTTACTGTGGCAATGTGCAGTGCCAGGCAATGCTTTTACATGAATGCTATGAACAGCAAAAGCCTCAATGGAGTCTGGGTCTTGCTGCACATGGACACAGACCAGTTCAGGAGCTGACGGGGGGGATAAAATGTTCTGAACATTGTGGAATCTTCAGTGACCATCCCCACATTCTGATCTTATGGTGGGGAGGGTGGGGGCGGGGAGACATTGATGAAGCAGCTGAAGATGTTAGTGAAGAGGAAGCCAACCTGAGATCTCCCAGAGAGGTGACCCAGGACTGAGATGATGAACATCTCCCTTTGTGACATGTTTGACTCCAAGCACTGGAGAGTTTACTCTGATTCCCATTAAGTCCAGTTTTGTTAAGCTTCTTGATGTCAACGGAAGTTAACCATTGCATTGATATCAGGGCCAGTCATTTTTACCTTAACCCTTGTGTTAACCTCTTTTGTTCACTTCGATAGGCCATGATATATCGGAACAGCAAGTGTTTTCTTCAAACAGGTCACATTGAATGTCAGGATTTCTCTTCTCCAGAGTGTTGGGGCAGCTAGCATGGACACAGACCAGTTCAGGAGCTGACGGGGGATAAAATGTTCTGAACATTGTGGAATCTTCAGTGACCATCCCCACATTCTGATCTTATGGTGGGGAGGGTGGAGGCGGGGAGGCATTGATGAAGCAGCTGAAGATGTTAGTGAAGAAGAAGCCAACCTGAGGTCTCCCAGAGAGGTGACCCAGGACTGAGATGATGAACATCTCACATTGTGACATGTTTGACTCCAGGCACTGGAGAGTTTACTCTGATTCCCATTAAGTCCAGTTTTGTTAAGCTCCTTGATGTCAACGGAAGTTAACCATTGCCTTGATATCAGGGCCAGTCATTTTTACCTGAACCCTTGTGTTAACCTCTTTTGTTCACTTCGATAGGCCATGATATATTGGAGCAGCAAGTGTTTTCTTCAAACACGTGACATTGAATGTCAGGATTTCTCTTCTCAAGAGTGTTGGGGCAGCTAGATGTCTGAAAGTATTTGAAAAGAATGTAGATGGATATTGACCTGTCAGAGGCACAAGTTGGAGAGGGGGACGCTCTGTAAAGAGTGATGAGGGGCCTCTTTCATACCCGTAACTGGATTTTCCAATTATATTTCCCAAATCACTTCAAAGCGTGTGTGTCAGTCTTGAGGGGCTGAATGAAACACAGAAACATGGGACTGAGGAGCAGGAGTTGGTCATTGGACACTTTGAACCTTCTCCAACAGGCACTATGATTGTGGCTGAACAGGTTTTGGCTCAGTCCCACTTTCCTGTCTATGTCCCATTATCCGTGACTCACTTCCCTGTCAAATATTTAACTAACGCAGCTTTCAGTCAATGTGAACATAGAGGCACGATAAACCTCCAGTGAAGAGAATTCCCACTTGAAAGGTCCTTTCAGAATTTTTCGTCATCCCTCTTATACAATCAAAGAGTCGTGCAGAACGGAACCAGACCCGTTAGTCCAATCTGTTCACTCCGGCCAGATATCAAATCTGATCCAGTCCCATTTGCCAGCAGTTAGCCAATATCCTTCCTCTTTCAGATACTTTTTAAATGTGCGATTGTAACCGCCTTCACCACTCCCTCTGACAGCACTTTCTGTCCACACACCACTCTCTGTGTGAAACATTTACCCTCAGGTCCCTTCTAAATCATTCGTCCTCCCGCCTTCAACCTATGCCCCCTTGTTATGGACTCCCCTATCCTGAGGAGCAGAACGTGTCTATTCAGAATATCCATGCCCTTGATGGTTTTATAAACCTCTATAATGTCACACCTCAGCCTTTACCACTCCAGAGGGGAAGTACCACAACCGAATCAACCTCTCCCTAAAGCTCAAACCTCCAGTTCTGGGACAACCATGCCCATGTTTTCTGCAGACAACCGAGTTGTACGCAGTATTCTTAAAGAGGCCTCACCAACATCCTGCACGGATGCAACATGCCACCCCAATTCCTACACTCAAAGCTCCGACTGATAATGCAAATGTGCCAAATATGTTCTGTCCCACACTGTCTACCTGCGACTCCACTTTCAAGGAACTATGCGCCTGCGGCCCCAGGTCCCTTTGTTCCACAACACTCCACAGGACCTTACCTTCAAGTGTATAATTTCTGCACTATTTGACGTCCGAAAATGCAAAACCTCGTATTTATCTAAATTAAACTTCATCTGTCACTCCTTGCCTCTTTGCCCCATCTAATTGTGGTTTCGTTGTACTCTGAGATAATCTACTACACCACCTTTCTGATGTAATCTGTGAACTTACTAAATATGGCCCCGATATTCACATCCAAATCCTTGACATAAATGATGAAATGCAGTGAACTCAGTACTGATTCTTACAGCACACTGCTGCTCACAAGCCTCCAGTCTGAAAAATATCCCTCTTCCTTCAAGCCAATTGTGACTAGCTTGCTCTTTATCCAATGTCACCAAAACTTACTAATCTGTGCACCAATCGGAATATCATGAACACCTTGCAGACGTCCATATGAACAATGTCTATCAAACTACCTTCATCAATCTTCTTTGTCCCCTCTTCATAAATCTCAATCAAATTAATGAGACATGATTTCCCATGCAGAAAGACACGTTGTCTACCCCGACGAGCCCTTGCCTTCCCAAATATATGTAAATCCTATCCCTCAGAATCCCCTCCAACAATTTACCCACCACTGACATCAGGCTCACAGGTTTATAGTTCCCCGGCTTTTTGGGTCTCTGTTTTCTTTTCTAGTCCCACTCCTCCACTGCCCTCAACAAATGTTTCTAGTCCCACTCCTCCACTGCCCTCAACAAATGTTAAATGTAACCAGGTCGATGATATGGCCGATGATATCAGTCTCAGACTGGGTCAGGGTCAGTTTTAGGAACAAGTCTGGCTAGTTTCTTTAATCTGCTGAAATATCACCTTTATGAACCAGAGCACTGTTACTCAAACAATGTTGGAAAGATGAATAACAAACTGTTTTGATATTGCAAATGAAGAATTGATATTTCTCTGTTTAAAACATTGAGACACACACACACACACGATAAAGAAAATATCTGCAATTTCAAGTTGAAAGAACTTGGTCCAGATATTTGTGTAATTCATGACAAAAGGAAACATTGAGAGATTGTCCAAAATGTGATTCTGCTTCTGAAGATATTCTACTCACACAAGCTGTCAGCAATGGGATTCCATCCTGGAACAATTGGATTTGGCTGAATTCCCTTTGCGTTAGGCAGTGAGGAGATTCCAATTAATTCTGTTGAGGAATCCTCCAATAGGTAGCACAGTTGCTCAGTGATTAGCATTGCTGTCTCACAGTACCAGAGACTTGTGTTTAATTTCAGGCTCCATTTTATCGGTGTGAAGTTTGCACACTCTTCCCTTGGTCTGTGTGAGATTCTCATGGGTGTTCCAGTTTCCGCCCACAGTCCAAAGCTGTGCATGTTAGGTGGATTGGTCATGCTAAATTGTCCATAGTGTTCAGGGATTTCTAGGTTATGTGCATTAGTCAGGGATAAATGCAAGGGAACGGACCTGGGAAGGTTAATCTTTGGAAGTTTGGTATGGACTTGTTGGGCCAAAGGGTTTGTTTCCACATTGCAGAAGAATGGTAACGATTACTGTAGAGTTCGTTTTTAGATCGCACATATTGCTGTGATGAAGAACAATGAAGGAGAGAGAGTGCGATAGTCCGTTCCTTCTCGGGCAGATTACATTTTCTCCCTCTCTGAGTTGATTCACATAATAATGTCATCCTGTCCCAAACTGGATCATGTGAGGTCTCCTTGTACATTGTCCAAACTATGCCTCCAACACATTCCCTGTTCCATGTAGGTGCATCATTGCTGCTGTCATACACAGAGCCATACCCTTAGCAGAAAATGATCTCGTTCAATTTGAAGATATGGTTATATGTCCCCGCATCATTAAAAACATAACATGTTTAATGTATTCAGAATACCTCTGTCAAAATGAATGCATTTTTTAACAAATACAGAAATTGCTGGAAAAGTGCAGCAGGTCTGTCAGCAACGAGATGCCTTTCACATGCTGTAGTTTTACCATCCTCCACCACTTCCTCTGATATCATTCCATACGCACACCACCTTCTGCGTGAAATGGTACCCCTTAGACATCTTGAAAACCTTTTCCCTCTCACTTTCAACCAATGCCCTCTAGTTTTGGACGCCCCTAACCTGGGGTAAACCCCTGACTACTCACCCTATCTATGACCATTCTCATTTTATAAACCTTCACTGCTGCGAAATGTGACTCCAATCAACACGAATGGCTGGACTTTCAGTCACCCCGGGACTAAATTCTGAAATTCAATACTGACACCTCTTCCTTCTCCATCAAGTCACAATTGTAAATCCATTTTTATCAGTTTGTTCAGATGTATCATGAGACACTTCTGTGAGCTTTACACCTGGATCTTTGTGCCCGGAGGTAGGGATACTAGCACCACTCGGCAATACCCATAAAGCTGTAACATTATTCTCCTGTGTGTTTGTTCATCAGACTGTCCTGACATGATGTGACATACCTCTGCAACAGGCAGGACTTGAATCCAGGCCTTCTGGTCCAGAGCTACGAACACCACCACACACGTTCAGGAATTGGAATCAAATCCATAGCTCTGGCTCAGAGACAGGGACAATACCCACTACACTACCATATCCAAATTTGGGTCATATTTTAATTGCCAGCTTTCAGCTCGGTGTGGATTTATTATAATCAGGTTACCATTACTGAACTACACAAAACACTTTGTATTGTTAAACAAATGCAAGATATTTGTCTCAACTGTAGGATGTTGAGAGCACGTGCTGTGCCATCGAAATTAACTATGAACATCTTTAATCGAAATTATCTGTAGCCTGCAATATTAGGGAAAGAAATCCTGCAGACACACTCAGCCCAATGAAGGGTCTCAAATAGATTTTATTACCGAACACCAGAGACGGAAAAAGAGCTTAATTTCTGGCCCCAAAACACTGATCAGTATTACCCAACTCTGACGTTCGACTCCCCTCTTCCTAAAACCATGAAATGACACCAGGCCGCTGATTAATGTCCAGCCTCACATCCCCACTGACTGTGTCTGCAATCTGTCCCTCCTCCCCCTAACCACACAAGGCAAACCAAGCTCGGGGTCTTTGTGAAAATCAAGGCCCGAATGTGCAGGCATCCTGGAGAGGGATGGGCATTTTAAGATTGAAGGGGGAGGGGGAGGTGACAGTAATATCACACACTGGGTTGAGGGGTAGCAGATGGAGTTTAGTTTGGATTAATGCGAGGTGTTGGATTTGGTAAATCAAACAAGAGTAGGACCTATACAATTAAAAGTAGAGCCTTTGGCAGTGCTGTTTCACAGAGGCCTCGGCTATCAGGTATAATTCTTTAAAATTTGCATCTCATATAGAAAGTGTGATTAAGAAGGTGTTTAACACACATGTCTTCATTGGTCAGACCTTTGATTAACAGATTTGGGATGTCATGTTGTGTTTGTACAGGACATTGGTGAGACCTCTTTTGGAATACTGTGCCCAGTCTGGTCATCCTGCCCGCTCATTCCGGAGGCACACCACCCTCTGGGTGAAAAAAGCTAACCCTTAGGTTGTTTTTAAATGTCTCCCCTCTCATCTTAAGCCCATGTCCTCTAGTTTAGGACTCCCCATACCCTTACAAAATACCTTGACTATTCACTTTGATATTATTAAGCTGGAGAGGGTTCAGAAGAGATTAACCTAGATGTTGCTGGGAAAGAAGGGATTGAGCTATAAGGAGATGCTGGATAGGCTGGGACGTTTTCACTGGAGAGTATGAGATTAAGGGGTAACTTTACAGAGGTTTATAAATTAATGAAGGGTACAGATAAGCTGAAGGGCTGATGTATTTTCCCGAGAGTTGGGGATTCAAAATTGAGTGATATTTTAAGGTGCGAGGAAAATGATTTACAGAAGTCATGAGAGGTAATTATTTTACACAGAAGCTGGCTTGGGTGTGGAATGAACTTCCAGAGGAAGTGGTGAAAGCAGGGACAGTTACAACGTTTAAAGGACATTTAAATCATGGATAAGACATCATGGATGGTACTGTGAGCAGCTGCCTCTCCCTTCCCCTCTCTGAATGAATCCCTGTCGATTTTCACCCTCAGCCAATGCCTGTGCAGTGGCGTGGGGGAGGCCAGCAAAGGGTGGCATTGCATCACTTTAAGCACGACAGAGACTGCCAGACCTGTCCCACACAGAAAGACACAGGTGCACATACACCAATTGTGAGGACACGGCGTGAAGCTTATCTGGTAAGTTTAATGAAATATAAAGAAATTCTCAATTCGCCTCGTAAACTGTTAAAATATGACTGATAGATCTGCCAAATTCCACTATTTAAAAATATCGATTTATTTTTTTCACTCTGAAAATGAACATTTTACATCAACTATTCAAAACTCTGGGACCCTCTTTCTCTTAACTGCTTATTACCCTACTCCAGCTCTCCAGCAATATACTGTTTCTGGGCCTGCCATCCTCTCATACCACAGGTACTTTTAAGCTCTCAGTTCAGAGTAGCATTCACCCTCTCTTAAAGGTACATTACACACTTTCAACTTCATTACATTATACCCTGATTAATATAGATAAGTAGAACCTATCCGATTTCTCTTGCTCTGTGGTTTGTCAATATTTCATCTACTCTGTCTCGTATGTGTCAGGATTTTTGTTGCTCCATTGACAGCACGTCATTATTCGACTCTGTCCGTGGGAATATAGCAATATTTCACTTGCTCACACTCGTGAGAGTGGGGCAGGATTTCAGTTGTTTCCTGTGGACTGTGACGCGATAACAATCTCAATGTTTGGAGATGGCACCGAACCTGGAAGAACTCTGAAGTCGATGGACGACAGTGTGGAAATCTAACAGGACAATCACACATTGGGGTAGTGTTCAGGTTTATGGCAGATGGGGATCAATGCAGAGCAGTGTGAGGTGATACACTTTGGTAGGAAGGGCAATGAAAGACAGTTTAAAACAGACTGTATCATTATAAAGGGGGTACAGGAGCAGAGAGTGCTGCGTGTACATGAGCACAGATTGTTGAAGATGTCAGGAAAAGTGGGGAGAGCAGTAACTATCACAGATTAGTTTCAGTATCTGACCTGTTTACAGGGAGAGGTGTAGGAGTGAGTCATCGTGCTCCCTTCCTGGGAGGCGGTGGTGACGATGTGTTGTGAGCCCACCCTCCTGCCTACCGAGACCGTAGTGATTCCATTGGTACCAGTTCGACACAAAAGGGAGATGGCATCAGGGCCACGGCTTCTAAGTTGTGCCGGGGGCAAACGGAGCTGCCAGTGGGTTTAAAGTGCGAATTGTCCTTCACTGAATATTGCTCCTTACTTGATCGGTGGGACGTGGATGTTTCACAATCTCCACACGAGGCGTCCCGGTCCTCTCTGGTTCGTACCAGGGTCCTCCCCACATGGCGGGGGGAGGGGGTGAGGGAACGGATATAGGGCACTCCACCACCCGGCTTAGCCCTTTCTGTCCTATTCCAGGCTGTTTCTCCTGGAATGGGAGAAATGGAGGGAGGGAGGGTAGGAGTGGGTGGCCCTGCTGTTATTGCTGGTGTAGTTGGGGGACAGGTTCATGGTGAGGTGTCCAGAGTGAGTCAGTCCACAGTGTTGTATCAATGCAGTATTATTAGTGAAGGGGGGGGGTAAAGTGGAGGGAGAGAGAGAGAGAAAGAGAGACAGACAGAGAGACAGAGAGTGAGACAGAGAGAGAGAGAGAAGGTCCTGCATGCAGCAGTGAGAGTGGTGGACCATAAGCCTTGTTTGGGAGTCAGTGCTATAACAGATGTACAGTGAGTGTGAGGGACCATAGAGAATACAGTGACCCTTATCCTGACAGAGCGGGGAAGGTTATTGATGCTTGTCCTGTATTTCTGGATATTTCTTCAGACCGCAGATACTGCACTGAGCTGAATAGTAACCTCGGACCATGCTCGGTGGGTCTGGTGGTGTGGCCCCCTCTCGGAAGAGAATGGTCCCCCTCTGTACTAGCCCATTCACCAGGACCTCCGTGTCCCTGTCGACAAAATGTGGTGTAATTGCCCCTTATCTGCCATGCTCGGGGTAAACTGTGCAGGGCAACTCGAAACGGAGAAAGCTCAAACACGTGCCTATTGTCCTTTTAAAGATGGCGCCAGTGTCAGGGGTCACGGAATATCCAAGGGCACCCGGGCAATAGTGAGTACCTCCAGCCATGATGGGTGGGAGAATCGGGCTGACACTGTATGAGAGGGACACCATGGGGTGGGGTGGGTATTTAATGAGGTGAGTTCCATAAGATAACACCAAGAAACTAGCTCAGGCTCGTGAGGACTATCCCTCTGTCACACTCAAGGAAAATCAAACAAAGATAAATTATTATTAGAATTTGCCCAATGAGTCATAGATTCTGTTGCAACTAATTCCAATTACAAAGATGCAGAACAAATGCTCATCTGACCTCACATCAATAACCCTTCTTCCCATCTTTCTTGGGAAGGCTGGTTCACGTTACAGGATGCTATCGAAGTGTCTGCGTTTCAGCACCTTGCTACCTGGGAACACATCCTTCCATGGCACTGTCTCTTCGTCTCCCACTCTCTATTTCCCAAACCCCTCCAATGTGGTGATATTTAAATTGATTCCCCCGCCATCTCTCTGTGGCAGTGATGTTCACACCCACAGCACCCCCTTGTTATGGAACAATGGAGGTATGGAGCTGGAAATGGGTGGGAGCTGCACATCCTGTCACTTCCAGCACAGGTTGCAAGTTTCCCCAAGCTAGGCAGGGATCTAACACTGTGTTACTGAGCAATGCAGCGGGGTGGTGTACACAGTCCTACATGCTGGGAGTATAACTGCTCCTGGGTTACAGATCAATGCACTGGGGTGGGGTACACGGATCTACATTCTGGGAGGGTAACTGATCCTGGGTTACAGATTAATGTTCTGGAGTGGTGACACAGTCCTACATGCTGGGAGGGTAACTGCTCCTGGTTCACAGATCAATGCACTGGGGTGGTGTTCCAAGTCCTACATGCTGGCAGGGTAATTGTTCCTGGTTTACAGGTTAATTCACGGGTGATCACTGCACAGGTCGCTGTGCAGGTCAGACTATCTGGTTGAGGTTTATAGATAATGCAATGATGTGGTTTGTGTACCTCATTATGTTGGATGGATATTTGTTTCAGGTTTCCACGTTGATGCACTGCTGTCGTCTGCACAGCTCCCAATGCTGGACAGAGAGCTAGTCTGGGTTTATAGATCAATGCCCTGATCATGATCTGTGCAGTGTTCCACTCTGGACAGATTGCTGGATTGTATTGACCAGTGTAATGGATGAATCTGGACAGATTGCTGGGTTGTACTGAGCTGTACACAGGCCTGGTCTGCACAGTGTTCCACGGTGAACAGATTTCTCTTCTGGGTTGATGGTGTCTGGGCTGGTTCTGTGAGGTAGATGGAGAATGTGGTATATCTAACCATTTCAGCTGATCTGGCAATGCCTTTAATTCCCATTCCTGCGATTGCACACTCCGTCTCTCACCCTATTAATATTACAGTGTGTCCAGGCACAGTACATCATGTTGGTGGAGTGGGTAAGAGGGAAAGGTGATGGACAGGTCAAAGGGTTCCCCGGAACATTCCGTCCCCAATATTCTATAACTGACATTCACCGGGACGTTCTGTCCCTGACATTCTATAAATGACATTCCCCAGGACTTTCTGTCACCGACATTCAATAACTGACACTCCCTAGAATATTCTGTCCCCGACATTC
The DNA here is from genome assembly GCF_004010195.1 of Chiloscyllium plagiosum. Lineage (NCBI taxonomy): Eukaryota > Metazoa > Chordata > Chondrichthyes > Orectolobiformes > Hemiscylliidae > Chiloscyllium > Chiloscyllium plagiosum. The sequence continues at coordinate 4,750,383 of NC_057717.1, read as the reverse complement.
TCTTACTGACATTCCCCAGAACGTTCTGTCCCTGACATTCTATTACTGACATTCCCCGGAACGTTCGGTCCTTGACATTCTATAACGGACATTCCCCGGAACGTTCCGTCCTTGACATTCTATAAATGACATTCCCCGGGACTTTCTATCCACGACATTTTCTTACTGACATTCACCGGAACGTTCTGTCCCCGACATTCGACAACGGACATTCCCCAGAACGTCCTGTTCCCGACATTCTCTTACTGACATTCCCCGGAACGTTCGGTCCTTGACATTCGATAACTGACATTCCCTGGAAAGTTCTGTCCCCGACATTCTATAACGGACATTCCCCGGAATGTTCCGTCCTTGACATTCTATAAATGACATTCCCCGGGACTTTCTGTCCATGACATTTTCTTACTGACATTCACCGGAACGTTCTGTCCCCGACATTCAATAACTGACACTCCCCGGAATGTTCTGTCCCCGACATTTTCTTACTGACATTCATCGGAACGTTCTGTCCCCGACATTCGATAACGGACATTCCCCGGAACGTTCTGTCCCCGACATTCCATAACGGACATTCCCCAGAACGTCCTGTTCCCGACATTCTCTTACTGACATTCCCCAGAACGTTCTGTCCCCGACATTCTATAACTGACTATCCATGGAACGTTCTGTCCCCGACATTCTATAACTGACATTCCACGGAACGTTCTGTCCCTGGTATTCTATAAATGACATTCCCCAGAACGTTCTGTCCCCAACATTCTATAACTGACATTCCCCGGAACGTTCTGTCCTCGACATTCTATAACTGACACTCCTCAGAACGTTCTGACCCCAACATTCTATAACTGACATTCCCCG